>NC_040913.2:88671718-88985647 GCF_004126475.2 Phyllostomus discolor | reverse complement strand
TTGCCGAGGTGGCGGGAGGCTGCGGGAGGCGCATCGGGAGAGACTGTCGGTGTAGGGGTCTGTGGAGAAAGCATCTCCAGCTCTGAAAGGGACACGTGGTGAAAACCGGATTTGCTTGCCTTGCTTTCCCCAAGAGGGAAGGCAGAATATCCTGGAATCAAGTTCAGTCATTGCTCCCACGTGACGTCCATCTCCACTCATCCTTTAATTTAAAAACAAAAAACATCTCCTTGGAAACTTGCTGACCCCTTAAGGATGTCACACAAGTGTGTGTAGAAGACAGGGGTTCAGAGTGAGAATCTGGTAGCTAGGAACCTCAGCCTTAGTCCCCCACGTGGGGCGCATGCTGGAGCCGTGCCTTGGATTCCCTCCTCTGGGAAGGAGGAGGTTAGCTGTTCCGTGGGGCGGGGGGCGGGGGGGTGGGTGAATGAGTTGACGTGCTGCTAACCACATCGCTCCATCGTTTACACTCTGTGTAGGACCTACTGTTATACTTATGCTGTGCCAGGGGAGAGAGACTGTCTTTGGTTTAATTTGATGGGAGTACTTAAAAACATATTTTGAATGTGCTTATATTGTTCTAATGGTTTTTCTCTAGCCAATTCATATCTTTTGTAATGTCATTTTAATTCACATCCTTTTCTTCAGTCTTAGTGTATGTGTGTGTATATATATATACCTATATACTATACACATATATACACATACATACTATATATATATAAAAATACTAAAAGATCAGCCCTGGCTGGCATAGCTCAGTGGATTGAGCGCGGGCTGGGAACCAAAGTGTCCCAGGTTCGATTCCCAGCCAGGGTACATGCCTGGGTTGCAGGCCATAACCCCCAGCAACCGCACATTGATGTTTCTCTCTCTCTTTCTCTCTCTCTCTCTCTCTCTCTCTCTCTGTCTCTCTCTCCCTTCCTTCCCTCTCTAAAAATAAATAAATAAAATTAAAAAAAAATACTAAAAGATCAAATAATTTGGCCACCACATAACAATATGAACTAAAAAATCTAAACTTCCTTAGTTTCCCTTACAGCAATTGTAACATTTTTAAAAATATGATTTTTTAAATGTAATGATTATGCCCAAAACATTATTTTATGGAATCCATAAGTTGTGCCCTTAATATTTTCCATGTAATAAATACCTGCCAACTTAGAAATGTACACTCACAATATCCAAATGAGTTATAGTGCAACTTGCTAAAAGCAATGTACCTGTATCGATGTCGAAAATACTATGGGCAGCACAGTCATTATCCCAAGTAAAATTTTTATCTGTAAACCCAGATATATATATTTTTCGAATAAATTCACTGCTTCGATTCCAAGTAAATCGAAGCACTGCTTACATTTCCAGGGGAAAATGAAAGTCAGTTCGGTAATGCCTATAGGCACCTAATACCCTTGCATAATCGTTCGGACTTGGTTAAGAAGAGCGTTGTATGGACATTACCTACCTCACAGGAATGCCGTGTGGATTGGGGAAATATCTGAGAAATGATTTGAGCCTCTGTGGGAAGACAGTATTACTATGAGATGGCATTTTTATTCGAATGAGGAGGAGATGGAAAGGGGATTAGTTCCTAAAGGGGAGGGGAGACGCGGTGGCGAAGCGATCAAATGCTCCCCCTTCGGACGGATTACAGTGATACCAGAAGGGCGCTCAGCGGGTTCAGACCCAAAGGACAAGAGAGAAGCAGCAGTTTGTAATCCTAACGCCAGCCCGTTTGGCTCTTCCCGAATGTGTTGGCTCTTGAGGACAGTGGGTCTCAGGGGAGAAGGTTCAGGGTCAAGACAGTCAATAGTCGTTGAGCTGACCTAGTGAATTCCCCGCTCTGCCCCGCAAGATGCAACAACGCATCGGGCGGCGCGCTGTAATTGGCGCAGAACTCCCCTGGGAGTGGGGATGCTGCACACGGTAAACAAGGCGGCGGAGGGGGGTGGGTTTCGAGCCTGTGTAGTGTATGGGGCCTACGCGTCTGCCCTGTCAGAGCTCCGGGTAGAGGCTCGCCGACTGTTCACCGGGGCCTAGCAACCTGACCAGTTGGTTTGGAGCAAGCCGACCATCCCACCACTCTCACCCATCAGATAAAGCCGCATAAAACTACACAACGCCTGCACTGAGTAGCTGAGCACACAGTAAGATGTTAGGTTTGAATTGCTTTCTGTTAATCTGGTTGGTTTCCTCAGTTAGTACTTCCACTGCAATCTCAATGCTCTGTTGTAGTCTATCATCATGTCCCCACCCCCCGTAGAATGTATAGTCTCATTTTAACATCTCTACTTGAAAAAACAAACACCACGGAATATAGTGATGCAGATGATATTTGTTCGTATAATTAACAGTCTAGTCTATATTGGAAGAGAAGGTAAAACTAACTCAGTTTCCATCAGGCACAGCTATGACATGGCTCTTGGAAAATGATTCAGAGACGGCATTACCAGTAAACAGCATCTGAACTCCCAAAATCTCATCAGAAAAAATATGAGAACTGTCAGAACTTCAGAGAAGTCTGAACCTCTTAGGGCTAAATGAGGGAAGCTGTATCCACATAAGGGGACAGGCTGGGTTTGGGGCAGCTTCTGAGCTGACCGATGAATCTAAGCCCCCACTTACTCATCTGTTAAATGGGAATAATTCAGCATCGGCTTTATGTTTCCCTGTGAGGAGTGACGAGATAATACATATAAAATATATAAAGAAATATTTAGTGCACGGCCTGGTATTTTGCACATGAAATACTCGAATCAGCACTTTTTATGACTGCTACCGGTGGTCGTTGATGTCTCCAGTGAGATGTGAGGGTCACCCGGTCACACGCTTACATGTCAGCTCTAGTGAATGCTGTGAAGACTTAAAGAGAGATGAACAAAGCAAACATGATATTCTAAAGACACAGTACCAGAAAAAAAACTGGGTAATGCGCCCCGTGTCCGAAACCCGTGTAAGACAAAGACAGGTGAGCAACCTACTATTCTCGTTCTTCCTCACTGCGCCGCTGCATCAGACGCAGCGCCGTCGGGACATCACAGCCCCGGCCGTGGGGCTGCATAGAAGGACCCGGGACAGAGGTCAGAGACCTGGCGGTCCAAACGGGGGACACTGACGAGCCAGACATCCATAGTGGCACAAGGCTACCACTGTACCTCAGGCTGGAGAGGCAGAGGACGGCGTGGGTGTCACCCAGGTCCGTCAGCTGAGACCGTCACAGGCAGGTGTGGTCACTGTGGCTTGAGCTGCACCTGAAACAGAAGCCAGAGGGGACGACTTCCTCCCTGGCCCTGGCCCTGGCCAGCGCGTCTCACTGGTGGAAGCTGACCAGAGCCAGGTGGTGAGGGGCCCGGGAAATGCGGTGTGTGTGAGGTCTGCCCCGAAGAAAATCAGGGGAAGGTAGTCCTGGCCACTTTAGGAAGAATAAAAAATAGAAAAAGAGGTAGTTTACTATCTTAAAGTGTGTATTACCTATTAAAACTAGTGCAAATATATAAAAATAAATTTACAGAATACAGAACTCAGACTTTACTCAGACTGAATCGTATTATGATTCCAATTAACCTTTGGGGGTCATTAGTAGATATAATTAGTATATCACTACATAGTTGGTGGGGTGTGATTCTTACATGCCAATATTACAATTGATTTTTTAAAATCAATGTTTCTTATTGAGAGTTTGAATCTCCAGATCTCTACTTTAGACTCTTGACTTAAAACTTGACTTTTTAGGGGAGAGAAAAAAAAACAGAAATGAAGCGTTCTTAGAATGATCTTACTTTTCTTCATCCATGGTTTATATAAGGAAAATCCACAATGAAAGCTCAAACAGGAAAAACACAGGAAATCCAAGGAGAGGTGTTGAAATACCCCTTTCTTCATCTCTAGCAACTGCTCAGGCTCCTAAAACTCTTATACAGTGTCCTCTCCCAGGGGGTCATCCTGTGGGGTGTCACTCACTGGCCAGTGCCCAGGAGCCCAGATTGGGCACTCCAAATCTTGAGTGGTCACACCAGCTGGGTGTCCTATTCATTCGCTTTCCCACAAGGCCTTGCAGACCATTTTCACTGTAAGCTTGCTCCCCTCTCTGGACAAATGCTTTTACTTGCAGATAATTTGTTCCCTGGTCACCATTCAGTACTGGCTTCCCAATGTATATTGCCACTTTTAGTTAGCCTTTTCTCTGCAAACATATCAGACCTTATATAAATATATATGTACATGTATTTATTGATTATATATATGTATTTGTGCATATATGTGTGTGTTTGTATAGAGAGAGAGTCTTCTATGCAAATAATGCTCTTCTGTAAGTTTCACATACAAAATCCTCATAAAAATGTTCCCATGGAAGTCCTATACTGTTGGTAGGAAAAAACAAAATCACTGGATTAGAGATGGATCTTCCTCTGGCTTGATAAGGGCTTTGACCCTAAATTCTTTCATTTAAAAATACAAAGAGAAGAAAGACACGCTTGTGCCTATGTATGTGTGTGTAAGATCTTAGATAAACGAACATATATCTTACCATGGTACACTTTTGATATAAAGTCTACATATTATTTTTACAGGAAGTAAAAAGAACACAACAAAAGTAGCTCATGTCTTCCTCATTTCTACACTTTTTTCCCCTTTGCAATCTCGCGAGTAAGTTTAAGAGCACGTGTCAGAACCGCCCCCGGAATGTGCCGTGCTTCCATTTCAGCGTGACAGCACCTTCGGCAGGAAACCGCTTCCGCCGTGATCTGCAATAGGTTACAATGCTAATCTCACAGCTGTCTGCAGCTATCGGCGCTCATAAATCATGCGGTCTATAATAAGAGAAGTAAGTTTGAGAGGTTAGACATTTAAGAAAATTGTGACAGAGGTGATAGATGATAAGAAATGACTACATTCGAAAGATGTTATACAAAAGGGAATGTGTTGCATTTGAGATAAGTATGTCCTGGATTTTTTTTTTTTTTTTTAACCAGGAGCATATTAGCAATGTAATACAGGGCACACTTGAGCAACATCATTTGATACATTTGAAGCATTTTGTATATTAAAGGGTTTCCTATAAGGCCAAGTTTTATCTGAGCTTTTGGGAAGTCTCACGGGCCATTCTAATTATTTTGGACTTTGTTGAAGATGGCTCATGTGCTCCAGTGGGCCCTTTGCCGTTGTTGGACGTATCCAGTCCTAAGTCTGAATTCATTAGCCAGTCTGAAGCTATTCAAATACAGCGTGTGAAACAAGAAGCCTGAAGAAATAACCAGGGGGCTGGAGATTCGATTTCTGTGCTGGGCTGGGAGGGAGGGCCTTGGCGTGGCCACAGTGAGCAAACAAACCTTGAACAGAATTACAGACACGCCAAGAAGCTCCGGTCTTGGTGAATGCTCATAGCAAAAGCATCGGTGCAGTATTCCAATATCTGATCTTTTTATGGTTGTTCAGTTACAGTTGTCCCCATTTCCCCCATTGCCGTCCTCTGTCCTGCCTTCCCCGCCTCCTATGTTCAAACCTCCCATCGTCTCTGTGCAAGGGTCCTGCACACCTGTCCCTTGATTTGGCCCTTCCCCTTTTGAAACAGTTCTTTTGAATTACACCAGGAAATGTCCCAATTCTTTAAGCAATAGGTAATGCTTTTTAATGGCGTATATTGAACGTGACACCTTTGAAGGTTCCTGTCAAGGGCATTTCTTTTCACGGCCCCCCGTGGTCTGTTTAGTTTCTCCGAAGGGCCCGTGGCCAGATCAGGAAAGCGAGCCTAGAACCAGCACAACTCACTGAGGAGCTTGTGACGTGGACATGATTATATCTATTCCCAGTGCTCTCCTTTATGATACAATAAAGTCTGTGTATATTGGAGACAGTGTAGTTGATCTACATGTCCTTTTGGAAGGCCTCGATGTATCAGTGCTTTTTGCCAGTGATTAAAAAAACAAACAAACTCCTATTGCTGTGAGCTACCAAAGTCTAAGTTTTATAACAAATACCCATAAACTAATACTATACCTGAGATATTTAAAACATTGCATTCAGAATGACCTTGTCTCATTTTGCTTGAGTCTTTTAGACAGCTGTTTCCTGTTACCAGCAAACATAAGTAATTCTTCTAGGCCCCACACCTGGCTTCTCCCATCGGTAACATCTTGTGTTAGGCTGGCGCATTTGCCAGTACACATGCCCAATATCGATACCTTCTTGTTGATTATACTCCATCCGTCATTCGGTTGGAGCGTCCTTGGAGCCCCTGTCAACTGGGCAGTTTCCCAGACTTCCCCAGGTTTTGGTGACCTTCACCGTTCCGAAGCACACCAGGCAGGTATCTTGGAGAATGTCCTGCAGTGGGGATTTGTCTGGCTCTTTCCCGTGACTAGACCAGGGCTGTATGTTTTTCTGAGGACGATCCCCGAGATAAACTTCCACTCCCCTCACATCATAGTCAAGGGCACAGCCTAGCAGCATGACCTATCACCATTGATGTTGACCTTGGGCATCTGGCTGGAGGTAGCGTCTGTTCAGTTTCTTGACTATGAAGTTCCTCTATTTTTTCCTCTTTCTATACTGTTCTCTTTGAAAGAAAGTCACCACACACAATTCTCACTTAAGGAGTGGGGGAGACGGGCGGTACCTCCTCGAAGTAACAGCCCCCACGTAAATTGTTTAAAATTCTGCACAGGAGGCTTGTCTGTGTTCTGCCAGCCGTTACTTATTCAATCACTTAATCGTATCAGTATGACTGTTGGGTATATATTTTGGACTGTGGCTTGTAGTCCAGTGCTCCTTTGTTTATTCTGTTGCCCAAATTGTCCCAGCTCCGGCCTTCCGGAGCTGTTTTGGCTACCTTCTGGGCCCCCTCTGACACACCTGACGGGGCTGCTTCTAGGCACAGAACAGAAACAAAATCTAGCAGTAGATCCTGAGGACTTTGGGACTCCACATTTTCTGGAGGTCTCCTCTTTAGAATGTTATCTTCCTAAGGAAGTGAGTGGTAGAGTAAAGAAGTCAAAACTTGACTTAAACTAGTGCAGTCCGCCAGCCGTTGAACCTTGAGCAGATGACGTCACACCTGCGAGCCCCGGTCTGTTCATTGTCAAGGCAAGAACACTAGAGGTGGAATGACCAGGAGTTGCCAGCGTCGCACAACGTTTGACTACAGACCCACCCTTTCAGACGGCTCACACTTAGTTGTATCAAACTCATGGAACTGTCATAAAGGTAGACTGAAATCACACGTGCAAAAATATTGTTTGTGTGCAAAACTATATCCCTTTTCCCTTGACCCTCCCCGCACCCTCATCATTTAGAAAAGGCTGGGCTGGCTGCTGGCCACGGACGCAGGAGCCACACGGACAACAACCCGCTAATAGTCAGTCGTTCCAGGGCAAGGACGGGTACCAAAACGCATCTAAAGCACTAACCCCCACCTTCTCCCACATCTCCTGACCAGAGGAAGGGCAGATTTTGGTACTTCAGTTCTTCCATAACGACTGGATCTTATTTTTTACCTCTTTTCCAAGTCCATTTCAAAAAATGAAATCTCGCGCACTAGCATTTTACCAGATATTGAAAACAAATTGATACCGGTGTCCTTATTACCTTGAAATTCCCCATTCTTGCATTTCAAGCCAGCCTCTGAAATGATTATATTCCCTCAACAGAATGAGATACATTAGAGGAGGTGACCCCAACCCATTGCACTGAAGGGGGGTTATTTCAATGCAGCGAAGCACCTGACGGCCCAGCTCAAGTGGAACAAGTGAGATTACTCGTTGCCTTCAAATTAGATGTGCTTTGCCAGCCCCTGGAAGTTTGTTCTGTGGCAATGACCATGATGTGTCACATGGGTATGAGATCCTACTAGGGAAGGCCGTTTATATGGTATATACATAGATGGCATGAAAACCTGGGCCTCGATGTGTAGACTCTTCCCCTTTTGGTGGTGTTGATGTTTTGAAGAAAACAGAGAACCCCACAGGACATTTGATTTATGATATTAGTCAGAATAATTGTCCATAACAGGAAATAGACAGACTTGTCTATGTCTTATGCATCCATCATTGGTATTTTTCTCCCTTAATTTATGACCATGCCCTGGCTGTCATAGCTCAGTGGATTGAGCGCGGGCTGCGAACCAAAGTGTCGCAGGTTCGATTCCCAGTCAGGGCACATGCCTGGGTTGCAGGCCACAGCCCCCAGCAACCACACATTGATGCTTCTCTCTCTCTCTCTCTTTCTCCCTCCCTTCCCTCTCTAAAAAAAAAATTAAATAAATCTTTAAAAAAATTATGACCAGAATAGGTTTTTCGAGAGAAAGAACGCTGGCTTTCCTGTGAAAATCCTTTCTGGGCCTCCCTCCTGGCCAAGTGCTCGCTCAGGCATCCACGTTTTCATCACTGTCTTCTCCACACTATCTTGTGTGGGCCTTCTAAAAAAAAAGGAGATCCCAAATAAACGAGAATATTATTTTTCATAGGACAAGAATTTGCTAATGAATATTAAATGCTCTGTGTTAGACATCACAATATTAATAATGAGAAATTATCTGGGAGTAAGCGGTAAAAATTGCCTAGTGCACCCCTATGCCCACCGTTGAACCCACCTGCCTTGCTGAGGAAGCAGCTACCTGTGTCACGGTTTCCTTTGCTGACGTGAGTTCAAACCACTGAAAATACCCACTCACGCCCCAGACGGCACTGCAGTTTCGCTATTGGCGAAGACTCTTCAGGGTGAGAGTGTGCTGTCGCTATGACTCCTGTGGAGTTGCACTCACACCTGGAGTGTTAACTTGTTGAGAGTCCCAGCCACTTTTCCCAGCCAAGCTGCTGATCATAGCAGGCTTCTTCCGTTTCTTCCCGGGCTCTCTAGACGAAGCGGGCCCCTCCGCCCCTACCCGCCGTGGGCCGCCTTTCTACAGCCCTCATTCACAAGACACGCGTCACCTCCTGCTTCTCACCTCACACTCCCCTCTCGACTCTTGGCCCATCGGCTTCTGCGGACAGACGGTTAATTCATCACGGGGACTTCCTGTGGTTTCACCAGGTAGCGTATTTCCAGCTCACATCCTGCTTGGACTCGAATCGTTTGTGTTTTTTCTTTGGAATTCTTTCCTCTCTAAACTTAACAGAATCTCTCCCCACCCTTCCATTGCTCTACCCTCATCACTGAATCTTCCTCAGTTTCTGTGTCGGTTAATTTTATATGTCAACTTGGCTGGGCCACAGTCCCCAGACATTTGGTCAGATTACTCTAGAGGTCTCTGTGAAGATGGATTTTCGAAGACATTAACGTTTAAATCAGTGGACATTGAGTAGAACAGATTACCCTCCATTTTCATCTAATCAGTTGGAGGCCTTGACAGAAAAAAGACTCCTCTCTCCCAAGGAGCCTTGGATTCTGCCAGCCGACTGTCCTTGGACTCCACACGTGACTTTTCCCTGGGTCCCCTGGCTTCCAGCCTACCCTGTGAATTCTGGGATTTGCTACATATCTGTATGTGTAGACATGTAGATACACATCTTGTAGGTCCTGTCTCTCTGGAGACCCCGACTAGTACAGTTGCATGTACCACTTCCCACTCCTTCCTCAATGCCTTAAATCGCTGGCCTCCCAAGACTCTGTCTTCGGCTCTCTGCTCATCTCTCTTTACAAAACTCACTGAATTTGGGGATTAAAAAAGAGGAAGCCAGAATTACAATTCTGTTATTTATAAAAATGGTCAGAATGGGAAAAGGCCGCTACGATGCAATACACCCTCTGGGAGCAAACAGCAGGTGTGAGTTGGTGTGTAAGCACGCATGTGATTGTGTGTGTTGGGTTACACAAGGAAAGCAAGTATGCCTTGTTCTATGCAACCGTATTTCGTGTTTCTAATCTGCTACTTGGGAGTGCAGTGCTATCAAAGCCAATTTGGTGTTTTTAATGAGCTCAAGGTCTCTCCCTCCATCCACTCCCCTTCCTCCCTGGAATCGCATCTACCTGTTGAGAGGAGGGTCGTGTTACCCACCTTCTCACAGATCCAATCGTTATCGCCGCAGCTCACACGACGATGATGATGCCTTTTCACAGCACTTTGCGTGGGTTAACTTGTGTAATGCTCACCCGTGCCTCAGACAGGAAGCAGCAGGATCGTTCCAGGTGAGGAATGAGAGGACAGAGGCAGAGAGAAATCTAGCAGTTTCGGGAAGGTCACACCCCGTCCACTGTGAAGCAGGGATTTCAACCCTGACAGCTTTGCTCCACCATCTGTCCATTCTGTGCGATGCCCAGGGGCTCCCAGGCCACAGAAGGGCTGGGCTTGTCCTCATGACCCCACGCTGACCACGGCCTCCTGTCTCTTTGTGTTTGTTTCTGTCCTGGCTGTGTATCCCTCATTCCGACAGAGGATTCCTGTTTCGTTTTTAGCTCTAAGTAGGCAGTTAACTTGTCTGGACCCAAACTTCAGGTTGCGTTCCTTCTTTTTAGCCCGGTCCCCTCTCTGCTTTCCTGCTCAGCTTAGAGAAGTTGGTGATCATTCAAGCATTTGAGTCAAGTTTATATTCAGATTGTGCGGCTCACAGAGTCTCTCTGGGTTCCTTGCTTCTCGGAAATCTCCCTAAAGCTCCATCGTCCCCACCCACTTGCCACTGTGTCTTCTGACACTTTAGCTCAAGAAGGCTTCAGCTTTCTGCCAGGGGAGCCCTGCAGGGAGTTAGGAAATGCCTTCCATTCGAAAGCAGCAGACTCCCAGAGTTCCTCCCAGTGCGACAGTGTCTGTGAGGGGTAAGTTTCTGTCCCGTGTCTGCCCGCCCACCCCCAGGCCCGAGCCCCCTGCGACGTCCTCCTCCTGGCACATCCGGAGTGTGGGAGTCAGCCTGGGGTTGACACAGAGTTCACGCTCCGAGCGGGGGTCTGTTCTTTCTCTCTCCCTCCCAGTCCGGCATCTCCACCCCCCCACCCCGTCCCCCCCGAAGTTTCCTGTCTCTCTTCCAACCCTGCGTTCTCTTTGCCATCTTCAAGCGAGCGAGCCAGTGAGGCTGCATTCTCCCTGCTCTCACGGCCGCAGATTGCTTGGGTAGGAGCACTGAAAACGTGCAGCGCTCACCCCCTTCCACCGCAGCTGTGCAAGATGAGACCCCTCGAGGGATTCTTTTTTCTGGCATTAGACACTTTTTCTTGTGGTTTTTCCAGCCCTCACCTCGCTCGGCTACCTCCGGCCAAGACGGAGGGGCCGCGTCTGGTGCTCTGCCCTGGAATTCGCGTGGGCCGAGCAGCTCGGGACGCCCCTCCCCCACCCACCCACCCCGGGGCAGGTTTTCGGGAATCCGTTCCCTTCTGTGTGCGTTCTGAGGCCTTCAACCAGCACTTCCAATGTTGCCCCGATTTCTTCATCTGTATCTGTGCGAGGGCTTGCGTGACAACTTCCGTCTGCTGCCGCTCCTGGAGGCCCCACATGTATTTTTGTATTAATAAAAGAGCTGTTCACCAAAAAGTATGTAATGGCTCTGGACCACGATGCTTTTGAAGTGAAAAACGGCACGTATAGTCAGGTTGGTTCTCTTTCATGAGGCCAGGAGCTGAAACGTGGGTTGCGGCTCCACAAGCCAACTCTGTATTCCTTCCATTCCGGGAGGGAGCACACAGGGCCCGGCCGGCCAGGGCTGTCTGCGCGCAGGCCTGCGTGCCAGCTGGAATGTTCAACTGACCCTCCTTAACGACAGAAATGTTTGCATTCTGAGGCTCAGGGCCAGGGAGCGGGAGGACTTCCACACATGAATTTGGGGTTTACACAAGGCACCCTATTATAGTTGTAGGGGACAGTGGTGTAAGAATCCCAATAGATACTATCAGAGCGGCGATGTTTGTAAGATACAACGGAGTCGATGTAACAGCAGCATTTGATTTAACTCCTGATCAGTTCCTGGGTGCCTTTTCCAAGCCGGGTGGTTACTGGGCCACAGAAACGTGAGGTTGTCTCTGCATTTGGCACACGGATTCCAATGACGCTGCGTGCGCAGGGCCTTCCCCCACCCCGCAACTTGCCCCCATATTCTGTGGTCAGCTTGGCTCACCTCCCGGTTGTCCGTGTTCATCCGCAGTGCGGGCCGTGGACGAACAGCGTCAGCAGCCCTCGGAGGGCTTGTGAAACATGCCGAGTCCGCCCCAGAGCACATCACTGAAAATGCGGGCAGGCAAGGCCTGGTGTTTTCATGTTTAATGCGCCGCCAAAGATCCTGAAGGCGCGCTGAGATCTGAGTTACAATTTAGTGTACAGGCGAGTATAATCCACCCCACCTCTTGCACCTCACTTGAGCGAAAGGCCAGTAAAAGACTCCAGGCAAAGGGGCTGCGTCGTTAAGATCTCCCTTTGGAGGCTCAGTGGCGCTGGTCTGCAGGTGGTATTATAAGGCCGATCAGGACGGGTAGCTCAAGGTACAGCGCATTAGCATCCAATGTCCTCACTAAGGAGAGTACAGGGGTCCAGCCCTCAGGGAGGGAGGAGTAGTATTGTAACCAGCTGCACGCAACTGAAGAAGGTTTACCTTAGGCAACAACGTGCATGCTAAAAATATCTAGATAAGCATTTTTAAAGGCAGGTTTTGGGAAAACACCCTTTCTCGGGGACTTGGCAAATGATATAAATTTGCTCACTTATGCCTCGTGACTTTCCATGAATACCTGAAGCCCACCTGAAGAACTGTGGCACTCGCGGAATCAGATTACTGCCCTGTAACAAGATAACGGAAATGCAATAATAACGCTAATTGAATGGCTGACTTTCAAATGTTAGCATTTTTCCTGAAGTGAAATTGACCTTGTCACAAAGCCCGTCCCAAGTCTTCTCTTCTGGCTGGGCTGAAACATGGCTGCAAAGTCATGAACACTTATGTGGCAAGGTAGACGTTCTGAGGCTGCTGCCTCTCCGATGCGGGCATGGAAGTGATCTTTGATGTAGACTATGGAGATTCAATAATTATTACTGGGTTAGGCCGATCAATTCGGGGAGATGGAAAAGGGTTCCAGACCGAGAGCACTTTGTGTCTGAACAAAATTGATCCAAGGCCCTCTTTGGCTAATTCACCCGTGACAACCAAATTCGGGCCACAGTCGCACACACGCAGCTTCCATTGACATCCGTAGGATTTGTGCATGAGTTACTGAGCTTGGAATTAAGCCCTAAGGAAATAACTAAAGATTTTTGGTGAGATATACTTGTGTGATTAAATAAAATCATTTTTATGGGCTTTGTTTTCTTGTTTTCAGACTGTTTCTTATGAAGACAAATAGCCTACGCACATCGAGGTTAATATTGCTTTTAAGCTATTTGTCTCCATTTGGGAACTAAATGCAAAGAAAAATGAATGTCTTACCTCTCAGAAGCTTTCTTCGGTTAAATGTTTTCACTAAATCCAGAGTCCAGCAAATGTGACCGATTTCCTGGGAACAGACATTAATCACCTCCAAATATTTTTGGAGAATAGTGGAAAACCCTCTCTAGTGGGAAGAGTATTAATTATGCAGGTATTGGCCCCCCAACTCGTACAGCGTACAGCCACAGCAAAGCCTGCTTCCCCCTGGGGTAAAAAAAAAACATCATTTAATTTGACAAAATACATAGATTGATATATGCACCTCTAAAAAATACAAATTAAAGATGCACGTCTTGAAAAATTTTAGAAGCAATTAATGTTGAAAATACCTGCCCTAAACATTGAGTTCATGTCATTGTTTTTCACTTATTTTTTTGTGAATTGAGTACCATCCTTAGTTTGTACAAGAAAAGGAGGGGCTATTCTAGAGCTAAATGCTACGGGCTAGAGGCTATGCAGCCACCTTTTATCCATATTTCCAGTTACTCCTACATTTTTTCTCCATTTTGTAGGTAAAGACATTTAAGTATAATAAGGTGAATAAATGTATCAGTGGGAGCAAGGATTCAAATTCTGGTGTTCTGCTATATTTAGGAGAAAGGACCCTTTAAAATTAAGTGTAAAAAATCAATTAAGGGAAACATTTTTCAAAATCCAATTTCAGGTACATTTGGATTCCAAAGTGAATCTTAGGGAAATATGCATAAATAAATGTAAATATTTGTCAGTTTTCTGTAGGGAGGGTGGATTTATCTTCTCTGAAGGGTTACATGGAAAAATTAGAAATGCAGCTAATATAAAATTTATAGAAATAAATAGCACCAATATAGATAAAGAGAAATGAGATAAGTAAGATTTGGAGTTGGGGTTTCGTTTTTATTGCATTCCGTACACCACATGAAGAGTTCGTGAGCTTCTAAGATTCAAATAACTACGTTGCCAAGAGATAGTCAATTTGTAAAATATTAGCAACAGTTAATAAAATAAATATGCCTAATAATAAAATAAACATACCTTTTAAATTCTGAGCTGACATTTCTAATTCATGAAATGAATAAATTCTAAAACTGAGCCCTGGCTGGCGTAGCTCAGTGGATTGACCATGGGCTGCGAACCAAAGTATCACAGGTTTGATTCCCAGTCAGGGCACATGCCTGGGTTGCAGGCCATGACCCCCAGCAACTGCACACTGATGTTTCTCTCTCTATATCTCCCTCCCTTCCCTCTCTAAAAATAAATAAATAAAATCTTAAAAATAAATAAATTCTAAAACTAAAAAATATATAGTCAGGATTAAGGTCAAATAATACACTTATTTTTGTGACTTTTTTTTCAGTTATTTAGTTTATACATTATGTCATTAATAGCTTTTAAGTTCAGTGGTTGTGAAACCAATTCCAGAAATAAATGGGCTTAAAAAAGATAGATATTTATTCATTTCATTTAAAATACTTCCTGAGACAGGCAGTCAAGGGGAAGGATAGCAACTCCACAGTTACTACAGATACAGGCCACTTCCATTTTTGTTTCATTATACTGGTATTTGGATTCTATCCTCAAAGAGAACTCATTGTATAAAATGGCTGCTGGAGCTCTAGCTATCACCTCTACATTCCAGGCATCAGGAAAGGTCATTATAGAAAGGACACAAGAGTTATCTGCCAGTGGCATCATCTTTTAAGCAGCTTCCCTGGAAATCCTGCATACTTCTCATTGGCCAGAATGTAACTGCACATGTAACATTAGCTACACATAGATTGCATGGGAAGATAAGAGAAGTCATATTCAAGGTGGCTTCATGACATACCAGCCAAAATCCAAATTATGTTCCTTAAAATGCAGAAAAAGGGATCATGATGGCAACTATTCATTGGCCACAATTGTTTAACAAATAGTACTGAGCATCTGTTAGGGGCCGAGCAATGTGCTACTCCCTGAAGTCCACGAATTAAAAACCATGGTCCCTAACCACACACAATCTGGAGACTGTTTAGAAGAGAGATACTTAAACACGCATAGTTTATAGAGACAATATAAACATATTTATCAAAAGCTATTAAATATTTACATATTTTGACCTATAACTTTCTTCTAGGAATTAATCATAAGAAACTAATTCAAAATTAAAAGAAACTAATTCAGAAAATAAAATGCATAAGCAGGTTTATTGCCACATTGTTTATGGTAACAAAATGTTGCCTGTAGCATAAACAGGAAAACTCCAAGTAGATTTTGGCAAATGCACTTGAACATGATACAACCTCTGAACATATTTAAAACCTTTGTGGCATATCCACAGATTAGAAAAATAGTTTCAGGAATATATGGCAGGCACAAGGCTGATATATGATGATTATCGTGTTAGCTGAAAAATCAAAATGTGAATTGTTTCTCTATTTTTATGTATCCATAAAAAGTATGTGTATACAGTTAAGAACTGGACAACAGGAAAAGGGAAAACAGTTTCGTTTGTCGTGGTAGAAGTGCTTTGAGAAATTCCTTATTTTATTTAGACCTCTGTTACTCTTTGTGTAAGGTGGGATTTGTATTCTGTTCCTCAACATAGAACTCTCTAAAGATGGAAGTTAAATGCAAAAAAGGGGGAACATCATATCCCAGACTCTTTCCACTTTCTGTCTCCACCCTTTTTCCTTCTTAATTTCTGTACTTTGTTATTCATGTGATGTTTGTTATTTGATGTCCTTATTGCTAGAGAGTTCTCCTGTTTGAGATTTCTATTTTTCCTTCCATATCCAGGCATCTCACTGATAATCTTAGATATATTACCCAATTCTATATATCTATGGGATTGGCCAAAAGTCCATTTAGTTTTCTTATAAAATAAAAGACATATTTTTCATTTTCACCAGTAACTTTATTGATTTGGATATTTGGAGTATGTTGGCTGTGTCCTGGATGGTGCAACGTTCATTGTTCTCAACTAATGTCTTGATTTGATCGCTATCAACTTCAGCTCTTCTACCTGACCCTGGAACATCGTCCAGGGAGGCACATCCAGCACGAACTTCACACAACACTCTTGAATGTTCAATCAGTCACAGCACCTTCTCCACACGCTGCGCAAATCTTTTCTGCACTTCAGTTGCATTTGTACCTTTCTCGAAATAGTAAAGCACAACATGCCAAAGATGTTGCGTACCTTCTTCCATCTTCAGTATAAAAATGGCTACACAGAAAATCACCAGTTTTGATAAGTATTTTTTAAAGCACGCTGATAGGACAGCTGTAACATGACAGTCTAACAAAATTGTCTCAAAGGACATGAAAGACAACTAAGCACTGCTAGAGCCGTCCTACGGAAAAAAATAAACAAGCTTTTTGGCCAGCCCAATAGGCCCTAGTTTCCTGGATGAGACCCCAGCTACCCTGTCTGGTTGGCAAAGCCCTTTCCATCCTCCAGGGCCCACGTGGCTTTGGCACTCACCCGTGTACCCCTCCCGTCATCTCCACGTAGAAGGCCTTCCTCCTGCCTGGGCACAGGTCTGTGCTTCCGTCTCTTACAGCTCTTACCTCGAGCATTTCAGTCGTCTGGTATCTCAGTGCACCAACGCGGGAGCTCACTAAGGGCAAGAGCCGCACATTTTTCCTTCTGGCCCCCAGCACCTGGTCTGAGACAGGCCTTGGGAACTCCACCAATTTGATCCCATTAGATCAAGTTCAATTCACATTTGATCTGATGGGATCCAAATTTTCCAGTCTGTGCCGGCACGAAAGAAAACTGGTTGTGATTTGGGATATTGCGAAAAGAGACAAGTACATAGAGGGGAAACAAAAAGAATTATGCTTTCCCCTTGTCTTTTTCCTAAAAAAAAAGCATAATCTCTGTTTTTCCGTATTAATCTGTAACAAATTTGTAGTGAACATTAGCTAAAGATGTAGTTATTTTTTAAAGGAATTCATGTCATTAAAATCAGTGATACCTAAAATACTTATTAGCAATAGCATTACTGGATACGATTAGACTTTTATGTGGATGAATTAGGAATTTGGGTGAGAGATCCAGAAGAATCTTATAAGAGTTTTTAGGTAATCGGTTGCACATGTATTACTTTTTAAAGTAACATATTGAACATATTTTGTTTTAATTTAAAATGTATTTCCATTGACAACATAGTTAATACATCACACAACATAGGTTATGTATTAACAATGTAGACACTATAACCATTGAGTCACATATTCTAAATATCTGGTAAACATGTTTCCAAGGAAAATTTGGTGAAACAAAGGTAAAAAATAAAAACTTTAAGATATTAGTCAGTTCCTATTTTTCTGTCTATGCACTTATGTCCCTGTTTCTTAATCTAATTTATTTTTTTCAAAGAATAAAACATAAAATATTCTCCTTTGGAGAATAAGCACAAGCTTGTTTGTCACTGTATAAACTGTTTGGTCCTTAAATGACATTTGCTATTTATATCAATTTAAAGGATTAGCCTTGGCTACAATGGATCAGTGGATTGAGTGCCGGCCTGCGAAACAAAGGGTCGCCAATTCCATTCCCATTCGGGGGACATGCCTGGGTTGCAGGCCAGGTCCCCAGTAGGGGGCGCATGAGAGGCAACCACACATTGACGTTTTATCCCTCCCTTTCTCCCTCCCTCCCTTTCTCTCTAGAAATAAATTTTAAAAAATCTTTTAAAAAATAAAAGATTACAGAATAATAGATGGGCAGCTAATTCTCCTTTAAGTTGATTGGTGCTTCCTCATCTTGATTGGCCCCTGCCTGTCCTCCATGTCGACGGCAGTGAGAGCTAAGAATGCAAAAAAAAAGCAAGTTTGTTCCTCCCAGATAAATTAGCCGTTGACCTCAGCAACCAGAAAGTTTGTAGCAAAGGAGACTGATTCTTGTCATCACTTTTCTCCTGCATTTTCAGATACGAGATTGCCTTTTCAGAAAAGTTTCCTATCCATGCTTAAACACAATGAAGAATCATGACAAGTTTTCCAAGACGCCTCTGTGTTGTTAGATAGTTGTCTGAGCCTCCTTCACGGAGGCAGGAAGCAGTTTTCTAAGATGCCTTAACTCCTCATGTGTATCCACTTGGACCATTGGCATTGATTTGCATTGCTGTCAAAATTCTAATTATATTCAATATTCATGGCTTCAGAATTTTGGAGGAAATATTCATAGAAAAGTTAGTTTTCATATTGACTAGTGTATTCTCTTCTCAATAGGTTGATACAGCCCAGCCTGAGTGTTAGGAAAACAGTTTGGAGTTTGTATTTTATTTTGAACATGGAAACTTTTGAAGGTAGACACCATTCGGTATTTCTATGGTAAAGAAGTATTAGTGCGACAGCAGGAGAACTGTGTTTTTACCTTTAGAGTCTGGTTCAAAATCACATCCAAGCTATTGCAAGGTTTATTTCTGTCCTCAGAGATTTTTTTTTTATTTGCAGTAGGCATGTTTATGACTTTTTAACTGTCACTATTTGGGAACACTTTTGTTTGAATTATGCAATATTACTTCACAATAAATTGTACTAACAGGCTGTGAGAAGCTGCAAACACCGTGTCTCCCAGGTTCAGGGCGCCTCCTTGCTAGGACCCCATCAGCCAACACTCCTTGTGTTCACACAGTGAGACCGTGAGCCTGGGCACGTCAACATACTGCCATCATTGGGGCTGAGCTAGATCACAAGCACACGCAGCCAGCCCCTGTTCATCAGCTTTCCCGAAGAGCAGGGAGGCAGACGTGAATACCAGCAAGGAAAAAATGTCCCTCCATTGTGAGTGTTCTTTAGAAGGGGTATATTAAGACATCTATTTTCAGTAGAACCAGAGACATTGAAAGTAGGGGCAAACTGACAGTAATCAGAGGGGAGGTAGGAGGGGATAATGGGGGGACTGGGAAGGGTTCTTTCAGGAACATGTGTAAAGGACACATGAACAAAACCAAGGAGGGGGCGTGGAATCAGGGGAGGAGGGCTGGGGTGGGTGGGGGGAGTGGTGGGAGGAAAAGGCAGACAACGGTACTTGAACAACAAAAAAAAAAATCTATTTTCAGGACTATTTACTGCCTTTCAGAAGGGAAGAGTTCCAGAGAAACACAAACAGACCTCACAGGGTTAGGCCGAGATCTGTTTACCTTCTCGGTGTGAGGAAGCAGCTCCGGGAGGTTTTGAAAGGCATCGCTTTCCAGCACTTACGTGCTCTTCCCTCGGAATTATTTCCCCGCATTCTCCCCTCCGGAGGGTCTCGCTCCCTCTCTCACCTGCTCGCCATGCCGGGCCCACTGGGAATCCTGCCACTGGGATTAGGAATTCCGTCACTGCTCCCAGGCCTCAGGTCAGGGTCTTCTCGGATCCCCACTGCAGCTCCTGACCTGACCCTCAAGTGTTACAAGATTATTCGTATAATCTGAAAGGCTAAATTTCTAGAACTTTCCTATTTTTCTTGCAAGGAAAAATGCAGGTACTTTCTTCAATCTAACATTCTGTAATAAACACAAGGCAATATTGTTCTAGTTTCGGGGTTAAAAAGAAGAGGGGTGTGTGTGTGTGTATGAAATTAGTTTTATAGCTGCAGGTGACCTATCAGTGACAGGTTCCAGGAAAGGACTGCAAGGTGTCTCCAGGGGTAGAGTTTCATATGCCTTTAATAATCCTATTGGTGTCTGTTGAAATTCCAGGGGAATTTGGACCCCTGGTTCCAGTTCCCCCAGGGTCTCCCCAGCCCCCCACCTCTAACAAACAGCCAATAATCGGGCCACCCAGAGCCATTTTCTGACGGAAACAAAAACTGCCCCTAGATGCACGCACTTGCCTGAACCCACTTGGTTCTCCTTTCGCCAAGCCCGTCTTCCCGGGGAAAATGAGTCCCACCGCCCGTGCTCTGAAGGTCCCTCTGTCTTGTCTTATCAGGACTCATAGTTTGGCTCCCAAACCCTCAGGTCTTCATGTCTTCCTAGTGATGTTTTTCCCCTTCCCATGAGCTTTCAAGCATTCTGCAAATCAACCCTTAATCGCCAGTCAAGTACAAACACCTCACTTAACTGCCACAGCCGCACCCTGACTCAGGCAATGCAGGTATTGTGTGGAATGAACGTAAGACTCACAGGGATTCGCCAGACTCCGCAGTTACTGAGCTCAGAGCTTTCTGCCCTTCTCTAATATCACTTACAGACCGCTTTCTAGTGGTTGGACTGTTGTTCCTCAAAATGTAAGAAGCGGGAATATAAAATGACTCCATGAGGCCACATTCCCTGTGGGGACCAGCTCTGTGACCCATGTCCAGAGTTGCCTGGGCTCTCCATTGAGGTCACTGGCAAACAGAAAGTTAACAAAAAGAAAGACCTCATTTAACTTATGTTAAAAACGAGAACCTTCTTGGGAACTCTTAAGGAATGGAAACATTGAACAATATCCTCACTTCTTATCCTGCCTTTTATTTTTTTTTAATTTGTTTCCGGGATCAAATCCACTTTGAACAGGCGTCCGTTAGGCTCGGTCCTGAGGACTACATTAGACTTCATTTTCCCCAAATTGAGAAAAGTGGTACTTGGAAGTATACTTTTCATTGTTCATTGGGTTGCCTTTTTTATTTTTACCGCCTTCTTTTTCTCTCTCCAGTGTATATTCTTCTCTAATTCATGAAGTATGGTGTGTGTGTTTTTTTTTGTTTTTACCCTATTTCTATTTTGCAAGCTTGGCCACAATATTCTTAACTGGTCTTTTAAATGTGGCTTGTTTTCAGTGGGGCACAACTTCTTTTAACTACAGTCTTCAGCTGATCTCTTTAGAGTGCATTCTGTTAGCTCAGCAGCATTCAGTAATACCCCTAACCCCCGAGGCTACCTTGTGTGTGAAAACGAAATAGGAAAATGGTGGGAATTTGCAGAATGAAATTGTCAGAGAGGTTCCCTCCAAAACGGAATCACAGGTTCAGAAAACATTTCACACGGAGGCACCTGCAGCCGGGTGGTCTGCATTTCTCGTATTCACATGAACCAAGACCCACAGGGCCTGCTTGGCTTCCCCGTGGCTGCCCACGAGGGTACCAGCGATAAGAATTCAGAGGCTGAAACTCCTGTTTAGACATTGTTTCCAACATCCCATACATCCTAAGTGTATCACTCACAAAAGTAACAACTACCTATAAATTGTGACATTGATCGAAGGGAAAGCTCAGGACTTGTAGCAAGTGTCCATGCACCAAAAAAGCAAGGCATGCGGAAAACTGAATTGTGTCTCTTTATTGGAATCAAAGGAGGGTCTCCATAATTTTGAACGTTCGAGTTCAAGTGTTTCCAGAACGTGGACCGGCTTATTACACGAAGCACTCGGCTGGGGGACAGGAGGCACCAGGCCTCGCAGCGCATCTGCAGCCCAGACTGCCGCCGAGATCCAGTGTCGGCGGTTGGAGCGGGACTCTGCCGGCCGCTCGCCTCCCCAGCGGTCCGGTCGCGATGCTCATGCAGCCGGGCCCAGGGCGCGTTTTCTGAAGGCTGAGGGGGACGGCACGTGGACTCAGCAAGGAAGTCATTTCTCTTTTCATTTGTGCTCTTGATCAACTCATCAAAAAAAATGGGCAAGTTCATGTAGAACGCGTGTCTGATCTTTGTGAAAACATAGCCGTTCACCTTCTGGCTGGCGCCACTGAACTCCCGCCCCAGAGACCGGAGAGTGAATGCAGCCGGGGACAAAGTGGAGAGAAAGCCTGCCTTTCTCGCTCGTGGGGGACAAAGGATCCCGGGCAGTGTGCTTGGTTCTGTCAAAACCATCGCTGGGCGGCTCGCCT
Organism: Phyllostomus discolor; assembly: GCF_004126475.2. Taxonomy (NCBI): domain Eukaryota; kingdom Metazoa; phylum Chordata; class Mammalia; order Chiroptera; family Phyllostomidae; genus Phyllostomus; species Phyllostomus discolor. Next base: position 88,963,549 of record NC_040913.2, on the reverse strand, counting down.
GCACGGGCCAGCCGCGGAGCCCTGAGGTCCGGCCACCCATTCATCCCCTCGCTCTCATCTGGGCCTCTGGGGAGTGCCGCTCGGCCGTTTGCTGGCGTTTTTTTTTTTTTTTTTTTAAGTTTAAAATTTCTAAAGGGACAAAGACTCGTTACTCACTGTTTAACCCAAAATAGATACTTTATAGAGCTGTTTTGCCCAATGATACTTAGACGCGATTGAGCTGACAATTTCTTTGCAGATAATTGCAATTTTCAAGATAACGCATTTGAATTCAGCATTTCAAATAATAAAGCAGAACTTTTTTTTTTTCATCTTACTTGGGAGCGTTTCAAGTGTGAACGGAATTGATAAAAGGCAGGGCGTTTATGAAGTCCTCATACCGCGTTACACTGTAACAGCCTTGAATGAAGACCTGACAGAAGGAAACTGAAAGCAAAACATTGAACCCCGTTTCATCAGTTTTGATACTGGCATTGATTTTTTTATTTTAAAAATCATCTTATTCAGGGTTTGCCATTTCAGGATGGTATCGTTGCTGATCCTCTTTGGCAAGCATTGTTGTAGAAATGGGTGAGGCTACTTAATTTATTGCTCATTCTGTCGTATTGACATACACGATATATAAATCAATTTTAAAACAATGCAGATACATCCCTGGCCAGGTGGCTCGGTTGGCTGGAGTGTTGTCTTGTGCATCAAAAGATTATGGGTTTGATTCCTGCTCAGGGCGTGTGCCTGGTTCCTGGTTGGGGCACGTAAGAGAGGAAACTGAGTGATATTTCTCTCTCTCTCTCTCTCTCTCTCTCTCTCTCTCAAAAATCAATAAACATATCCCCAGGTGAGGATTTGAAAAACTGCAGATACAAAATTCAACCCCATGGGTTGTAATTATACCAAAACAGGATATTAATGACAACAAGCCATGGCCACCAGTGCTTTACACCTAAACTGGGCATGCCAATCTCAAAAAGGCATTTAGAAAAGTGAATTAAGAGATCAGTAAGCTTGCTCTGGCTGGCGTGGCTCTGTGGATTGATGTGGAGTGAGCACCGGACTCAGAAGCAAGGGGCTGCAGGTTCAATCCCCAGTCGGGGCACCTGCCTGGGTTGTGAGCCAGGTCCCCAGGGGGGCCGTGCAAGAGGCAACCACACATTGTTGTTTCTCTCCCTCTCTTTTGCCCTCTTTTCCCCTCCCTCTAAAAATGAAGACATACAATCTTTTTTTAAAAAGAGAGATCTGTAAGCTAGAAACAGTAAGACAAAAGCAGACCCTGAAGCCTAAGTGATAAAGCAGGGGGTGGTTTGCAGTATTTAAGGAGCAGTGCTGGGCAGGGAGGCCAGACCGGTGTGCTGTGTCTGGTTAAGGATCATGTCACTGACATGATGCACTGAATGCGAGAGCTGCGTGTCTTTACAGGCCATGGAGGGTGTGGCCACACTTAGATGACCCGGTCAATAGAGCCAGGCCGGGACCTTAATACCCAGGGCCTTTAGCTGGAAGACGGCACAACCTGGACCTGCAACCCTGCAGTCAAGAAATGTCTGTCCTCTGAGCGCAGGCCCCTGAACCATCCTCAAGGACTTCTCCAGTCTTGCGGGGCCACGTGCCAGGAGAGTGTGTGCAGCATGGGGCAGGAGCCCAGGGCTCTGGTCCACAGACTCACACGTCCCCCTGAATAAGGTGTTTAAGTAGCAGAGCGAGGAGAAGCTGCCCGTTGTAATGTTCATGCTTCACTATTTTGGGGGGGCATGGATTCCAAACATTCCTTTTTTTCTTTTTTTAAAGATTTTGTTTATTTATTTTTAGAGAGGGAAGGGAGGGAGAAAGAGAGGTAGAGAAACATTAATGTGCGGTTGCTGGGGTCTGTGGCCTGCAACCCAGGTATGTGGCCTGATTGGGAATTGAACCTGTGACACTTTGGTTCACAGCCCACGCTCAAACCACTGAGCTATGCCAGCCAGGGCTCAAACATTTCTTATCACACAGCAAGAGAGCGTCTGTCCAAGATCCTAAGGGACAGGTCCATCTGGTCCCCTTACCTACCTGGCAACTTTGAAGGCTATTTCCCGTTATGTTGTTTATTCATACTGTATACTATTTCTAAGACTCCAACACATGCATAAATAACAACAGGAGTCTACTTCAAATACTCGCTCTGGGGATCTGAGGTGCAGGTTAATGCCCTTGAATCTTTCCAAGGTCCGGCTAGCATCTATGAGGCTTGTGAATCAGGTTGGTCTAATGAGCATGTTGACTAGTGTGGTTGTTATATTTCTAAACACATCATCATTTAGTCTCATTCCTTTGTATACGAAGATCAGTATTTAAAGTACCTGAGTGAACAGGAGTGTGTAGCCGGAGTTGAGAAGTAAAAGGGTCTTTGCATATTCCAGGATCTATCTTCTGAGCCTCACAGGGAACCCAGTAGATTGTGGACAAGTTACTAACAGGAGACGACCGTTCAACCACGTGTCACGTGAAGGACGAGCAAACATTCCACAGGTTGTGACTTGTTCTCCCTTGATTTACGGCACTGGCATTTTCGACACTTCTCCCCACTGAATTTCTGAAAAAAAAAAAAAAGGAAGGGCTATTTCAGTCCAGGAAATTTTCCAGAGCCTGCAATGGCATTTAATTTGGGCTCTGTATACTTTTCCTGGATTACAACCAACTGGATGCATTTGAAGCAGATTTATTGATTTTGGCTCTTCCTAATATCCAACCGCAGGAGGTGCGTGAAGCCGGACCCCAGAGCTGTGCGTGTGCATGGCAGGGCACTGCTCCCTCATGAAATGCACTGACCCTCTCCGGGGGTGCGGAGAGCCCTGTATATCAAGTGCAGGTCTGCGGACTGCCATTGCGACAGCCTGGGTCTTCCGGGAGACAGATGACAGAATGGAACTACATGTGTGAGAGATTTATTCAGGGAAACATCTGAGAAACATAAAGGGGAGAGAAGGCCAGAGTGAGCAGGCAGAGCGCATTATTCAGACTGAGGTGCCAGTGCGCCCCCTCATGAAGGGCAAACGGTGTGGGGACAGGGGGACTGGGTGGGAGGAGCCTCAGCATCCCTGCAGCTCTGGGGCAGGTGCCTCTAGGTGGATGGAGCAGGGGCAGGGAAAAGGGTGCTCCTTTGCTCCTCTGAAGCGCTCCCCATTGGCTGGGAGGAGCCAGGCCGCGGTGAAACTGCACTGTGGCCCGGCTCCTGCACCAGCGAGCAGCTCTGCCAGGGCCTGGGCGTGAAGCGCAGTGAACACAGGGGTCGCCACAGCAGGAGGCGTGTTCGCCGCACTCTCTCTCTGCAGCGGGGTCTCCTCCCACAGGCATTTGCCTGGTGCCCCCCATGCCCGCCCCCATGGCTGCAGAGGATGGGTGATGTTCTTAGCACCCATGGGGAGCACCTTCTTCCGCCAACACGTGCACAAGCAAAATTTTCCCAAATGTGAGAAGTATTCAAAGCCCGGGTGACTAAAAACGGTGATAAATGCCCACCACATAACCCCGGGCATAAAAACCGGAAGAGAAATAAAGGTGGCCCGAGGCTAAACCTGTAGTTATGTAAGATGAGAAACCGTGATCGCGTTCCCCAGTGCTCTGCAAAGCCCGTAGTTACTGCTGTTGCTCCACGTTTTTTTTTTTTTTTTTGTCGAAATGAAAACCAGATAAGAGTAACCCTGCTCCATTTTGGAGGGAGCCACACTGTTCAACTCCTCACTCACTGCTACAGTGGTGAAATAATTACTTCTTTGTTTGAACAACCACCAAGCCCACCCCAAAATACATATATCCACCTTAGCAAATATACATTTAGACCAAAACCAGTCCTGTCCAAGGTATAGTTGAAGTACGTGGTATGATTCAAAAATTCAACGCAAAATAGGCTATGGATTATGTTGTAATAATCATGCCTACCACCAAGACGACATTCCAGACGCTGGAGAATAATGAACTCCACCGATGTTAAGTACTCCCTGATAAAGGCTTGTACCAAGGAACACGTGATTGCTAGAAATTCTCCTCCGGAGACTTCTTGTAAACACTCCCACTTTTTTAAAAATAATACTTCTTACCTCTGTCACTTGGAACTGAGAAATCATTCCCATTCTGGTTTTCTGAAAGCCTTCAAAATACTTGTCTCCTTTTTTTTTTTTTTTTTGCTAATTAACCAAGGACTTTTGGAACTGCCTGTGACTGTGTTTGCTTACAGTAATAATGAACCCAGCAATTCACTACCAGCAAAAGTGCCAAATGATTTACAATGGTGTTCATGTTAGGAACACGCCAAAGCAGGGAGGAAAAGAGAATACAAACACAAACTAAACTTCTTTAATTTCTCCGAGGCGGGGGAGGGGTTCTGGGGGGTTGTGGATAAATAATGATTTGCAGCAGCCGGGGATCTCATTCGGCTTTGTGCATAGTTTAATAAAGTCCTCCTCCTTGCAGTCTGAGTAATTAAGTCTTATGACATTCCAGGAACCATAAATCCTGCTGAGTTGTTTAAGTTTAGAAGAGCCTCTTGATGTACAATCAAAATAATAAAAATAAAAAAGGACACTTCTCTGGTTCTTAACAAGCTGCTTTGCTTTTTTTTTCCCCCCCTCGGAACACAATGGAACGGGGCCCACTCCAACTGCTCGGCCTCGTTGCGAAGCAGAAGTTCCTTTTTGAAATTCATTGCCTTCAATTACATTTTTAAAAAGAATTTTAATTGCATGGCTGTAAAGGATAAAGACGCTCTAGGCTCCATTTGTTTATCATGGAGGGGACTCAGAAAGGAGGACGGAGCTTCCCTGCTCACGCAGGGGTTGCGGAGAGAGGGAGATGACTTTTAATTCGACAAGTTCAGAGAGATTTCTTAGTTTGACGCGCGCGGCAGGGGGTCTTTGAGTGTCTGGCAATGCTTCAGCATTCTGAGCTTTGAAAGCCTTTCCCTGCAGCAGAAATTGTATCAAAAGCCAATGATAATATTCCCTGCAAGGTAAAGCACCCTATTGAAGATTTCGAGAGCTGTTTATTTATTCATCACAGTTTTTCTTTTAGGACATATCAGGCATCTAGGTAATAATTCACATAGATGATAGAAAATGCAAAAAAAAAAAATCCTGCTCATTAATCTTTCACCTTTTCCTTCGTTGCCTTCTCTGCGGGCCACACGTAGATATAAAATGTGCTTTCTGTTTGTCCCAAACATGTGTGTCTTCGTTCCGAATCTCAGCTTCTGCCCCCTTCTCCTTTTGTTTTTAAACCAAATTGGCTTTCCGGACTACCTTCGACCACCCGCTGAGCCTATAAGATGTTTACCGCCGTTTTCTCCTGCTAAATCCTCATAGTGATTAATTAACTTTATGGACCTATGTTCTGTTTCTGTGGCTCTTTCGGATACTTGGTATTTCAAGTGGGTCTCAGAAAGCTGTTTTCAAAGCAAATGTTAACCGTCGTGCTGGTCTCTGGGAGGCTATCCATATTTTAATGTTTTGTATTATATGTGGGATCCGTGGGAGGAACAAAAATGTTTCTCTCTCTTCCCCTGCTTCTGGGGCAGAGCTGGGAATAAGGGGCCGTGACAGCCCTCCCTCCCCTCTTGTGGCGTCAGTGTCTGCTACCGGTTTGACAGACTTGGGGAGACGGAAGCAGTGTTCCCTCGTTTCCCTCCCCCACTCCCGTGTTCAATGGCATTAAACGTGACCTTGCCGTGCAAATATCTGTGAGCGACCCAAAGGGAAGCAGTAACCATATCACAGGACACGTTCTTAATTTTTCTTTCTTTTTTTTTAACTATGGAGACTTAAGGATAGTGTGATGCTTACAACTGCAGTTTTAGGTTTTTGTTTGTTTGTTTGTTTTAATGGCATCAATGAAGGAACCCTGTGCATGCAAAAGAGACTTGGAAAAAATTCGGGACCTCATCCTATTTGGGCATGTTTACGTACATGTCGCCTTACAGACACAAACTAGGTTGTAGACTGTATTTAAACAGCAAACATGTGAGACAGAGGACACCACCAGGCCGAGTAACCCCAACAAAATAGCCATAGGATGGCATCAGCAAGTATCCCGTCCGTGCATGAATATTCATTGGACTTCCATAAAGTGCAAGCGAGGCACCGTGCTCCACACACAGACAGTCCCGCGCGGAGGGTTTGGAACCCGGTGGTTGATTCACGACCACGTTCCCCGCAGAGAAGAAGAGCCGGAGGACCAAACGTAGCCCCAAAACGGAACAGAGTGCACAGCAAACATTCCTTCTCAGTGGAGGGGCGGCTGCAGTGTCGTGGGCCTCGCTGCCCACTCTAAACACAGTCTTTCCGTCTTCCTTTTAGCCCCGCCCCGGGAGCTGGCTTCGGCCCAGCACGGCGGCTAGAACGCCCACCCGACCCAACCCCAGCGCCGGGGTGCCGGCCAGTTCTTTTCCTTAGACCGATGCTGTTTCACCCCCTCACTGTGGGGGGGAGGAAGGGCAGAGAGCCATGCCTTTGTCTGCCTCTTGTATGCAAAATCAACATAACTAGGCAGACTTTCAGACTCACTGGCCATAACTTGAATAAGCTCTGTCTGTAAATTTGAACGTCAAGTAAGTTTAAATTCAATATATAGGTGATGATTATCCTCCCTTTATTTAATATTTTATACTCATTTCTCAATGAAAGCACGGCAGGGGCCCATTATGAATTTCGTATTCTTAGTACAAATTTCTGTTTGATATCCAATGGACAGTACAGGTAAGAAGAACACATTCAGGTGTGTTATTGAAGTCTGAGTCATCTCAAACACGGGTATCGTAAAAGCACATAGTGATCTCTAATGTTTAAGAAAAGCTTAGTGCCTTTTCCTGGTCATCAGAATATTCCAGGGTTGCCTCGAATTTGCCATTCACTGTGGCGGCTGTGTAAAATAAAATCTAGGACAACACACGTTTGCTCCCCTCCCGTCATCCATCCCCACCCCTGCGGACGAACACCGGCGTCTGTGAAGGTCTGGGGAGCGCGCTCAGATCCCCATGTATGGGATTCGGTCCATTAACTTGGAATTTCTTTAAAGTCGCATGATGGCAACCAGATCGTTCACAGGACCGGCAGATGACTGGCTTAAAACGGTTAAATTAAATAATATTCTAAATGAAAAGTTTTATATAAATTTTCTTTTTTTAATTTTTAAAAGATTTTATTTATTTATATTTTTTAGACAGAGATGAAGGGAGGGAGAAAGAGAGGGAAAGAAACATCAATGTGTGGTTGCCTCTAATACACCCCCTACCAGGACACTGACCAGCAACCCACGCATGTGCCCTGACTGGGAATTGAACCTGCGACCCTTTGGTTCACAGGCTGGCGCTCAATCCACTCACAGAGCCACACCAGCCAGGGGGGAAAAATCTTATATAAAATTTCGAAGCTGAGTATTTCTTTCTTTTGTTTTTACCATATTCACATGAAAGAAAATGTTTTCTCCTTGTTAATTATTGGGGGAAATTCTTAAGTGATTGTTTCGAAAGCACCCCACATGTTTTTCTCTTCATCATAATGTAAAATAGCGACTTGAGCATGGAAATCAGCATGCAGTTTGTGGGTGAGGACCAGGAAGGTTTTATTTGAAGCTTGATGGATGTGATTTGATATGCTTATACTTGAAGTTTCTTAGAATTTACTGTACTACTACCTTTAATGGGCGATCTCAATAGGCCTAAGGCACCTACAGTTGTGGTACTGTTTTGGACTAGGAGAAGCGGTTGGGAACATGCAAACAGTCTCTATGCCAATAGAGTAAAATAAGACTATGAATACATTTGAACAACCACCGCACTGTAAACAAAATTAGTTTTCTTAATAGCCACAGCCTTTCGTGTCAGAGGAGGAAATCACCTTGCCGTCTCCCAGGCTGCGGGAAAGTCGGCGTTTGGGGGAGGGGCAGTTTGTCTCAGGTAACGACATCGAAGACTCAGGGTACGAAGGGCTGAAACGCAGCTGTGGTGCCTCTCGGAGGTACCCCGGGTCTGTCGCTGCGTCATTGACTCCAGGCGTGAGTGACAGTGATCCCTGGCACGGAACCAGCACGCCAGGGCAGGCGTTTTCCAGGTTGGCTGCTCTCCTGTTTGCAAAAGAGGATTCCTCCTTTGTCCTCTCAGTTGATTGGACTCCCTCCTTCTGAGGAGAAGCTTATCACATCATTTGGGGGAGCTTAAAGATCCCAGAACACAGAGGAAAGGGGGGAAGGGGGAGCATCGAGGCAACCGCGCTTTGCTGGGAGCCGAGTTCCCAAGGCGCGGAGGGGACTGTAGTGGAGGCGGATGGAGAGGGAGAGAGATGCGGTTTTCCGAGTCCTGCTGGGACCTACCTGTCCTCATTGCTTTGTGGAGGAAGGCGGGTAAAGCACCTTGGAAGCACATTTGGGCTCTCGTCGTGTGTTTCTCTGCAAGTGGGCCGTTTGAGTGACCATGTTATAAAGGCCACGTTTTCCGTGGGCATCGTGAATCCTCAGGCAAACACAGCACTGAGTCTGTGTTCCAGGTAACGTGACCGTGACACCAGAGCTGCTCTCCTGCACACACGCGTGTGTATTTAACTCAGCTCCGCTTCTCCTCAAATCTTGGCAGAAGTCAAACGCACCGTTCATTGTCCTTCGAGTGCTAAGGCCTTTGCCCCTCTGCAAACACAGAGGGTCCTAATGGTGCTCATCCAAATGACGCAGCAGCGTGGAGTCAGAGGAAACATGAAGAGGAATGGCACACACACACACGTTGTTGGCTTTGAGTTCTAGTTTGGTTCCGTTTTGGACAACGGGAGAAGAGGGTGACATGTGATGTGTCTGGCCAGGCTAGAAGAGAAACCGACCAAGAGCAGCCTGGGAGAGCCAGCGGAGATGTGATGGCGGGGGCGGGGGGGGGGTGGGGTGCAGGACCACGTCAGAGCTGCGGAGAGGGCAGGAGGACGTCTGCCCTGGACAGAAGCACACGCGTGGGCCACACTCCAGCAACTGAAGTCTGGCGATTAGGGAAAGAAATGAGACTCTCAGTGAAAAATGCTTTGGACCTCGCTGGAAACAGAATGGAGGTAGCATGGCAGGTGTGAGGATGCATTCCTCATCGCTAAGTCACTTCTGTTTGCCATCCCCCCACACACACACGGCACCCCACAAGTGACACTGCGTGGCCACTACGTGGTCCCGGTTGAACGTGGAGCCCAACAGGGACGGAGGGGATGACATCTGCACTGCAGTGTCTGACACTTCAGAGGTGGCCTGTGTCTGGTGTAAATACTCTGAGATGTGTCCGTTACTGGGAAGCTTCTAGCAGAGACCACCGATCGGACAACACACGCACCCCCGAGGGATGAAGGGAAATCTGGAGAACCTGTCACCAGTTTTGTTTCCCCTGCATGAACTTCTTTAGAGAAAGGACCACCTGCCTTTGTCCTTAAATACACACACATCATCTGTAAGAAATGAGGTTGTGAATGGGAGAACCAGGAGGTATTTTTGGAATAAGTGAAAATATCAAATATCAACAAATGAAAGCAGAAAATCAGTCGCTGGGTATAACCATCTTTTCCGTCCTGGACCCATTCTTAGATGCCCGTTTCCCTCATTTCTTAATTATTTTGCTTTTTAACCTTTTTTCCTGGCTCTTTTGTCTTCACAAACTTTGTTCTTTTATCACCTCTTTGTTTTCTCTCTCCACCTTCCCACACCATTTTTCTAAACTAAAAATATATATATATGGTAGGGTGGAAAGCAGAAGGCTCCCAAAAGGAAAGGACAGGTAGGAGACCCCAGGTGAACAGTGGAACTTCACATCACAGGGGGATACTTTTTTAACTAGATTCAATGAACCACGAGTCTGACCAATATGGAAATCCTTGGGTCCTTAAAATTTAGCATCTCATGTGGGGATATCGATTTATAATGGAAAGGCTAGAAAATGGAAGCTTCATTTTCCTGGCCAAAAAATATAGTAGAAAAAAATGTGAAATGAATATATATATATATATATATATATATATATATATATATACATACACACAGACAGGAAAGGGACCATGGCGCTTAATCTGCAGTCCACATTCCAGAGATGAGCTCGCAAACAGGCATTTTGTATTTTATATACCCATATGTTGAGCAATGTCCTTCAAGTCTAAATGTGATTATGAAAGTGATTTGCAGCTGTTTGGGAGCTGCGTTTTTTTCGTGACTGCATTATTCAACATGGGGTTCCTGTCCCCAGCTGGTGTACCAGTTCGCACCAGATAGACTGGAACCAGAGGCACCGGCCCGTATTCATGACGTTGTTTCTCACGGAAGTCAACAGAGTGGGGTGTGCGTGGTGCTTGGCCTCCCTCCTCCACTGCAGAGCCGAGACGATGATTCCGCACTCACAGATCTGCCGTGAGGAAAAGCGCCCAGCTCAGATACTATATCCTTGGGTGGCTTGTATTGTTCTATCCCAGATCGCAGCTCATGGGGAAATTTCTAATGTGCCCTTATGTCTGAAGTTGCAGCTCCAAACCAAAACCGGGCACCAGTTTGGGTTAGAATAACCACACACTTGCTGGAAAAGCACACACATGTGCATTGGCATGAATGTCCATCCGGACAATGGTAGAAAAGGCCAGTGAAGAAATATAATGCCCAGTCTCTGTGTCCAGGGACTTGCAGCAAGAGGCTGGTACTGCGAAGGCTCGTCAGAGCCTCCTACCAGCTCTCATCAATATGCCGTCTCTGGCCTTTGGTATAAACTCTTGATCATCAGTAGCTTGCCCATCTATCCCAGGGCAAGGAGCTGACATTAAGGCATAAGGCTGTCGTTAGACGTAGTTTTTGAAGAAGTAGAGGTCAGCACCAGCTGTCCAAGGTGTAGGAAGGGCAGTGTTCTGCTTGTGAACAAGAAGTCCCAAGTTCCATTGTTCCTTCATTCATTCTCAGATTCAGTCAATCTAAGACATAGATTTTCCTTTGTCAAGTCAACAACCATTAGTATTCAGAAGATTGTATAGTTCGCATCTTCCTGCATGCCATCTCATGTTCCTTTAAGTGCCCAGTGCATTTTATATCTTATTTCAGTTTTGTATATGACTTTGATTTTAATTAGATTTTTATACTTGATGCCGGTCGGAGTTCGGGAAAGCATCTGAATAGAATCACTACGGGCCGAATTCCACTGTGCTGTTTCCTGAATCGCCGCACAGACGTTCTCGTCTGTTTTTCCTCCGGCGCGTCTGAAAATGGCTGTGATGTTTCTGTTGTCACTGTTGCAATAAGAGCTACACCCAGGTCCCGACAGAACCCTCTCCTTATCTAACACTTCATTGTCTGACGTCCCGAGAAGAGCCCCTCGCATTCCGAATGCTCGTGATTACCTGCAGTTCACCGTGGCATTCAGAGGAGAGATGTTATCATATCTCATTTTTGAAAAATAAATATAAAAATGCTTTTGCAGGCTAAAGGTAGCTTTTAGAATACCCCGAAAATGTAAAAAAAAATGTCATGCGAAAGGTTCATAACGATGTGGTCGTCTTGGAAGGAAAATAGAGAAAAAAATCAACGCTACTTCAACCTTTCAGACCCTCAGAAGTAAGCTCTTCTGTCTTCCAGGCGGCAGGGGAGGGGCTCTTGTGTCTGATTACCCAGGGAAATCTCAAATGAGTTTTATGCAAATTTTTCTACAGTGAAACGTTTTGTAAGTCATAACACTGAAAAGAACTTTTACAAAGCACTGGCAAAGTAAATCAGCCGATAATTCTACAATCTCTAAACAAAATATGGTTCAATTAAGGTTTCTCTTGAATTACAAGATTTCTGCTGAGGCATTCCGATATCACTGCAAATGTGGAGATGATTTTTCCCTTGGTCTTCCTGCTGCCATTGTCATTTCCCCACTCAAAAGTGATTTTTAAGACTATTCTGGTCTGTTGCCTATTGCCACTGAGACATTTAAGTTATTATAGAGCCTGATTTTTATTTCAGTATCATGAGAAATGGTTTCAGCTCGGGGAAGCCCAAACTTCAAATACCCATGGAAGTAAGATTAATGCAGTTTGAATTTTGCAGGAAAATAACTTCAAAGGTGACATTTTTGTTGGAGGTACTGAAATATCTACAGTAATACTTTTAACAAGGGTTAGTCCGGAGCACTGCTTGGGGCAAGGAAATCTAACACAGCCCATAACTGTCTGAATGTTAGCCAGAGATGGATTCACGGGCCATACTTAACACCGTCACCTTGAAGGGAAGCGCTTGAAAGGCTGAACGAAGAGGAACAGTCAGTCTCGTTGGGGAGAAGGTTTGCCATTTATTTCTTCTTAGTTTTAAGAGTGATGCCAGGGTGTGTCATGGGTTGAACAGTATCCAAGAAGAATCTGTACTGTACTGTGCAAAGTATCCTCTATTCACCTCTTTCCTCCACTGGGAAAGTGCTCCAGGTGAGAGGAGAGGTGCCAAGGGAAATGTGGTGGATCTGGGCTGTTCTGGAAGGTTCCAAAGATGCCAACCAAATGAAAGTGTTCCTCCTGCCTGTCCCTTCGACCTACTCGCTCTTTTTTTATCTCTTCGTGTTTTCTGTCACTCTACAAAAGCTGAGGTATCATGTGCATCAGGAGGTGGTGGTTTGTTTGAGGTAAGAAATGTAGTATCATTACCCTTTAGAGGTAACACTTCAGCCCTGGCTGTTGTAGCTCAGTGGATTGAGTGCCGACCTGTGAACCAAAGGGTCATTTGTTCTATTCCTAGTCAGGGCACGTGCCTGGATTGCAGGCCAGGTCTGGTCTCCAGTGGGGGGCCTGCGCGAGGCAACCACACATAGATGTTTCTCTCCCTCCCTTTCTCCCTCCTTTCCCCTCTGTCTAAAATAAATAAATAAAATCATTTTAAAAAAGGTAACACTTCAAAAGGTAACACATTAAATCCAAGTCAAAATGAGACAGACTATCAAAAATACTGTGAAGCCTAAAAGATTTTGACATGCCCTTAAAATCAAAATGGTGTAATCTTTTGCAACTAGAAGTAAGATTAAGTCCTAGCAACTTAGTGCACAGTATGGTGAATACAGATAACAATATTGTATTATAATCATCAAACTTGCTACGAAGTTTGCAAACTTGCTATGAAACTAGATCTTTGTCATTTGCTACAAGGACAGTCATATCACAATATACATAAATGTATTACATCAGCATGCTGTACACCTTAATTTTACATAATGCTACTTGCAAAATATATTTCAATTAAAGAATTCTAAAATGGTATAACCACTGCCTAATTATAATGTGTGTACACCTTATGTTACTGTCATTCTCTTGAGAGACACGGTGGAAAATTCCTATTTATTCAACAAGAAGCTTTTCAAAGCTTGATTTACTATGATACCAATGATAATAAGATCTCTGTGCAAGGCGTGCCATAAAGAAGGAATAAATGAATTATGGCACAGTCATCCGGTGACGATTGGTCTTATGGAAAACAACGAATGAATGACTCAACCCTTTCCCTAAACACCTTGAGATCCAGAGCGGGAAGCTGCCATCTATTATAGATCTCTAATGTCTAATGACAGCCTAGTACAGCCAACAGGGCCAGCTTCGGGACTGTGCTGCCCGTGGCATCTCTCAGGGCCATGCACCTGGAAGGGCCCAGCTTGGTTAATTGCACGCACTTCTCGCTGTCCTGAAATCCTTGAACATTTAGAACTGAGGTTTCCCATTTCCATTCTGCACTGGGCCCGGCTGCTATATACCCTGTCCTGACAGTGAAGTGCAGTGGATGGCTAAGGAGGCGTCGATGGACCACGTAGAAAGCCTGTTGTCTGTGTGGAGGATAAGAAGACGGCTGAGCGCTGGAGGTATGGGGAACCACTTCTCGGTGGATTTGGAGCTGAAGTCGAGCCTTGAATACTGTGGAGAGTTTAGACAGGTGGCCAGGAGGAAGGAGAGTGTTTCAAGTGGGAAGAATTGCAGAAGCAAGTTTCAGGGACAGGGATGGGAACAGAATGTCAGGAATCACGATGCCTGCCTGGATGAAAGGTTTTGTAACCCAGCAGTTGTGAGGAATGAGGCTCGGGCAGGGCGTAGGCGCCTCTGACTACTGGGAGGAGAACTGTGGGTTTTGTACTACAGAGCTCCAGCAGCACGTGAACATAGCTACAGGCCGGTGAGCTCAGCAGCAGAATCAAAGCTTGCTGGTTGAGGAAATAGACGGAAATGGCAGGTACTAAAGGTACGTGTGAGCAAGACGTATCAGAGGTGGCAGCACCTTGTTCACCGGGCAATGATGGATTTCATGGCATGAGTAAGTCCTAGTGGCAGATTAAAGGAACAATATCATTAGATACAGTTTGAGGATGGAGTGGATTAGTTAGCCAACCCCTGAGAGTGGTCACGTGACCTCTGGAGGTGTCTAAACAAAAAAAACGCTAATTGACTTTGACACTCAGTAAACATTTGTGGAGCACAGTCTGTCGGACCGTTGCTTTAAATGTGCAAGCATTTCTGCTTTGTGAAATGGAACCACAGAAAGCTAAAAAGACTAGCTCCCCCATATAACAAAATATCTTAATATTTGAATATTTTAAGAGTTTTGGAGAAACATGTTTTGTATGTGCGCACACATCAGAAGTGCACACTGACAAAAAAAAACAAAGCGAAAGAAAAAACTTCTCAATTCCTCTTTCCATGCGAAGGCAAGGTGGTTCCATACTCCGCACAGCTGTGAGTTTTGATGTCTGTCACTTCTTCCCATGCATACATATGCAAAAAATGAAATGTTTATGGTACAACAAGAGTAAACTACCAATGCGATGCAAATGAGAGGCCAAGCTACCTGGGATTTCAGGCTGTAGGTGCGTTTATGCATCAGCGGCTCTCCTCGTCTCCCCTGGATAACGTCTGATTGACACCGCACCCGCGCTGTGTTTGGAGAAACCAGCCGAATCCTGCAGACTCGTGCAGCTGGGCGTTAAACTGTCAGTGCCCGGTGGCCACTGAGGCCTGACCGATGCCACCGGCTGGTGCGTGAAATGTTGCCCATCACTTAGAAAGTCCGTGGTGCGGTGTATTAACCTGCATAATTAGAGCTGGGAAGTAAAGAGAGTTCTAAAGGCATCTCTGTGCCCTCTCCTTTGGTATTTTTGTCCTACCTCCTTAAACAGACTATCTTCGTGAAAGTGAGTTGCCCTGCCTTTTGTTGTGCGTTTCTCAAGGCCAAGTATCGTGATTCTACGTGGATTAGCCAAGCTGCGCCCAACTCTTCCAGGTGTGACTGATCGAGCATCCTCGATTCTTTTTTTTCTTTTTTTCAAATATATTTTATTGGTTATGCTATTACAGTTGTCCCATTTTCCCCCCTTCACTCCCCTCCACCTTGCACACCCTCTCCCACCCACATTCCCCCTTTAGTCATGTCCATGTGTCATACTTATAAGTTCTTTAGCTTCTACATTTCCTGTACTATTCTTACTCTCCCCCTGTCTATTTTCTACCTACCATCGATGCTGCTTATTCTCTGTACCTTTCCCCCCTCTCTCATCCTCCCACTCCCCTGTTGCTAACCCTCCATGTGATCTCCATTTCTGTGGTTCTGTTCCTGTTCTAGTTGTTTGCTTAGTTTCTTTCGGTTTTGCTTTAGGTGTGGTTGTTCATAATTGTGGGTTTGCTGTCCTTTTACTATACTTTTTTTTTCATTGTTTTACTCACTGTGCCACTGGACGACCTTTCAAAGAGTAGATTGAAATGGAGAGGGGAAGAATGCTCAGATCGTTCCATTGCACTGTGTTTAAAAAATCAAATACTTCTCTGTTAGGGCAAAACTGCTAGCTAATCCAAGGCTCCGGATCTATGTAGAATCAGATGATTTATGCTCTCTCTTCCTGGGTGATAAGGAGAGCTAAAGGGTGAGCTATGTACACACATACATTGTATCATTTTCCTTCAACGTCATTATAGTACCAATTCAGAGGATACCACGTGAATTCAAGTACTACTTGGTAACACAGAAGAGGATGCCAAAATCCCAAAACTCCACAATGCCAGAAAAGATCAAATTTAAAGACAGATCCTATATATAATACATATAAATATAAATTTGGAGTCATTTTAGATAGCATGGCTTAAAACGTCATACTGCATCGAGACTAAACATCCTGACTATCCTCAAGCTAAATTTGATGGGAGAAAAACACCACACTGAGCTGTTCCAGGGGTGCACAGCCAGAGAGAAAGGGGAATAGTTGGTCCAAGCAAGGAGGAAGTATCAAGCTAGAAGGAGAAAACTGCATACATGGACCTCACTACGCTTGCCTAAAACTAAGAGCTTTGTGACTCGTCAGAAAGACTTGCTTGTAGGGCTGGGTCCTTGAAACCTGGCTGCAGTGGTGGTCCCTTATCGGTACATCCCTGAGGAGGCATTTAAACTGGCCAGCACCAACGGCAATGGTGGTGGGTATTGTCTAGAGAGATATGGCGGATGGTAGGCTAACACAGAGAAGGTGGTGGAAACGATGAATGGCTTTCAGTTTGGGTACAGGCGCCCAGACCCGGGTGAGGAGTGCAAAGGGAGAGGTGTAGCTGGGCTGCTTTTACCAGAGTGACTGGGAAGAAGGTCTGCAGTAGATAAATGGCAGATGATGAAGAAAACCGGGCTTGACTAAGCACAGGGGTAAGGAGCTGAGGCCAGGAGGCGTTGTGAGTGTGAGAAGCAGGTGATGGCTGAAAGTGACAAATGCTGCAAAGAGGCAAAGGGACGATGCGGCTTGGAAATCGGACGGGCCCTTGGGCGCCGTTGTAATGAGGTCGTAAGAGTCCTCACTGGAGGTCAGTCTCTCCCCAGTGACAAGGGCTCACGCCAGGTGAGATGAAGTCATAAAAGGGCTCTTGTGAGAAGGAGGCAGCGAAAGAAAACAGAGTTCAGGGACCAGTGTGTGGCAAGGAATTAAGATCGAGAATCTACCGGTCAGATAATTTTATGGTGCTTATAAAAATTTCACGAGGCTTTTAGGGCTCTGCTAAAAAAAAATCACTGGAGTTGAATTAACTTCATTGGTGTTCAAGATACATCTTCTCGCCAGGTACATACTTTCCACTGCATTCCTTTTAGTTTTTATTTCTCTGTTTATCATTTGGCTAAGTGGACATAAACACTACCTCTAGGAAATCTCAAAGTGGCCCACATATATAGAAGGAGAGAGAAATTAAACAGAGCAGGAGAACAAGGATGTAAGGGAGAAAAAGAAGAGGGAGATTAAAGAGGAGACAAATGTTTGCGTGTGCATACCAGGAGATAGATGCACATGGCAATGCACACAAACAGGCACAAAGACACACATGACCACATGCACACATGCAGTTGCACACGGACACACAGATATGCACACACCACACACAAAGCACATGAACACGCTGCACATGCAGATACACAGATGCACATGCATGCAGATGCACACATAGACGCATGCAAACACATGCGGGTGCACATGACCAGACTCACACAGAGATACGCATGACCGAGGCACGCACATATGCACACACAGGCCACAGATGCAGATTATCACACTTGCACACATGTTGCTCACTTTATAACATGTACTGTGCAAAACCACGTGTGTGAAAGCAAGCACTTACATTAAAATTAGTAAGGAAGAGAGCATAACAGTGAGGCATTGCTAGGGTTAATAATAACGTAAGACAACATTTTTTGAAAGTGTGCCAGTCAGCAAGGGTTGAGTCTAAAATCCAGCCACTTGAACTGATTCCTCTGTGCAGATGCTAGTGCAAATTGACCAGTTTTCCGACTGGGGCACATCACGTCCTGTGGGAGGCAGTGTGGAGGGCAGACGTCCATTCGGAGCCTATTAGGGCTGCGCTGGCGCCAGGCACTGACAAGGGCGAAATTATCAGCGACCAAACATTGGGGGAATGCATTTTTGCATCAAAGATGCCCTTTACGCCTCCACCAGGAAGCCAAACTGCTGATTCAAATGAGCCGACCCCTTAAAATTAGGGATCCTTCATCCGAAACCTCCAAATGCTGTCTTTAACTACCTAGTTCTGGGGATTTGCCCTTTTTTAGTAGAAATCGCTTTTAATATCCTAGGGAAATTTTAATGTGAAAGGTTTACGTTAAACTAGAAGCAACTCTAGGATGTCTATCTTATTTGGAAACTCTGTTTAATGCAAATTTACAAAAAAGGATAAGTGCCACTCTGGGCCGCTCCAGAATATTTTGGGGGGCTTTCTCTGTGGGATATGCAGTCTCAGCCAAATGTTTTGAAGAGGAGGAATCAAATAAATTGCCTTATTTGGGATCTTTCTCATCTGTATACAGTAGTGCAGCTCTACTAGACCTGAAAATTGCCCAGAGACAAACTTTAAAAAATAGAGTGCTTCCGAGGCAGAAAATTGCTTTTCTGGAGTACGGTCTAAAGGACAGGCAGTGGCGGGAAGACAAGAAGTCGTCACCACGCGGAGAAATTGTAAAGCATCTCCTCCACAACAAAGGGGATCATTTGTTTTTATTGTCTTCCTTATTGGACCACACAAGAGCGAGGCAGCAGTGGCATCCTGACTTTGACTCCAGCCCCGCAAAGCAGGTGCACAATTGGACTGTTGACAGTCCGCCTTTGACGCCACACACGGCGCTTCCTTTCGGTGGAAAACAAACAGCTTAATAAACTAGACCATTCAGTGTTCTGCCAGTTTCTTCAATGGCCCCGCATGTTTGGGCTCTGGGATACCATGTAAACGAATTTTAGATTGTCTTGGTTTTTGTAAATATCCGTCAGCTCCATAGTAGTGTTTCAAACAAGGCTTTTGTTGTTTCACTTTTTTTTAAAAAAAAGTACGTTATGGATTTGGATTGTCCCCTTGATATTTTTGGAAGATTTTTTTATGTGGTTTAATTTCCATTTTTATGGTGGTATGAACGAAAAATGGGAGGAAATATGTCTTTTTTGTGTTGGGGGATTTGAGGCCCCTTTGGGTCTGTTACCATGTTAATGAGACAGTTGAGAGATATCAGGAGTTTGTGTATTGATCTTAGCCGGCATTTGCGCACCAGAACTCCTCATTTAGAGTTTTAATGGCATTAGCTGTGAATCTGCACAAAATTAACACACAACAAAATAGCCCCACGTTATGGATTCATGATACCAAATGTTTATTAAAAGCTATTTAAAGTATAGGACAGGGTGAGGCGAAGGTAGGCTTACAGTTGTGAGTATGCAAAGCAGTTTATTCTTGAATCATTCACTAAGTATTGCGTTCCTTTCCATACAAACAGCTGGAAACCTACTTTTGACAAACCCTGTATGTACAGTGAAGCTTATCTAAGAGGGAAATATTTTATTTTTCAAACATTTCTTTTACAGTTTTGAAATATCTTATTCCATTGCTCACACAGAGATGTTCTAAATAGGTTTGTACCTGATGAAGATACCCACTTCAATGTTAATATTCTTTGGTCTTAGATTTCTATTTTTTTAAATTTAAGAGAAAGCTTTCATTCACTTTAACACCCGGCTGTCTCATCCCCCCGGCCCACAGCGGACAGTCACTCCACTAGGGAGTAAGTGGAAGGGAAGACCAGCTGGACATTCTTGCCTTTTCCACTGTCGCCAAACGATTGAACTCCAAGTTCAGGGAGTGGGAGGGGCCTGAGAAGTCATCCAGGCCTACCTATACACACATCCCTGGGGAAGAATCACCCCAGTGGAAGTGAAGAATCTTACTCAAAGGACACTTTTATTTTCTGCTGCTAAATTATATTAGATGCACCAGTGGTCTTACTTGTTTCTTCTCTTTCTTCTAAAATATCTGTCATCTTGGCAGCATGCATCTTCTTTGATAAACGTCCTTGTTCTCTCGTTCAACAACTAGTTCTTGAGTGTCTGCAGGAGATAGCAGTCGCTAGACACTGAGGAGCCCGGGTCTACACTCTCATGGAGTTTGTGATTCAGAAGAGAATGAACTTAGGGCGTCCGGGGATGTAGCCTGGTCCAGCCTGGTCCCGCACTGCAGCTGGGCTGCCGCTCCCAGGGTCCACTGTGCTGATGACGTTGGCCAGACTCTCTCCTTGGGGACGGGACTAGCAAACTGTCTTCAGCCCTTGGTCAGATTTTATTCTTACCCACCCTCATTTTTCTCTCCCTCTTATCTAAGATGTATGTCCTCAGATGGGTTTACGTATTTATGCCAGCCAGGCAACTGTCCTCGGATGATAGATACCTGGCTACTTTTCTGGAATCCAGAAACATCGGCATCTCCCCGGGGCCTGCTCCTCGGCTCTTACTATTAGGCCCTGGGAACGTGTCCGGTGAGCAACTAGAGGTCACATCTCTGTCCTGAGTCCTGAGCGAGTGATCTTGAGAGGTAATTGGCAAACACTGTTAATTCTAAATGATTATCTGTTGGGTCCACACGTTGGGTGATGATTGCAGCTTTTCCTATAGGACTGAACATTCACATTATTTCCCCTGAAATGTTAACGAGCGTCGCCTAAATGGACTTTGCTTGTGAGTGTCACACGGAACGTCATTATATTGTCCTATAAAAGCTGCTCGGGAATCGCCGCACTGTGACATCCAGCAGGTGGGCCCTGTCTTCATTAGCCGCGAGTGTGCTGAGCTGTGACTGTCCCGGAGCTGCCGCGGGCTCCGTGACGCGACGCGCTGCCTCCGGCCCATTGACCTTTCCCTCGCTGCCCCTTGTACTCCTTACCCTCTGACTCCTTTGGTGCAAAATGCCCCATTACTTTCAATTTGTGCTGTGCCCATCTCCTGCCTCGGCCTATTAATCCATGTCGACCACAGAGACAAAGGGAAGCGGATGATTGCCCGCTCAGCAGCGGCCGCGCTGGATTTCCATCGCCGATTCGGAGGGACTTGCCAGAAGCGTGCTCGGGAGGGCTCAAAGGGCAGGCGCGGGCTCGGTTCGCGGAGGGGCCGCCTCACGCCACGATCTCCGACAAACGTGCGCGCGGTAGCCACGGGGAAAATCACACACTGGCTCCCAGTGACAAGTAAACCAGGGACTTCTGCAGAATATTTTGAAACATCGGTTCAGGAGTAAGTTACCTCGTTTAAAGGACTTCCTATATGGGATGAACTTCTAGAAATCTTCCTTTTTGAACTACAGGGTCTGGAGGAAGTTCATGCCTGCGTGAGTGTGGTCAGTAGCGTAATAATGTGGGTGAAATGATCTATAGTTTTAATTTGAACATTGCGCCTAAAATGTCATATGGGGTGCTTGAGTGTGATATTGTCATGTTACCGAATTACATGCTTACAATTTTGTGATAAAAGATTTTCCAATATAAAGGGGCATATTTATGCCAGACCCTGTCTATTGGATCATAATTAAGTGATATTGTGTTTAAAATCTCACCATCTTGCCCTTTTACTATCCAATATAGTGACTTTACCTAAAGGATAAAAGTAATCAGTGAGATGATTGGGTTATTTTTTTAAACTCTTTTTTTAAAGATTTTATTTATTTATTTTTAGAGAGGGAAGGGAGGGAGATAGAGAGAGAGAGTAACATCAATGCGCGGTTGCTGGGGGCCGTGGCCTGCAACCCAGGCATGTGCCCTGGCTGGGAATCGAACCTGGTACACTTTGGTTTGCAGCCTAAGTTCAATCTCCTGAGCTACACCAGCCAGGGCTGATTGTGTTATTTTGATAAAAACCAGCCTAAGGGAAGATCGGAGCTCCTTCCTCTGAATGGTAGTTTCAGGTCATTCTCTGAAGACTCCTGGAACCACCCCAGATAGGCAAGTCCTCGCCCGGCCTGTCTCCGAACTCTGCTGGGGTTTTAAATCCGTCTTACGTGATCAGTGTCCTCACAACATTGTGTCTGAGGGGAGAGTGTGGCTGCTAAAATTTAAGTTCGAAGTTCAGTGTGAAGTTGGAGGGCAGGAGATGATTTGTCCCCAGACAGGATCTCAGAGCAGCACCTGCAAAATCGACAGGAAAATTAAGTAAATGTATTTAATAGGAAAAGATACCAAATTAATCTTTGCTGTTACAAATAGGATACTTTAATGCAAATAGAAAACATTTTAAAGTTCATGTTTAATATCAAGTCATGTGTACAATACACAGCAATGCTCTTCAAGCAAACTCTTTGGTTGAACAGATAGATTTTTTAATAGTTCTGAATAAATACATTTAATCCTATATTAAAAATCTTGTATAATTTATTTCCAGATAGATGAAAAAGCCATAAATATGAGCATGGTTGCCTTTTTTATTAATATACTCTACACATTAATTTATATATATATATATATATATATATATCTTTAAAATTATGCTTTCCAAGTACCGTGATCTTCATATTAATTCTTTGACGTACATTTGAAGTGTTTATGTGAGTGAATCTAGAAAGGTGGGCAAATGCTTAATTAGGTTGGCTGCAAATAAGAGCCCAGTGGGTGTTGTACAAATTTTCCTACCTAAACTTGGTATCCAAAGAGAACCGAGTGGCGAAAGTAGAGCAATGTTTCCTACTCATCATGGGCTGGACTTTAGGCCGGCAGACCAGGGTTGGAGACAGCGCAGCTGCCTTCCTTCCGAGCTGGACTCTGCACAGGGTGCCAGGTAGGATTCAGACCTACTTACGCTGGATGCAGACCCGTGTTCTTGCATCTAGCCATTGGTGCCTGGTCTGCAGGATTTCCCGCAACCTGTATAAATGCCAAGTAGTATGCAAATAGACAGGCTATTTTTATTTTTTATGCATTAAAATTCATTCCTTGAACACATTTACTTCATTGGAAAGTGATTTTTGGAGAAGTCTTCCATAGAATGTATTCTGTAGTTCATGCTTTAGCCTTGCTATTGTAGCCTCAGGCTCTCAGCTTCGCCTCCTTTCACAGGTCAGATGACTTGGTCTCCCACTTGAAAGATCAAGACTGGTCAAGATGAGGCCCTTTAGATTTCTTCTCAATGAATATGTGTGCCTTTTAAAAATGATTTGTATTTTCAGCTCTCTTCGTGTTTGCCCCCACGCCCCGCCCCCTTTTCCCTCTCCATCCCTCTCTCTCTCCCTCTCTGTAAAATTGTCCTTTTCTATCTCATCTTTTCTGTGATCTTGAATGTTTTCTTTTTTTGTTTACTTTAGGATCTTATTCTATCAGTGAGTTCCCTCTATTGGCCATAATGTCCTACCAATGACACTAAATCCCTATACTATTAAAAGCAATTCCAGATCATTGGGCTCCGTAGTAAATCATTCATGCTCACCTGTTTTATAAGAGCAAAGGCTTTCTGTGTGCTTGGGGTTCCGTGAACACTCACACCGCCTTCCCTTGCAGTGTATGGAGACTACACCTTTTCTAATCAAAAGGAAAACAATTGTATTCCAAATTTTCCCACTTCTTGGTCATTTTGATCTAGATGGTTTAACATCGTCTGCCCTAAAATGAACCTTACACCTGAAAATTATGAAACTAATTAAATGAATCTAATTAAAAAACAGTTGAAATTTATTCTAAAACAAAAAGAATGCAAACAAAATTTTGGAAAAAAATAAAAATAAAAAGGAATAATCTCCTTAAAATGTCCAAGTTGATAATCAATCAGCATTTTCATTGAAACCATTCTTTAATCCATGCAGGGCCTGCAATTTTAAATGAGACTGGGTTCCACCAGACCTAACCAAGGACCTGCCTACATGCTCTGAAGTCCCCCCGAGTTTAATTAAAATCAAGCATAACAAGGTGACATGCTACCACCTCAAGTCTGTGCTTACTGGTCACAACACTCTCTAGCCTTCAGGCTGTCTACACCTGCACTGTGCGATATGGTCACTTCTAGCTACCCTGTGACTGTTTACATTTAACTTTTCATTAGTTAAAATAACATGAAATTGAAAATTCATTTCTCAGGTGTTCAAGCCACACTGCAGATGCTGAGTAGCCGTCTGAGGCCTGTGGCGACCATACTGGAAAGTAGAACTCTATAGAATGTTTCCGCCATTACAGAAAGTTCTACTGGGCAGTTTTGCTGTAACTCAAGCCGAGAGCCTCAACTTCCCCTTCCATGCAGAGTGAGGATAGAGACTGGCCCAGAAAATTGCTAGGTTGCACCTTCCAGCTTGGGACGGTTGGTATGCAGGCAGACATGTGGTTATCTACTATCCGGGCAGAAGAGTGTTTATTCCCTGCGTGGGGCTTCTCAGTCTGGAGCCCTTCTCAAGGTTATCGCTATTCCTGGACTTACGAAACAGTCCATGGAATAAAGATGCATGTGATCATGTACCAAAATTATTCATTTTCTAAGTTTGCACATAATTTATACATGCTTTTTTGACTATCTCAACAGTCTTTACCACTTGTTTGTTCTCTTCTGTCCAAAGGTGATAGTGATTACCGTATCTTTTTTTCTCTTCATGAAAGGTAGCTGAAAGTTCTAGAATAAACCACAGGGATCACAGATCATGACTTTTCTGAAATGTCTAAATGATGTTTTGACAGTTGCTTTTCTTGAAAGCAAAGGCATAGATACTATGCACTGTGCAGCTAAGAAGGTTTTCATATGCAAGTGTGGTACCAGTAACCACTGTACATGTGTTCTGTAAGAACAAGTTATCGAGTTTATTTTCTTTCTCACTTTTGCCAACAATAAAAATTTTTAGACTTCTTCCTCACCAACACAGAGAAGTCTAATGCAAAGAACAAAAGCCCAACTAAAAATTCACAATAAAAATAATAAACAAACAAACTAAAATAACCATTTACCTTTTTTTATTGAGTCAGTTATTTGAAACACTGACTCAATAGTTGAGAATTTTTATGGCTACATAAATGGATTCCAAACTACTGAAGCTTGACTCGAGAATGCTGTTTTTGCCATCATTAATTGGAATTTTTACAACACTAAAGGTGAAAAAGAAAGAAAGGAAGAAAAGGAGGAAGAAAAGAAAGAAGGAAGGAGCAAGGGAGGGAGGGAGGGAGGAAGGAAGACAGGAAGGAAGGAAGGAAGGAAGGAAGGAAGGAAGGAAGGAAGGAAGGAAGGAAGGAAGAAAAGAGGTAATAGGCAGAAGGGAGAAAGGAAAGAAAGGAGGAAGATGGGAACTAGAGAAGGAAGGGAGGAGGAAGATGATAGTGAAAGTATCTACAGTCTTTTCCAGAATCATCAGGCTTTAAAAAGGTTCTGGGCAATCTCTGCCATGCAGGGACCAGCACTGCATTGTCAGGAGAAGGAACCAGGTTATTCTTTAAGTCTCTTCGTCTCTCATTTTCACAGCTCTCTAAGTGAAGCTTTCAGGGTCAAGTACTCTTAAGAAACACCAGAAAAATTCACACAGCCCTTGCCATCAAGGTGCCCAAGAATGCGCAGAGTCAACCACAGTCTAAAATTAGCCTTACAGGTGCTAAATATCTTTCCTCGGGCAGCAGCTTCTTCCCGTAGAAAACAAACATTGGTTAAAGAACCAAGTAGAATGGTTTGCCTTGATGACGGTAGGACCTTTGGAAAAGGACACCCGTTCTCCACATCTAGCTTTGCTAAACGAGGGTCAGTTGCCTTAAGCTTTTTATAGCAGAAGCTCAACCCTGCAGTGAGTGACTATTTTAACCACAGGAACACTGAGCAGTCAATGAAATTTTCATAATTGCAATTCAGAGAGTCAATAAACACGGTAACCTGAAGTAGCTCACTTGGAAGAGACTTGATTGCCTAGCCAAAAACATTGCATCGCATACTATTAATAAACCTAACTACTAAACTCTGAATATAATGGGACAATTACCTCCAGGAAGCATCAGTATTCGTTATACCCCAAACATTAGTCGGCATAGACAGCTGCAGGCATCATGCACTTAGTGCCGTTCCAGTGCATCGGAGACCTTCTGTGGAGGGTTGCTTGAGGTTTTCTGCGCATCTTTGCTTTCTGTCTCAGTACTCTCTTTCAGTAATACCTTGGCTAAAGAAGTAATTATATATATGTATATGTATATATGCATGTGTATATATAGGTATATATGTGCATGTATATATGCATATATACATGTATATTTATCCATAGGCATAGATAAATATGAATTAGAAAACACAATGGTTGAACTCGATGAAATGTGGAAATCTAGGGCAACCAGCGTGCCACAAGCATTTTTAAAATGTGCAATAGCTGACTGTTTAGTCAGGGGCACTGACCTCTTTTCTTTTAGATTGGCAAATAAAAAAAATGACAATAGCTGTCTGTTGTGAATGGATCAAAACTACACCTATTTTGTCAGATTGGCAAAAGACATATTTTTGGTGTACTGCAGTATATCAGTAGCTAGTTTACTTACACCATGAGATGAAAGACATTGAAAATTACTGATGTGAAGGACATGAGTTAATTCATAGGTTTTTTTCCCCTTTTGTAGCCCATATGGTGTTTCAGAGAAATACTATTTCATGTAAACTGCATGTTAACATTGGGTGAGCCTGTACTTGCCACCAAAACGTAAAGCATCTCCTTCAATTCTTTGTCTTCAGTTTGGGCTGTGAGTTGCTTTTCTTTACTGAGTTGTTGGTATTAGTTTCAAGACATCATAAGATGACTAGAAAAGCGAACCACTGTAACTAATAACCTAGAACAGAATATAGCTTTAGAAGTAAAATTTTTGGATGATGCTCAAAAAACTATCACATGCCACTCCAAAGTCCCCAGATAATGCACATTGCACTTTAGAAACCAAGTATGTGCCAGCTTAGAAAATAACATGGCGAATGTGTGACTCTCAAAAACTCTTAATAACTGATGAAACAACACAGTAATCCCAGATGAGGAAAGGGTTGTTTGAAATGTTCTTTCAGATCATATGAGTGAAGGATGTAACCACAGACAAGTAACTTACCAGAAAGATCAAAAGGCATACAGACCCCCCTCCCCGACTTCCGTAACGCTTAGTGTTAAGGTGTGGCGGGGACTAGAATCTATCTGAGGTAGTTTACGTTTTATCACCTGAAGGGTTCCAGAATCTGGATTTGTTGCAGTTCACAGAATGGGCCTTCAATCATTCCCACAGCACTGATGAAGAAAATAGATGGCATTGAGAAACGAGACAAAGTCAAGTTTACTGCTAAGGTTATTGGGACAATGGCTATTAACTACTTTTGTTTTTCAATGAAAGGGGGAAGAAAGATGAGAAAGAGAAGGATGAAATAGATCTCACCATTACTTAAAAATGTAATTATATACAAAATAGGCAAATATATGCCCGTGGGTTTTGTACAGATTACTAGAAGAGGGGAAATGATTTATCATGTTCTAATTGACCTTTGAATACTTTTTGTTTAAAGATGAAGGTACTTACTTGTTGAGTCCCGCCGTTCCTTCTGTCTGTTGCCCGTAGTTGGCCCCTTGATGCTGGTGAGTCGTACTCCATTGTATAAACCAATTCTTGTGTCCGGTCTCTGTTGCTGGACACTTGGACTGTCTCCAGTTCAGGCCTGTGATAAATCCAGTTGCCATCGACATATTATAACAAGCGTGTTTGCGGGGATACCATTTCATTCCTCTGGGGTGAATACCTGGATGTGGGATCGTTGGGGTAGATGGTCAATACACACTGAACTTTATGAGAAACTGCCAAACAGTTTTGTAAAGTGGTTGTCTCACGATACCTACCCACTGAAGGGGTTGCGGATATTGACCGAGGTATGTGAACACACATACACGTAAAGCAAAAGTCCTGGAGAAAGAGTTATCTCTGCAAACAGTTATTTCCCCACCGAGAGGGCATCGTTGTCTGTTGCTCTGTGACACCAGGCCCTCCCGTACTTGAAACCTGTCACAGTCCTTTCAATTCTAACAAAAAGGGAAAGGGAGAGGGGTTTATATAATTGGTTTGGCTTAAGTGGAAGTAGCTTCAAAATAATTAATTTAGAATTCGTTTAGGCAGAGTGTTTTGAGCCCCATAAGAATTTTGTATGCCTCCGCTATCATAAGGAGAGCACCGGAAAGAAACGAGAAGTTTAGATTCCAATTAATTTTCTGGACTCTCTGCGTGGCTTTTGATTAAGCCACATAAATTAACCAGGAGTCCACTCTCCATTGTCGGACAGGAGTGGTGACCTATCATTTCACCTCCTCGACCTTCTGTGCTGTTTGTAGGATGAGCATATCCCTTTAACTGCACGCCGTGGTTGTGATGTTTTATAGATTTTAAAGTTGTTTCCCATTCAAATCAAATTCATTAGTTTCAATCGACTCGCTATTTCTTTATAAAAAAGAATAAACAGAGATTTAAATAAAAACAGTTCTGTGTTCAACTCATGCCCCATGTAAAAAGATGTGAAAATGGATAACTGAATTGTGCATAATTTCACACTTTTGGTTTCCCCATAGAAAAGGTGAAGCAGGGTCACAGGGTCGACTCCTCAACAGCATTTCTGCTAGAACAATACATCCTACAGTTTGTGCGTGGAAACACAGGAGAGCTTCCCCTGCTCCGATATGTGATTCCGCCCTGCAGTTCTTCTGCGTCTAGGAACGGAAATATGGCTAATCTGCTGTATCAGTTTCACGACAGGCTGCAGAAGAGCCCCCACGTCTTCATGCACTTCTCCTGGCAGTATCTGCATTCCCCTTTAGACTGGAAGGACACTAAACACATAATTAATATGTAGATACAAAGATGCATGCAAGATAATTGCTCCACTAGCCTCCATTAAATTAGGATGTGAATACTGAATAATAGATTAGAAAAGTAAACTCATGACAGATTTCCTTTAAAATACCAGGAGATAAAAATGCGTCTCTTGCAAAGGATATACACCAGGAGATGAACATTCTGTTTTATTAATTTGTGCATGTACTGTCTGTATTTTCTGCATTTAGGCAGGAAATCACACGTTCTGGGTTTCAGGTTTTATCATTACAAGTAGGTTTATTATACTCAACGCATGGAGGTGCCGTAGGGATTAAAATGAGATGATATAATAATAGTTTGTAATAAGGTATGTGGAGTAATCGCAGGAACTACCTAATATTTAGACCCCATATTCTGTAGCCCAGCTGTGCATTGAAAGTGAGGACCCCCTCTCAAACGTCACATCGCCGTAACTGTATAATCTTCAGCCGAAACACTTCCAGATCCATCTACTTTTAAGTTAGCACCTACTCTGGGTTTAACACCATCCTCAAAGGAATACCACAAAATGTTAAACCCTTACCTGCGTCTTCAGGTTCCTTACCACATGTCTGAGGGGGCAAGGTGAACAGGCCTGAAGGACACAGAAGAGGTGAGTGCAGAGCTGTAACCACATGCTTCGGCTTCCGGCGGAACGCACAGGCCGCTGGGGAGGTCAGGGAAGGGGAGACCGGCGTGGGCCAGAGTCGGGGGGCTTTGGGAAGAGGTGGGCTTGAGGCAAAACTTCCAGGAAGCCTTTTCCTATTGAAAGAAAATCTAGAGAGCCCTGGCTGGTGTAGCTCAGTGGATTGAGCACAGGCTGAGAACCAAAGTGTCACAGGTTTGATTCCCAGTCAGGGCACATGCCTGGGTTGCAGGCCATGGCCCCCAGCAACTCCACATTGATGATTCTCTCTCTCTCTCTCTTTCTCCCTCCATTCCCTCTCTAAAAATAAAAAATAAATAAATAAAATAAAAAAAAGAAAGAAAATCTAGAGAGGCAGACGTCCTAAAGGTAAATGCAGTAGGAAATACCAAGAATACTGACTAAAGACAGGCTTTGAGGTCAATAAAAAGGTGAAAATCCAGTTGCATAGTTAGAATAAGACGACAGTAAGACTGTGGAGTATACACGCTGAAGTGTACGTGCAGCCATTAAGAATTCTTCAGCCGATGGGAATTGCCCAGTCAGATGACACTTCCTTGAGCTTAGTAACTCTAAGAAAACGTGTTTAAATGGTCTGTTAGAGAGTAATAGCATCTATTTTGCATGGGCCACATTGTTCGAAATGTTCCTGTGAGCGAATCCTGCGTATTTTTCCTAGTACCTGTGGACATTTGTCTTTTTGAAGAAAAAGGCCCCAAAACACAGCAATACGAATACCATGCTATAACTCAGTTCTGTGTATCCAAAGTGAATATTTTCATTACACGGAGATAGGAAGAATTAGCCATTTTCAACAAGATTATATTCAAAATGATATTTAGTGGGTAGAGTAGCGATGAATCATAATAAACAGAGAGTTCTTTTGTGTTTTGTGTTAAAGCTCCCAAGCTTCCGAGGGGTCGGTTGACTGACTATCCCAGAGGAATACAAGGTTGCTAACATGCAGTATAAAGGAACACAATATTAAGGCAATTTTTCCTTCTTCTTTTCTTTGTGTACGTAATGGTAACTAACTGGAGACAGAGCCAAACGACCCCAATTAATTCAGCACTGTTTGGCACAATTGGCACCCCCTGCTGAGAAGAGACCCAGATCTGAGCTAAGCAAAAGGTCTGAGTTGGTTCTTCGTAGTTAGGAAGAGGCGCTTCCCAGATGAGTATTACTGATGTTACCTGCACTGCATTGTGGGGGCAGCTCGCTTTGCACGTCGCAGGAATCACACTTGGCCGGTCAGTAAAGAAAGACTAATGTACAGTCTTTCCCTTAAATTTAAGGAGAATCTGGCTATCGTAGACCTGAGATCTTTGTATGTCTGCACATGTGAGTGAGTGAGTGTGTGTGTGTGTGTGTGTGTGTGTGTAGGATTTATTTGCTAAATTGCTGAGCCCAATAAAAAAATTCATGATTCTTCAACTTTGCTTTTGTAGAAATGTGCACTTTCAAGGTTTGTAGCCAAAGGCATACTTTTCTACTCTCTATTTGTAAATTAAAATCTATTAAACGTGCCTTCATATCTCTGAAGGCCTTCCTTTTTTTCTAACCCTTCACAATTCATTGTCGACTATTTTGGAACCAAAACAGGGATTTTTTTAATACCTATACAAGGGATTTTACAAAAAACAATCTTGAGTTTTATTCAAAGAAAAGCAAAGTCTTAATGAGAAGCTGAGGTACCAGTAGGTTCGGATCCTATTGGAAGACAAGGATGATAACTCATTTTATTTTTACTAGTATATTGAAATAATAATTTGTTGAAATGTATTATAAAACACTGGATTTCATTAGTAATCAGAAATCTAGTAGATTGCTCTTTGGTGAGGAAGTCATCAGACTTTGCCAGCCATTTATCTATTTGTTCAGGGACTCACATAATACTAGCATGGGTAAATATTTGTAAGTTGTCTAAGAAGTTTTTAGGGTAAAAAAGTTTTTAGAGTAAAGAAATTGTAGTACAGATAAGGTTTTATTTCAAAAATAAGGGTAACTTTAAGTGAATTCTGCTAGTGCCTCATGCTTTAATGATCTTAAGAATTACTGTGCCTGAAAAGTGTTAGAATTTTCGCTGGTATTATTTTCAGTCCCATAAAATGGAGTGTTCCCTTTTGCAATTCCTACAATCGAATGTCGGATTGGATGTTGTCTCTGCTCTTCCATAGCCCTCCAGGCAACATATGTTATTAAACCACAGACAGTCACCAGGGAAAGCCGTGAGCATGTGGGAAATTAGGGTTCCTAAGTAGAGAGAAGTTGGTAAATCTATAAAACTGTGGATAATCTCTCTCTTGGGCCATTGCTCTACTTTAAATTATCCCTGTTAACCAAAACAAACTTAAGGAATCATTCCATGGCTAACGTACTTTGATATATTTTACTCAACTGTGGTCAGGAGGTCTGTCTTAGATTTCTCTAACAGATGTTTTCTCTTGGCACTCAATGCTATTGATTTTGTGGGCAAAGGGATACGATCAATGAAGTGACAGTCGCAGCCTAAAACTGATTGGGGCAGGAAGTAGAGTGATCATCTGCTAACCTCCGAAGGCTGAGCTTTGAGATGCTTAGCCAGACCTCTGGCCTTCTCAAAATTGGGAGGGAATCCTAGGGGAGCTACTTTTTGCAAGGATCTGGTTAATACATACTTCACAGCAGGTCAAAAATACCATAAGAGCATCTTTTCCACTGTATTTTAGCCTAGGGGCTAGAAACTCTTAAAGGGCACTGCTAGAAAATCAAGTAAACTTGTACTTGTTATATAATGGAGAGAGGTCGCATCGACAGTTCTTAAGTTCAAGTTCTGAGAAAGGGTCAAGTTACATCTCTTACTCTTTTTCAGGAGTAAATGCGGCCATCTGAAAATTGCATTTCCTCTGCTATAGAAACATTGGTTGGCAGATATGTTTCATCTGTGTCTGTACTTACAGTAAAGTTTTCACAATGTCCATTTTATGCCCATTTAATTCTTGACAGTGCTTTATGCTCATAGAATTATTAGAACTCTTATTAATCAAGCAGTTACTGGCATGCTACTTTTAGGTAGGTGCTGTGTTAGGTGCTGAGGATTAAACTGTAATGATGTGTACACAATCCTCTCTTTGAGATACCTCATGGTCTACTTATCCGTAATCACCCCATTGTGATGTGTCAGTCAGAACAAATGTAGTCCATGCAGGAAGAAGGAATGCCATGAGGGAATCTTACTGAGGACAGAACCTACGATTAGAAATGTGTTAGATAAAACTAAGGGCAATGCCTTTGCAAAACATCCAAAGAAATGCAATTTTCTTTGTCCTTTGTGCCACAGGGAGATTAGTAACCCTAGATTACAAAGGATTACTTGAGAACGCAGAGAGAAGCTAGTCTGACACCGAGCCCAGAAAAGCTCTTGAAAAGTGTAAAATGTCCTGTAGGCAAGGGGCCCTTTTGGGCAAAGGGGAAAGACAGAGCCAGAATGGTAATCATAAGGGAGTTGGTCTGAGTGTACTTCCAGTCCAAGAGCTGATGACAGCTCTTACTGTACATCTCTTGCCTGTTTCAGTGGGGCCCAAGGTTACTCGGGAGAGCTCTGAGGATGCCTGTCCTTCTAAGGGAACATAACAGTCTTCCTTCCAGAGATACTTTTGTAGGTTTTTGGAAAATACGAGCAATTTTGCAAGTGATATAAATGCCCCCCTACACATGCCCATTGGGTTAAAAATGCTGTCACCAAGGTTTACTTATGTCTCACACTAATCTTGTTTACTAAATTTAACAACAGTGGACATTTATAACTTGTCAGAGGACACCCTTGTAGCATGAAAAGATGCTGATACACAGGCAGAAGGAAGGCTTATCTGAATGTGGGGTTGGCAGGGTAATAATATGGGGGTAACAATTTATGGTTTTCATTCGAATAATTTCACCTAAAATGTCATATGGTGTGCTTGAGTGTGATATTGCTATGTTATAGAATTACATGCTTCTGATTTTGTAATAAGAGTTTCTAATAAAAAGGGGCATTATTTGAGCCAGACCCTGTATTATCAGAGTATGTTGAATACCCTAGAAAGTTAGGCTTATCATAGACATGGTGTCTACTTTGTAGCTTTAAAACAGGCAGCAAGCAAGAAAGGATTTTCCTAGTCTAATGTATTTATTTACTTAAAACTATAAAATATATGCCTTTGGATATATGCCTTCTAAATCGGCTTTTCTCATAAATAAGATTTGGTAGCATTTTTAAAAACAGACCATTGATTAGTTTAACAAAAAAAGGATGAGCTGCACGTCTGATACCTCATTTTGAAATTAGGGGTTTTTGAGTGTTATTTAGATATTTTGTTGATATGAACACGGAGCACTGGAGACTGCTGGCAGCAGAATGCCTCGGGCAACCAGGCATGACAAAATATGGTGCATGGAGAGATTCTCACTCCTCCTGCTATTTAAAGACCTATTTTCATGAGCTTATTAGCTCCTAGTGATCCCCAAGGAGAAATACAATTAAAACTTAATCATACCAAAAGCTGGGATTCTTCGGATTCAGCGGACTTGTAATCTATTATATTTAGTAGTTTACTTGTAAATGTCTGAACCCTGAGAATGAGAGCCATATAAATGGACTTCATCCCGTAATGGTGCAACTCCTTGGAATTCATATCACAGGATTTGCCTTGTCCATGTTCACATCACTCTCTCATGCTCCCTCCCCCCCTTCTTCCACTCTTCAGGCTTGCTAAATGTGGCGTCTCTCTTTTCTTTTGTGAAAGCAGAATAGCTTCCATTCCCCTTAACGATCACGTTATTCCATTTCCTAGATCGTAGATATGAAATCAAATCCTTACAAAAGAGATGATGCTGAGGAATTTGAGCCCACATTAGCAAGTCAAGGAAAGAGTTTGGAGATATGTAAAAACCACACTCGAATGATCCTCTATTTGCCCAAGAGCTCGAGGTGAACAGAGAGATCTTATTACTCAGAGCACCGAGATGCCTACACTCCCTCATTTACAAATATTGATTCTCTGGCGTGTCCCTACTCTACCTCCCTCTGCTCACCACCACCTTTTTCATGGGATAGTTCAAGCTTCCCGAAAGCCAGTAAAAGCCAAGTAAAATGGGCAGAGGCAATGAGAGGAAACAGGAGGCCTGGCATTGCACCCCACAGCAAAGAAGGGTTCACTCCCATTTTCATTTAGAGGCTGCTCAGCTTTGCTGCTGCAGAAGGAAGCCCAGCCCGGGCATGTCAAGCATCACCGGGGACACTGGCCAGCCAGGGATTCTGCTGGGCTGGGTCTCTTGTTCCAGCTGACAGTCTAGGCCTTGAGAAAGGAAAAAAAAAAACAAGTGAGGCAGTTTGTGACATCTGGGGACAGAACTTGATACTCTCATGGGTACTTCTCATACCATCCTTCTTTTATTATAACTCTACCAGTTTTAGCCAATACATTTATTTCAAAGCAAGACTGTGTTTTTATGTAACTCTGTAACTGTGATTCAAGGTGTAATTATTCTTGTGTCCACGCTTGTCTTTCTATTGGGAAAAAGAACAAAGAACACGGGAGCAGAAGGTCCCTGCTACCAACTGAAGCATAATTTAACTAAATTAAATGAAGAAGAAATACCAAGTTCTGTGCCCATTAAAAAAAAAAGGATTCATAGCTAAGACGGCGCCAGCTATGACTATCCAAGTTACATACATTACTGGTGGCCTAAAGGATCTCATTAGTACGTGGTTTTTAGGTAGGGTCGACCAGAAGTCCTCCTGATAAGTGACTTTATTAGGCAGAATCTGTCACCAATGAGTCCTCCAGGAGTCTCTTGCTTTCCTCTCGCTGCCTCTAATTTCTGCCTCTCCCTTTGGGCCTCATTTTTATTCTTGTCATCGCATTATAACCTATTCCAGCTTGTGATTTAATGTTTGGAAAGTTTTGTCATTTAGCATTGGACATGTTTTGATCTACCTTTAGGTAATTGGGACAAATTGCCACAAAAACACAGATATATGCTTTTGTATATATGTGTTTGGGGGAGCACTTTAACATGGTGAAATCTAATTCTGTGGAAAAGGGGAAATTAAGAACAAGGCAGAGAGGACTGAGAGTGTTGAGGACAGAGTGGGGGGCAGCTCAGCCCCTTCCCTAAACTGAAGGCATCCCCCTCTGCTCCAAAGGTCCCGTTGCCTCCTTATGCCCTTCATTGAACCTCCTCCCCTCTCACGTATATGAGTGGGCTACCCGAGGGATCAATTTCACTGCTCAGAAGGGAGATATGACTCACAATCCAGCCATCTCTTTCTTGCTTGGGTCACAGAAGAAGGACATACATTAATTTTTGTTTGTTTATTTTAATATTTTATTTATTTTCAGAGAGAAGGGAAGGGAAGGAGAAAGAGGGAGAGAAACATCAATGTGTGGTTGCTTCTCACATACCCCGCACTGGGGACCTGGCCCACACCCCAGGCTTGAGCCCTGACTGGGAATCGAACTGGTGAGCC
The DNA here is from genome assembly GCF_004126475.2 of Phyllostomus discolor. NCBI lineage: Eukaryota > Metazoa > Chordata > Mammalia > Chiroptera > Phyllostomidae > Phyllostomus > Phyllostomus discolor. The sequence goes on along the minus strand of NC_040913.2, from coordinate 88,927,817 downwards.
CTTGGTTTGCAGGCCAGCACTTAATCCACTGAGTCATACCCGCCAGGGCTGCATTTGTTTTTGATGGCTCAGTCCTCTGGTGCATGGCCAGGAACAAGACTGAGAGTTGGGGAGTTTAAGGTATGGTCCTGTAGTATCCACAAACAAACAACCCCAAATTTGAAAAACTTACTTTCTTCTTATCTACCAAGAGCACTCACAGAAGAAATGTCTCACGTAGAAAGCTGCAGTTGTTGTTTCAAACACAAACGGGATGATCACCTGTACACAGATAGTTAGTGGTGGTGTGTCGATTCAGTGACAGCACAGAGTGCTCACCAATGACCAAGCCATGTTCTCAGCCTCCTTTCCTACATCAGCTCATTTCTCACTCAAAGTAATGCCTAGAGAGTCACTGCTATCGTCCGCATTTTCCTGTGAAAGAGGTGCTGCCGAAGTGTTGACGCTGAGCTCCGTGTTCTTGATCGTTGATTCTAGAAACCACGATTGTCGGCTTCCTTATGTTTAAAGTGAGGTTGATAATACTTCCCTGATATATGTATTTATGAGGATAAAATGACTTGCTTATTCAGATGGCCTAGCTTGTCTCCTGAACCATGGCTGTTGTCCCTGGCATTTCACTCCCTTTACCCCTTTGCAAAATGTTCAGGTCGCATGGTAGAATTAGACCCCTTTGTTTTCCTGTGCTGTAGTTATGCCCACTTCCAATGTATCATGCATGCAGTTTGTTCCACCTCCCCTTATTAATTAATAAATAGGAAGTACTATCCCAATTTATAGGAAATTAAAGATCATAGCAAACAAATATTCATACGGCATTTCCTATATGGCAGGCACCGTTGTAAAACCTTTACACATATTAACTCATTTCCATCCTTTCCATATGCAATACCATTAGGGGACTTATCCTGCAGATGAAGCAACTGAGGCACGTAGGAACCAAAGGTCTTGTTTGGTGGATGCGGAGACCAGATTTAAATGCAGCCATTCAGGCCCAGAGTTCTGTGGATCTAAGTGCTATGTACACTTGCTTTCCAGTAAAAGTAACACTTTATAAAATGAAGCTCATTATCGTGAAAATTTGAAGTTCCACAAATATCTGTTCCACAATTTTGGATACCTGGGGGTTTTATACTATATCCGAATGATGCTGAAGCCAGGAGCAGTGCCCAAATCTTACGGACAAACATTTCCTTATCGGCTGCCTCTTCCATTCAATTTGAAATGCTCATTGGTACCACATTTTAGGATTGATAGGACCACACGTCAAACGCTTGTCAAAATTTAGAATGTTTCTAACCACAGGTCCTGAATTGCCTCAGAATCCCACAAGTTTAGGAGCATCATAATTGTGCGAACATGTTAATTAACAATGACTCAGCTGCCAAGCCCACTAACCAAAAGATCAATTATAAATCGACAATCAGCCATCTGATTCATAGTGACATTTGTGAGACACTTGATCTCAGGTTATTACTTATGACATACTGTAAATTTGAAAATTGTACCAAACTGCTCCTGGAAATAAATATAATTAAAGGGCTGGGGACGCCTTTCAAGTGTTCGTCACCGTGCTCCGCGATACGTTTGCCGGTGCACATTCCCCTACGAGCTGTTTACAGAGGAACTACGCCAGGACCCACTTCGCTCTGATTTGTTTTTCTCTTTTAACGTGATTGAAACAGAATTTGTTTTCTGCTAGAGGAGGAAAACCTAACAGGAATTTTACAGACGTAAAAGCTAGTTTATTCTCTCTCTCTTGCCTTCAGACATTTAAAAAGTTCATAAATATTGAAATTGTTCAAGGGCCCATTTAGACACTGTTACGGAAAACTCAGTATCGGCAGCTGTTTCGTGCATTGCATCCCGAGTTGCACAAAGTCTGTGAATTCCAGATCGGAGGGGACGCTGAGAGGCCGAGGGAGAGGCCGGCGTTTTCCTTCGAGTGCCTGGCCTCAACTGAGAAGTGCGGCAGGGAGGAGAGATGCCAGGGATGGCATTAGTCTCCATAAATATTAGAACCTAGAGCTTATCTGAAAGAGTCATCTAAGTGTGTCAACAATGCACGAACACAAATTATTGTAGAGACAGTTGGCCTTTTTCGCTTGTGATCATTGTTTGGTGTCGGAACCCTTGCCCAGAGCCATGGAAAGTGACACTGCAGGAAAGGTGTCTCGTCACTTCCACGGGCTCTGCTCCTGCTCCCTGCACATTGACGCTCCTTTTCGCCGGGATGTCAGGTTGGACCAGCCATTTTCAGCCCTTTCCGCCTCGTGGCACACAGCAGCTAATTACCAAAATTCTGTGGCACACCAAAAATATGTATGTTCTGCTGATCTGACCAAAAATAGGTATAATTTTCATTCTTTCACACTGGGTGGCTCTTATTGTGTTGGCTGTTACCAGTTTTTTTTTAAAAATGTACAATGTCAGGGAAAAGAAGCTAGTGCCCCTGACTAGTGCCCCGGACAGTCAGCAGCTGCGTGGTTTAACGATCCTGTGGCTCACGGGTGGAGACACAGCTAGCTGGACTGTGGGCATTACCGTGTGTGTCAGCGGTCATGAGAACTCATGTTCACTGAATGTCTGACATGCGCCGGGCTCTGAGTTCAGCACTTCACGGACCGTACATCCGTGAATCCTCTCAACAGCCCAAGACAGAAATAATACCAGCACCCCCATTTTACAAACGAGGAAAGGGGGGTGTAACGAGGTAGAGTGTGTGTTTAAGGTCACATGGTACATGTCACCCTGGAGTACAGTCCTGGTCAATCGGACTTCAGGAGCCGCAGCTTAGCCACTCGGCGATTTGGACAGGATGCCCTTGAAGCCATCAATGAGGCTTTGTATGTGGGGGCTTCTTATAGTGCTACTTAATTTAAAATAGCTGAGAAGTCTCCCAGTCTTTTTCCTTTCAAACATGAAATAAAAGTGGCCATATATTTATTAAATCAGGAAAAATAGTCTTTGCTAGTGTTTTGGTGTTTCCATGAAGTAATTCGATAAATTAGCTAGTGAGCCACTTGTATTTGTTATGTTCTCCTGTGAAGTGTATTACTTTTTTACAGTACATGGTGAACTGTTGCAGACTAGAGCTGATCCAAGAATGACACTCTAATCGAGGCGATGAATAAATAGATCTCATTGTAAACCGGATTATTTTTGCTGATTGCCTGAACAGAGTGGGGAGATGTATTCATTTCCTAGGGCTGCCATTACAAATGACCACACATTTGGTGGCCTGAAACAAGATGAATTGATTGTGTCACAATTGTGGAGGCCAGAAGTCAGAAACCAAGGTGTTGACAAGGTCGTACTCACTGCCGGGGATCTGTGGAAGCATCCTTCCCTGCCAGTTTCAGCCGCGGGTGGCTCCGCTGCCTCTTGGCTTGTGGGTGCACAGCTTCGCTTTCTGCCTCCACTTCCACCGGGCCCTCCCCTTCCTCCCGTGTCTTCTTCTCATCCATGTCTGTCTCTTATAAGGACGCTTGCCATTGGATTCTGCACGCACTGTACTCAGAGAATCCCAGAGGGTCTCGTTCTGAGACCCTTAAGTTAATTACATCTGCAAAGACACTTTCTCCAAATAAAGTCACATTTGTGAGTTCTGAGAATTCACGAATTCTCAGAACTTAGGTGTCACTTTACAGAGGGACTACAGTTCACCCAAGCACAGTGGGAAATGACATAGGGAATGGTCCTTACATTTCTAGGCTGTGGACTAGAAGTTAGGTTGGATCATTCACTGAAATAAAGAATATAGAAAGGGAGAGAAAGAAAGGAAGTAATATATTCTATTGTGGGCCTATTGATATGGAGATGCTGGTGTTTATGCTTGGGAATGTATCACAATTTTTATGCTCCATAAAAAGAAGTCGGGGCTGGCAGCAGCTCAGCATCCGAGTTAAGGCCACTGGAGTGTTTTCCTTGGGCGGAGGGGTGTATGGACATATCCCCTGTGGGATGAGAGGGTCAGGGCTGGCTGCCGTTTGATTTAAGCAGGCAGAAGAGGAGCTGTCAGCAGGGACTGAAAAGCAGTGTTCAGTTGGACAGCCAGAAGTAGTGAATTGTGTTCGGGACAGGAGGGCGCAGGAAGGGCGCCCAGGAAAGGCAACAGAGAAGAGGCGAGTGCAGGGAAGTGCCGTACGATTACCGGCCATCAGGTCTGCGTCTGGCTAACGCGGGAGAACCACAGCCCCGGTTCCCTTCTGCCTCCTTCCCCCACGGGCTGTTGGTTGGATGTCACCTGGACAGGAGAACGTGTGGGTTTCCTACCTGCTCCTTTGTCTCTAGCTCTTTGTTCGGCTCTCGTTGCGGACAATGAAAATCGAGTGTAATTTTACTACTGAATATACAGCAAACTGACCAGCAGGACACGGGTCTGTGGTTGTCACTGTCAGACCTGACCCGGGGTCCCCACAGACCAGCAGGTTCCAAGTGACTGGTTTTCCTCTCCTTTGCGCGCAGGAGGGTAGTTAGTGATTCTGTCCATTAGACGAAGCAAGTAAACAAGGCTGGCCCTGGGGGCCCCCAGGATGACAGCGGCAGGAGGTTCACGTTGTTTCCTGTCACTGTGTCAGTTTTCTCATTCAGTCTGGCTTTGATGGAAACACAGACTTTGCACGCATTGCTTAAGAAAAGTATTCGTCTCTATAACTCTTGCACCTAAGCCTGATATTGGCGATGTTTCTCAAACTTTGTTGGGTTTTTGTTTGTTTGTTTGTTTGTGTTTATCATTGTGCCCCAAAGGAATCTTTTTGACTTTTTCTTTTCTCAATCACTACCCACATAACAGATGTTAGTACCATTGCATCATACATCTATTTGTGTATCGTGCCCTTTGGAGGAACAAAAGTTGCAATATGGGTGTTTTGCGTTGCTTCCTCCTGACTCGGTCTTTGCCACCCAGGGGTGATGTGCTCTCAGTGCGAATGCACGGATTGGGGTCTCCACACTTACGTTCATTTTAGCTCCCAGGATGGCCAATGGCCATTGCGTATGTACGTGGGAGCAGTACTTTACTTCAAATTGGAATCATTTTATGTCCAAGGGAGAGCATATTTTACTTGCTTTTCTCCATTGGAGATTTGGGCACATTATTAATAAAGCTAATGAAAATTTAACCTCACGGATACTTACTGCTGAAGTTAAATTTTTATCACCATTACTTATGACTTAATTTTAATCAAGTGCCACACTGTACTGGGTGCCTCTGTGAGTCTCACCTGACTCGATGGATTGCTCCTGAGTGACCTGCGTGAAGGTCACCTGCTGACCTTCGCCACGCCGAGAGGAAATTCAAAGGCCTCCCCTCCGTCCGCATTAATCTTGACTTCCTAAGCTGCCATCGTGGGAACTCATTTTAGACTCTATTCTCAGGGCATTAATTAAATATAGGCACCAATTTTCTACCGCACAAGCGGGCTTCTTCAGAAGTATTCAGCAAATGAAAATGACTTTTTGTGTGCGTGTGGTTGCTCCAGCGCAAGTTTTCGGCGGCGCTGTCCTTGTCACCTCCAGACTCAGGCTGCCCAGCCTGTGGGTCCGCTCCTTCTCTCCACTATGCCTTCCGCGTATCCAACCAGAATCCAACCGTGTCTGGAGTCACAGTGGTCTCCCGTGTCAATCGTCACTACTCAGTCCCGCCTCGGCCCCTGGGACCCGCTCTGAACAGCAGCCAGAGGCGCTGTGAGAACAACCACATAAGACCCTCTGCTGCCGACCACCCGCTCAGAGCAGGGTCTCACGCCGCGTAAAAGCCACGCCCTCACCACGCCCTCTGTGGTCCTGGGGGCTGTGAGCGCTATGGCCCCCTCGACCTCTTTCTTGTGTCCCCTCTGCCCTGGCCACACTGACCGCCTGGCTCTTCCTTGAACCGTCTAAAACACTCCCCGTCGGGGCCTTAGTCCTACGATTCCCTGCTGCCAGAATGTTCCCCCCTCCTACGTCCTCCTGGCTGTGTCTCAGTGCCCATGTCTGTCGATTAGTGAGGTGTTCTCTGAAACAGCCAAGATGCAACTGAATTCCTTTCCGGGACCCTTTATCCCTGTACACTGCTTTATTTTTCTCTCAGCCTTTGTACCGACATCTTACATATTTATAAAAAAACGTGTCTGCACCCACTGTAAATTTTACCTTTGCCCTCATGACTGCATGTCTAATGCCTGGCACACTATAGTTGCTCTAAAATACTTCCCGAGCACAGACCTTTGGTTAAATTTTCTTATGCATTACTTATTTACATATTTTAATATTTAAATTCATTGGTGTATTATCCACTTGGTTGATATTAATTAAATACTGTTTTCAATGAACTTCGAAACCACCCTGCCTAGATAAATACAAATAGTTCTTCTTTTTAAATAACTATTACATGGCAAATGCGTTTCATGTTCAAATGATTAACAAACTATTTCATCTGTGGTAACAACCTATATTTTATTTGATGAAATATATCATATTGTGGAATAAGTATGAATTTATATTGTGGAGGTCAAAAAATTTTAAATCACTAATAGGTAAAATAAACTTCTCAAAATACAAGTCATGAAGTGGTAAAGACTGAGATGAGAATAATAGTTTACCAGATTCCACTCTTGATTTCTGATACCTAAACATGAAGAATTGTCACCTTAGCCTTGGGTTTTCAGTGGCGTGGTTTAGTGACAATACAGACATGTGAATGCTTCGCTTTTGTTAGGTGTAGAGCATGACCGTGCAGGTATAGGGGGTGTCTCAGCGATCGTGTTTAGCAGTATGCTATGGGCATTATGATAAAAACTTCCGTATTGAAAGAAGGGTTCTTTCAAGTCATTATTTCCATATAATTATATGTGAATTTTTAGCTAATAGTCACCCACTGCATACATAGTGTGGTAATATCAGCAAAATCCCCAGTGGCATCCCGTCTTCGGAAACTCCACCCTAACCCACCCCGCGTGGTCCATCTCTCCTGCCTTGAGTCCTTCCGTGGATGTGGTTGGAATCCCCAGTGGCACATACACCTGTTCCTTATGTTTCTGTAAAGCAAATGTGGAGCATAACGGGTCAGATAGCTAGCTGCCTGAGAGTCCGTTCCTGGATTTCTCTGATTGTCAAAAATATCTGGACTAAACCTGCCAAGCTGTGGATTATGTTGGCTGTGATGCTTGTCTTCCTGTCCATACAATCACATTCCTTTCGAGTCTCACATTTCTCTACTAAAACACCATAAATAAGCAAAGTTCCAAAAAGTTAGACATATCTGTGAATGAGTGTTACATTCTGTAAAAATCTGAAATAATAGATTTTTAGATAAAATTCATTTTTTAAGAAATTAACCCAGTTGCGGGAAATATCCTATCAGGAATTCAAGATACACATTGATTCTCTGTAAATGTAAACATGCTAAAGTACAATCGTGAGATGATACAAACCTTCACATAGAAATTACTGCCTTGAGTTGGAAAACCCCAAGCAAGAAAATACAAAATTAATTACACCTGCACTAAATGTTTTTCTGTTGTTTCTCATGCACATCCTATTTTGCCTAAACCAGGTAATTTAATATAGTGAATCTAGTGTTTTAATGTAAAAGTCTGGGGGCTGAGAAACCTGAATTAATAGAATAGTTTAGATACTCTTTTCATGTTGACAGAACAATGTAGCCCCACACTGTAGAAATGAAGAGCCTATTGCTATAATTAATGTGATTAATTTCGAAATATTAAAGATTTAAAGTGATTCATAACCAAATAAGGCATGCGTTTCTTCTTCTCACAGTTAAGTCCTACATTTCTCACTATACCTTTATGTTGAACTTAGGAATGCTAGATGGACTTTTTAATTAGCTCTCCAATGACCACTGATGTGGCTGACCTTGAAGGCAATATTAATTACTTGATCTAATATCTTGCAGGTGCATATTATTAAAAACAGACCCAAAGAGATGGCATAACAATGATTTTAAAAAATACACGGTCAGGATCTGGAGTGCTAGCAGAAACCACCTGGTCAGTTTGGATGAAGGTTGAAGGGCGTCACTCATTTTTTAGTCTCATCTAAACTGGACACAAAAGAGGGGGACATATCTGAGGCCAAACTCTTTTATGCCTTTGAACTGCTGGAAAAGTGACTTTGATTTGTAGAATCAAGTTTAACGCAGCGGTGACACCAGATGACGGAAACCCTGTGTAGTGGCCGCACCTCAGTGGTGTCACCTTCCCTCAGGGAGACGGTGTTCAGAGACCGACACCTCGGGGTTGCTCAGTACAGAGGAGCCCCCAGCTCTCCGTGGCTCCTGCCGAGTCGTCCTCGGAGCCCGCAGCCCCAGCTGGGGTGCCCTGTGCATCTGTCATTCCAGAGGCCTTCTATCCATAGCCTCCAAGGTGACTCTCAAGACTCATTCACGGGTGACACCATCTTAAAAGGCCCATGTCATACTAGAGAAGCAGGAAACAGGTGAAGAAGTGGTCAGGATACACAAAAACACTCTGACTTTTAATTCCTGCAATGTTCAGTGTCAGATATAATGGCGTACCTAAGACCACAAAGGAGGCAAGGGGTATCCAGAAATGCAGTGCACAGGGCTTTATATCAAAGATGCGCAAAGGATATGGCTAATTGGTGCAGGTTATATCGGCCCATCGATGGCATGACGAGTGTGTTGTGAAACAGGCCTGTTTTATATGCACGTGGCATCGCCACCCTATGGTTAACTAGGGATCTGACTTAACATGGGATTCAGTCACTTTCCATGGCCTTGGGAAACGGACTGTTTCTTTAAAATGTAGGAATGTCTAACAGTGACCAGAGGGGAGAGGGGAGGGGATTCTAGGGGGAAGGGTCTACAGGAACAATTATAAAGGACACATGGACAATAACATGGAAACAGGGGAGGGAGGTGGGGAGGGCTGGGGTGGTGGGGACGGATGGGGGGAAGGCAGAAAACTGTACTTGAACAACAGTAAACATAGGTTAGAAAAAATGTAGGAATGTGAATCTGGTGATGTTTAGTTCAACCTGTTATGATCCTATAATCTCGTGAAGGCTTAGTGAGGGAGCAAAATTAATACAAGAGTCCAGAGCTAAATTGGATGGCGAATCTATGTGGAACAACGAGAAGATCGTTGTTAATTGACATGAAATTGGAGGAGACGTCAGGAACAGGGGGACTTTGAGCTGAGGAGGGAGGCAAGTCTCCTGGGCGGAGGCGCAGCCGTAGGAAAGGTTTGGAAACACGTGTGAAACTGGAGGAAAAAAACGGATTGAAGATGAATGCAACAAAGGATTTTAGATTTGATGATATAACCAAGGAGAGAAGTTTCTTAAGCAGAAGGGGAACACAGTGAAAGCAACATTTAAGAAAGAGTAGGCAGGCGGTGGCAGAGACTTATTCTCTCTCTACCGATATTTGTTGAGTACTCATTGCAGGCAAGCCCTGAAAATCCAGGTGTGAACAGGTGGACCCCCCTGCTCCACCTTCCCAAAGGACCAGAGCACAATAGCAGGAAGAGTCAGAGGTAATCAACACCCCATTTGGGGGCAGCAACTTTTCCATCCTGGGGAATAGGATCAGGGAAGACAGCCAGGAAACAGGGACCTTAGCTTTCACACTGGAAAGCCAAAACTGTGTGGGAAAGCTTGGTGAGGGAGGCAGGATGGGGTGTGTGTGAGCGGTGGGAGGAGCTTCAGATAGAAGGACTGGCATCTGCCAACCGTTTCAAAGGGGAAGGGAGATGAGGCAGGGAAATAAAACAGGGTGTGATTATAATCATCTAAGCATGAGCTAATTAATAATAGTCTAGGGCAAATTGGTGGTAAGAAGGAGGGAACGCAAAACACAGTTTTTGCTTCTGAGAGGCATTTTATTATAATAATAAGTCACACACATACATTCAGAGATCTCAGTACTAAAATGTAAATGGTTACAAGTAATGCGCCCTTCCCCATAATTTTGTTATCCAAATATGCCAATTAAAGACATGCAAAGGGCCTTTCCTTCTGCCTTTCCTTGGACATGCACGCCAGGATGAACTGAAGACTGTAAAATGTTTACAGTACTTGCCATGTTGGAGATGTGGGAAAACCTTTACAACTGAGACCCTTTAATGAGTAGAATTTTAAGAACATTATACCCATATTATTTGGTCACCTTATAATCTTAAGTCATCTTGGAATTCTATTTATCTGAGTTGGAAAGTTCAATTTAGTTTCCTTTAGGTTTTATTCCTTAGGTGATAAATTGAGATAAACTATTTCACTTTTGTTATGTCTTACCTCTCTGAGAAGAGAGAAACATTTCTCATTGCCATATAGCAGATATAAAATAGGCGAACGGGCCCTTTCAAATGGTAAGCTGGAGATACAGAGTAAAGTCAGGTTTCATATATGCTTTTGTTATCTATGTATCAGACGACTACCAAATCAGGGAAGAGTTGAACTCCTGATTTTTTTTTAAAAAGTTTGTTTATGGACTTTTACTGCAGTAGAGTTCAAAAACAAAGAAGTCGATTGTAAAAGTTCCTTTTATGGAGCTAACAGTGAATTAAAAAACCAATGAAATTCATTTTAGAGTCATTTAATTCAGTTCCGAGAAGAGCGAGACTCTTTTATTAACTTAATTATTTTGGAATTCACTGTTTTACAGTCCAATAAATGCTATGTATTTGATTGCCAATTAACTTCATTGCGCTCTGAGTCGCGCTTGCTCCCACCCTGCGCCTCGACCTCCCCTCTCGTTTTCTGCATGTGGGCTGACCCATGCACGCACGGGCTGGTCTCAGGATAAGAGCATTCGGTATCTGTACACGGCACCTCGAAAAGGTTAGCTTTTTGTGGATTCTTATTTTAATGTTCAGAGTTGACTTATTCCTGTGCCATAGAAGTGGAGTGAGTCAGCAGGTTTTGAACTGCCGATTGCTGGCGACATAGTGTGCTGTGTGGTGATGGTCTGCAACATCCTACCTGGCCTGGTGCTAACGTACAGGTGTTGGTTTAAAATAAAGATTTAGTGAATTCTGTTGGACAAAGGAAGTGATAGGTCAGGGACTCTTCCATTTTTTTCATCGGATTTTAAGAAATGAAAATCAGATAAGGTGAAAGCAATGTTATCTGGAAATCACTGTGTTTTGTTTCTTGCTTACAATTACACAGATTCCAAAGGGGAATTTCTGCCTTGACTTTGGGAGAAATTTTGGACCAGGTTAAATGAAACCATTAACTGCCTCAGAATATGCAAATCTTAAATTTTCCATTTCTTCATCTTTAATTCATTATCTGAAGGTGGAGAAACAAAATCCCTGATATACTACGTCCAGGGAAAAGAGTGGTCTGTTAGCTGACATTTAGTCCAAGATAAAATAAGCCTCCAACATCTCATACTTTTAGTATTGGTCATGAGGGGTGTTGTCTTGCTTTGGGCGAGCTACCTGCTGAAAAACCTCAACATCTTTTGTCCGCTGGTTTTACCTTGGATAAAATATTTGAAAAATAATGAAATTAAAGAAAATCAGCCCTCCCTATTTGAGGCTGAAAATGGAGCTGTCAGACAGGGAGACTGGTCAGGGCAACAGCCATGTACCATCTCTCCACTAATTGGCTGGCATTCAGGGCTGGAGGATCAGCAGCAGCTGTTGAAGCAAATTTCGTCTGGATATAAGGCAGATTTTTTCATTTATTTCAATTAATTACCACACACATCAAAATCTCTTCTAAACCAATTCTCCAATGAATACCTATAAGGATGAAAGAGTGCTTAGGTATGCATAGGCTTCTCCCGATTCTCGCACTGCTTTTTCCCCACGATCCACTCATTTTGATTCCTATGGAAATGCGTTTGACCTTTGGGAGAGTGATGGAGACATAACGTAGCTGCACATCGCAAGCAACTCTGACGTGAGTTCAAGGAGACATTGCTAATGGCAGAATATACATGCTGTAAAGCATATGGAGTATGTGGGTGACTGTATGTCTTCAGCATATGTGTCTCTGCATGTGGAAATAATGCTATGATACGACCGTGGAAATTGCCGTTGCTGCATGCTTATAACAGCTATAAAGCATACACATGCATATTGCAATATCTGTGTACTTTTACAAAAGTTTCTTATCTCGAAGTAGTGTAATTCTGGATGATGCAGTGCTCTAATTAGAAAAGTGCTTTATTGGACAGAAAGGTAAATAGACTGCCCCAGCCTACGTACTGTAATTGGTTACTATAGATTGTGGAATGCATGTAACATGTGCCTAAAATGCATATGCTTATTAATTTCACTGTAATATTTTTCTTCATATGTTTGAATTGAAAGTAGTCATCTATTATTTGCCAAACGAACTGCTTTAAATGAATAGGAGAGGGACTTGTTTCTTCAGTAACAGATTATTTGTATATATCCTGGCGTTAAGAAAACATGAGCACGTTGTTATTGCAATTAGGTTGCGATTTATTGTTGCAATTCCTAAACCAGAATACTTAATCATGCTTTAGTCCAGTCCACCCTTGTAGATGAAATATTTATGAACTAGCTTTTCATGCTGAAGATACAGAGACTATAGACTCTTCAGGGTAGATAAAATAAAGCATCCACACCAATGACATATGTTGCTGCTTATTTTAGGCAAAGAGAAACAGCACTCAAACATGCACCCATATATCCCAGCAAATTTTTGCCTTTTGTTTCAGTTCCAGAAAAAACAAATCCCTGCAGCGAGAGAACAAATTTAAAATTGATGATTAACTCCCCTGAATTCTCCATTCATAAAACTTTTGGCATGAACTCATAAAATATGTTCAAATATGCAATATAATCATGCAGCATTCTAGATATAACAAAAAAAAAAAACAAAGTTCAGTGGTATACATACACCTACCACACCATTTAAAACTAAAACTTTGCCAGTGGTGAGTCCATCCTCATGTGAACCATTTCAAGTTACTCCATGGCCTGCACACTGGATGGAATTAGGTATTACGGAAGTACATGCTTTGAATGACTAAGTTCAGTTGTCTTTGAAAACAATCAACTGGCTGATTACATAGAGGGCGAAGCAAAACTAGGTTTATAGTTTTGAGTATGTGAAAAAGCACATTCTTATATTATTACTTAATACTTATTGTATTATTTTCCATGCAAACCACTGTAAATCTACTTTTGCCCCATCCTGTTCATTAAATGGCTAAGAGCAACCAGGATATTTTCAGATACAGTCAAGGTGAAGGTTCTTAGTTGCAGAATGTTTTCTTATGTATCTAAAACTCCATAGACATCTAACAAAACCAAGCCTCTGTCAATTACCTGGGAATGTGCCTTCCCTTCCCACCCCTTTCATCTTGGGGGGGAGGGGCTTGCAAGGGTAGTTCTTTGTAACAGTGTTTAGCTAATGGCTCCAGAGGCCTCCTCAGGGCTATGGAAGAGCGTCTCAAAAACAGACACTAAATGGACTTCTGTAGGTCCTGATAGTGGGGTCCTCAGCAGCACCAGGTTGAAATAAACTGAATTGAAATCAACAAAGGTGCATACTGTTCATGGATAGTATCGAATCTGCTTTCTCTTCCCCCTGGAATTTAGAGACAGCCATTCATTCATAGGAGACTGAGGATTTCTGGAATTCCAGAGTATTCCTCAAGCCCAAAGGAATACGTAAGCAGTATGTGATTGAGGTTTTCCTCCTTTAAAAATGTCATTACGTGCACGCAGTGCAGTCCTTGTTTTAGTTGATTAATCTTCACCATGATCTCATCATTTGTATTGCCCCTATCGATAATTTGTATTATATTAAACAAACCCGTGAACAGAAATGTTTTTATTAGGGGAGGTGGGGAGGCAACAGGAGCATCTGGCAACCACACCTTGATTCATTCTAGCCCCTGGAGTCATGGCATGGTGCATTAATTTCTCAGTTTGTAATTTGCCAGCTGCATTTAATGAAACCAATTTTCATTACATCTGTTCTATGGTTCAAAGAGCCCTTTTAGTTTCCAAAGAGGGGAAGCTTCACACAGCTTCTGTGAGGGGCTAATACACTGTTTCTTGAAGTGTCAGATAGCCAAGGATGATTTCTGGCTTTACAGCAAACAAATTATTTTTTACAGAGGCAAGTTTTATATTCATGACTTACCACTGGTGGGTTTCAAATTAAAAAGTATAGCATGCCCTTTTCCCAGGAATTACATATTGATTTTCGTGTCATTTTCTTCCTAATACCCACTGATCACCTGCCTTTGCAATTGGTGGTAGATTTATTGTTTGCTAGTTAAAGGAAACATAATTATGCTTAAGTAAATCTTCTTTGTAAATTACAGGTGGCTAGAAGTTGACTATTTCTAAGGCAAATATGGAACTTATAAATGGTTTTAAAATTTATTACAGTAAGCATTATTTATGGACAAAAGAAGGTCACAGCTCTTCCTAGTGTGTAGGTGGGAGCAATTTTAATAGTGGAAATGGTTTTGCTTGGGCCACTTTACATTCTTGGCATGTAATTTTAATCTCCATAAAAATATGTCACTGTTGTGCGATACCGAATGTAGGGTTCCATTTGAAAGCAACTTCCAGTGCGAAGGGTTTTCTCGTGGGCAGAGGAGAAATTTGAAATGTTCTACAAGGCTTTGAAGTCCCACAGCTTCAGTGGGAGAATTATATAAAGCGTTAAGCCTGGGAAGTCTCCACTCGTCGGTCACGTGCCCTCAGGGCTAGGCGATAACTGAGTCCACTTTTCTTCCTCGGGCAATCTCTTTTTTTTCCCTTTTCAAGTTTCAGAAAGAGCATGCACCCTGTATATTGAGAAGATCATCTTCGACTATATCCTTTTGACATTATTAAAGTACAGGCCGTCATTGTATTCGTAATGTCAAGGTTCAACGACATACTAATCTGTTTGTCCTGAGAGCTTCACTACAGCAGGAGACGTGAAGTTTATGTCCAGAGGAGAGTTGACTTCGTAGTTTGCAACCGGGTTAAAATGATCATTTTGTTCTTGCCTAACAGTACAAAACTGAACAGTGGATTGCTACTTATATTCCAAACTTATAACAGTTTCTTTTGAACCTTATAGCTTACCTAAAAGTTTTACCTGCATTTCACTCAAGTGTTGCCACTAGTTGAGTGACTTGTTTGAGGTCACAGGAAGAAGGTGACAAAACCCAGTCTTAAGACTGGGATTCTGCCCTGGCTGGCATAGCTCAGTAGACTGAGCGAGGGCTGCGAACCAAAGCATCGGAGGTTCGATTCCCCGTCAGGGTACATGCCTGGGTTGCAGGCCACGGCCCCCAGCAACCGCACATTGATGTTTCTCTCTCTCTCTCTTTCTCCCTCCCTTCCCTCTCTAAAAAATTAATAAATAAAATCTTTAAAAATAGACTATGATTCTAAATATCAAACATCTTACCTATAAATTATCTTCCATTAATACGGGGTTCTTATTAGGTCTTAACTTCAGGGCTCAGATGTAACACTGGGAAACACAGGTAAGGAGACATGGATAGCTCTCAAACACAATGAAAATGGGGCATTATAAGATTATGTTTCTCCCACCAAGATGAAAACACAATTACAATGACCAGTATCATCAAAGCCTATCTACTGGAACCCCTCCCCCCCATCAGCAGACATGGACAGCTTCATAAACCAGAGGAAAGACACGGCCTCTGCCTCCTAGGAAACCAGGTGAACAGGAAATGAGGTGCTAAGTGCTGTTTCAGCAGAGTGCTTAGGCGATGCTTGGTATTACACCTGACTTCCAATGGACACAGACGCATCCTAAAGTCAAAACGCATTCGTTCATCCCTAGAAGGACATTTGTTGCATCCCTGCACTCGCCAAGGGCCTCATTTACTTGAGGAAATACACATGAACAGGCCCCGGCGTCTGTCGGTGTGAAATGACACCTCGCATCCCTTTTTCTCGGTGAATTTCGCCCCGTAGGCAGGAGCCATCACAATCATCCCACTGGCGTCTGAACCCAGAAACTCGGGTCTGTCAGAGCCGGAAGGTCCTCACCAAGCACCGCCTCAGCCACCACCACACAGCTGATGCTCAGAGTGCTTGGGTCAAGGTGAACCGTGAGTGACAGGCCAGGCCGGCACCTCCACCGAGGGCTGGCTCTGGGTCCTGCTCTGCCTCGCTCTGGCCTTGATCTCTCCCCGAGTGGGTGGTCCAGACTTCCCACGGAAGGGGCGCCCAGCCCATACTTGCTGTCAGTGAGGCAAGGCATGCTGTTCCTCTTTGCCATAGGAAACCTCATTCACACCTTTCTGCAGAGCCTGCAGTTCTTTCTTCTTTTACTTGCTCCTTAGCTCCTTCGAGCCAATAAAGCTGCCCAAGTGTTCACCCTAAGAAACAACAGCAGGAAACAGTCAACATCCTTTGATCTTATATCTTCATCTTTCACGGCCACACCATGACGATGCCGGTCTGTGCGCTCAGTCCGGCGTCCTGTCCCCGAGGTCTGAGTAGATCCCGGTGGGTTTCCTACCCATCAGGGGCTTGGCCCTCTGACCCCCGAAACCCTGACCCTAACATGCCCCCCTACATCAAGGTTTCTATACATGTTCATTTACAAGGCAAAATAATTTAGCGTAGCCTCTGGCTGCACCAAAATGACCGGCCCAAATCTACCTACTGGTAGAGTAGTCATCATTCTTGCCATAGAAAACCCGAAGATGCCGGGCACCCAGACTGTGCCGGCATCTCAAACTGCACGTGGCAGTGTGTCGGCGTGCCTTGAGGACGTCACCCTTCATCGGAAGGTCGGAGGATTTATAAGGTCCTTAGCGCTGGCATTTGAACAGAAACTGAGAGGAATGCCCACCAGTGCCACGAGGACGCTGAGGACACACGTCCCGTTGCCTTGTTAGACACAGGCAGAAGCTGCCCGAGGAATCAGGGAAACAAAACAAACCACGGAGGAGGGCAAGGCGTGGGCCTTCCCCGGGATGGGCACGCAGGGAGAACTGCTCTGGACCAAGAGGGGAAGGAGGGCTCGCTGGACGCCCTGCACTATCCTGGTGTGCTTTTGTCCCCCCCTCCAATTTCTTCTGGTTTCCTTGAGCATTAGACTTGGGATGCTTTCCTAATTTGCTTTGCTGAAGCAAAGCTACCTGTGTGATGGAAGCCAGAGCCGGGGCCAGATGCTCGCCCGCCGCCCGCACCTGTCTCCGCCAGCCCTGCACATTTGTCTGAGAGGAGGGCGCGGAGCCGGCCGCCCGCCCGCGCCCACGGACTCCGGCCATCTGCTGGGATCTGCACAGAGCTCCAGGAAACAGCGCTGCTCGTTGTAATCAGTCTCCCCGAGAGTTGCTGAAGGACAAAAGAACACAGATACCGTGCCCCCCACCTCTACCTCCGAAACATACTCATCGCCGGAGTATTTCGAACAGTCGCACGAGGGCACGCTTCTAGTCACTGGAACATGGTTCTGTAGTGCGAGTTTCTTTGCCAACTAAAATTAAAAAAAAACCAAAATGACAAAAATAATTTTTCAGCCTACTCTCTGGATGAGATGACTTGCCTCCTGAACAAAAGCAATCAGGATAATCCCTCTCGTTCCTCTTAGAGCTGGGAGGCAGCAGAGAACATTGCTGTAAAGCCATCGTGTGAACGCTCACGTAGGTCATTGCTACTTCTGCATTTGCAGCACGGTGTCCGCCGCAGCCTGAGACTTTGGCACAGTCTGAGCAAGGTCACTCACTCCCGGGGGCAAGGTGCACGCCCTCTGGGCTTGCGCTGGTCAGTTTATCCGGAATGAGCGGTGGTTCATATTGTCAGCTTTCTAACTCGTCAGCTTCGGATGCCAGAAACGCAATTTCTTCTCCCAAATGCAAGGGGAAAAATAATCCAGTCCTCTGAGGCTTCTGATCTCTCGTCTTTTTTCATTACACGAATCCAAAGACAAAAGGAAGCCCTGGCAGTTTCTCAACATTCTGGCAAACAGCCAGACAGTCCTGGGTTGGATTGTTTTCAGAATTTAAAAAAAAATGTGGATTATTCTATATGGTAAGGTAATGATCACATTTACACTACCGGTAAAAATATAGGTTACTATGGGGGCAACGTATTTATGGTAGAGGCTGGAAGGGTCAAAATCAATCCTAAAGTAATGCCACAATAATGTCTACATTGATGAACAGAAGGAAAAGCCTCCTAAAAATACTTCTGTGGTAATTAATACATATATATATATTATTGATTATATGAACCAATTACATATATTAATTGGTTTTGGAGAGAGGGGGAGAGAGAGAGAGAAACCACCTTGATGGGTCACCTCCCATATATGCCCCGACCAGGAATCCAACCTGCGGCCTAGGGGTGTGGCCTGACCAGGAATTGAACCCCAGCATTTTGTTGGGCAAGATGGCTCTCCAACCAGATTGGCCATACTGGCCAGGGCGCTTCTGTAGTAGTTTGAAACAAGATGTAATGACACAAAAGAAACGAAGCCTTCAGACTGGCATTCACACTTGATGATCCACCCACTTTTTTTTAAAGCTCAGGAACACAAAGACAATGAAGGTTTTCAACTGATCTTGAAAGGTAGGAGTATCATCACAGGAACAAATGGAAATGCATGATAAGCAACGAACCATAGGAATCTGGAACAGAAAGAAAAAGCCTCAGCTTCATGAGTTGGGTAAAAGAGGTAATTGTTCCAGGAAACAATGCAATCCTAGGACCCCATTTTTGAAAGTCAATGACACGGTCTTGCTTAAAGGACTCTCCTCAATATTTTGTATTGTTCAGTGTAGACGGCATTTCTAAGCATCTAAATTCTGCCTTCCCATATCTCACAATACTTATATATTTTAAACTTTTTAAAAGATTTTACTTATTTATTTATAGAGAGAGGGAAGGGAGGGAGAAAGAGAGGGAAAGAAACAACAACGTGTAGTTGCCTCTCACATGCCCCCTGCTGGAGACCTGGCCCGTAACCCAGGCATGTGCCCTGACTGGGAATTGAACCAGCAACCCTGTGGTTTGCAAGCCAGCACTCAGTCCGCTGAGCCACACCAGTCAGGGCACAATAGTTATATTTTTATAGCTACTCATTTTCAATATTTAGTGATATTGATAACTGCATAAACATTGAAGGACTTTTGCCACTACCCTAGAATAATGGAGCAAACACATTTTAGAAGCTTCAGGACATGACTCGGAGTCATGACATTTCCTCGACATCTGTATAATACAATATGTTTGCCTTTGGAGAAGGTGTTTTCATTCATTCACCTTACTCCAAGTAAACCTATTCCATGCACCGTACTATGGTCGGCATTGTCCGTAATTCAAAAGAATTATAAAATGTGGCAGTCTGATCAGAAAAGAAAAATTATTATGTATGTAAGAAATTTAATATCAACGCACTAAACTTTCAATGGCTTGTGAGGTAGTGTAAAAATTTAAGAATGGTCAGAAAGTTGCTATTCCAGCTCACTTGCTAATTCAGTAAGTAATGTAAATTCTTTTGGCCTCAGTAAAATAAAGAACTTGGATTTGAATGACTTTAAGTGCCCTTTCAGCAATGACACACACATACGCACAAACACACACAAGAAAAAAAATCTAACTATTTGCACAAAAGAAAGGGACAGTCAAGAAAAGATGACACTAAGTTGGGCTGGGATGCTAGGGAGGACTTCCTGGAAGAGGCGGTGCATGTGGCCTCTTCGAAGAGCAGGGTTTAGACCGATGTTCTCTGTTCACTGAGGATGTGCCCCTGTCGTGAGCAGAGTGGACCTTGCATGTCTGGATAGTCTATGATCCTAAGAGCTTTAGTGGGGAGAAAAGGGGAAGGGCTTTGTTGGAAGAAGACACGTCCACCTTAGGGTGTTTGTTTCCATGACATCATCAAGAGGCACGTGGGGGCCCGAAGAGGCCTCAGAAGGAAGCTTGGTGGACGCCATGCAGGAAGAGGCCAGAGCAGCGATGCTTCCATGCCACTCACACTCACTGATAGTCTTATGAAGTCTACCCATGTACAAATGCATTTCCTCGGGCTTCTTGTCATTTTAATGTAGTGTTTCTTTTTCATCGTAAGTTCCCCGATGTGCATTACTGGCAGTATCGTGACATAGTGCTTTGGGAGATCTCAGCAACATTTCTGACCAACAAACGCTGTAAAATGAACTACCGACCAAAAGGTACAAAGAGTTATCTACAATAGTGGCCAAAGATCTCCAGTGACATATGCCTTGAAAAAAATAATTTGCTAATAAAACCTCACTTGACCCAGAGAAACCAAACCACCAGCCACCGTGACTGCCTCCAGGAAGCTGCCTGACTTCTTGGGCAAACAGCTCCTCTCCGGTCACAGCTGGAGCCCTTGGTGACCTCGTGGCACTCTGGCTGACCCCTTGACACTTGCTCAGCTCCACTGGCCCAATATCCAGACCACACTCGGGAGGAGGATGCCATCGGTCAGAGCCCAGGGTCTCCTGAGGACTTCTCACTGTGCTGAAAATGTACTTTCCTCTTTCCTCTTGCACCTTTATAAGACTGAGTAGCCAAATATCATCAAGAATGCTTAAGAAATGTGTTGCCTGCAAGACATTAGACAAACATGTTTGGAAAATTCAGTAAGAATAATGAAAAGTTTTTGTTCTAGGGTTTATTGTTCATGCAGAATATGTCAATGTATTCAATGTGTAAATCTGGATACTTGATACAAAGATAAACCACAATTTTCACAACGTTTTGGGGGTTTTTGTGTCATATAGTAACCATCATTTTGCTCTGAACTTTTGCTCTAGAATTCTGCACATTAAACTCATCTATTCATTCTTCCTCCTCGTCATCTGGGGGCCTTAATATTTTTTGTTTTGAATATTATATTTTAATTTCATGTTTATGTAATGGTATATCTGTATATGAGTTCCTATTATATCATATCTAAATGTTCAAAAACTTGCCTCCAACTTTATCACCTCTATTTTTCCAAAGAAGTAATCCATTCTTAATATTATATTCATTGAAAAATATCTAAATATTAAGAATAGATGTCTGAGTCTTTAAATTTAAAATATCTAAATATTTAAATGAGACTTTCTTGCATTCTAGAGAAGAAGGAATATTTTTAAAAGGAGAAATTACAGTCATAATTGTAGTAAAATTACCTTCTCATTTTCTATAAAAGAGTCTAGTGTTGCATTGTTCTTCCTTTTCCCTTTAGGACATGGAATTTTCTAGAAAAGTTTAAAAACTAATTTTCTAACATCCTATAAGGACACTATATATAGTTTGTAAATAGGTAATTGATATTTTGCAGGTCTTCCTCTTGACAATGGGACACCTATAACAGGAATCAATAGGTAGAAAGTGTCTTGTTTATAGACAACTCATATTTGTTTTATACAATAAAAATTATAATCCCTGAAACAGTTCTTACCCCTTAAACCTTAGGAAGATATAACAAATTTTGAGAATAATCATTCTTTTTAAAAATTATTATAATATTCAAACCCAGTATGTTTAGGCCAATAATCTGCATAAGGAGAACAGTAGTCCAGGAAGGATGGTACACGTGCTTAACGTGTTTTCAAGACAGAAAATGACAATACAGTGGAAGGCACACTGAACCAT
Source organism: Phyllostomus discolor (assembly GCF_004126475.2). Classification (NCBI taxonomy): domain Eukaryota; kingdom Metazoa; phylum Chordata; class Mammalia; order Chiroptera; family Phyllostomidae; genus Phyllostomus; species Phyllostomus discolor. The sequence goes on along the minus strand of NC_040913.2, from coordinate 88,906,263 downwards.
ATGTAGCTTGTATATTTCAACATCTTGCAAAATCAGCTACTCTTCCCGTGCACAAATGTGCTACAGCTGATTTTACAAAATAGGCAGCAATGTTTGCCCAAGTACCTGATTCAGCAGCTGGCCCACATTTTTTATTATGAAAAATGAGGATTAATTGATGAGAATGTTGACCTCCTTGTAAAGAATCGTACTTTTTAAATGTAGTATCTCTGTTTGGGTTGGCAGCTGCATATTGTTAGACTGAAATGTTGGTATTTTACAGCTAAAAGGTAGATAGAAAAGGTAGCAACATGTCCCCCCAGCCCCCCAAAAAGAACATGAATCACGTAGTCAATTTTTTTACTAGTGTTTGGAACTGCTGTTCATGGCTCTATTTTCAGCTCGAAATTGCAAAATAATTTTGGCCAACTGCAATGTTTGCTTTGAAAGTTATTTGATCATATTCATTTCTCTACACTGATGGAAATTAGATGTGTTCTATGCAAAATGATTCAGAAAGAAGATAAAATTATTCTATAAGCAAGCTATTGATGTACTGCGAGACTAAGGATGCATGCTGGGGCAGTGAGAAGATGACAGAGATTAATTAGATATGAATCTTTTCTCCAGAACATATTGGTCACCAGGAGGAAAGGACATGCATTCAAATCACTATTGTTTCTGCAAATAACTTGCTTTGTTACTTTCAGCAAGTCAATTCAATTCTGTGGTCATCAATTTCTATACATTTGAAATAGTCTGACTATCCTTCTAGTTTGCAAACTCGGTGATTCTGTGGTTTATCTCAGAAAAGCAAAATGAAACATTTTTAGACTTAATGAAAGACGGTTCCACTAAGTTTCCTGGGTCCATGTAATGGCTTTGACTTTGCATTATAACAGTTTTTAAGTACACAGAAAATGGAAGTGAATAGGACAATGAACACCATGCCTCAATACTACATAAGCTAGATTTAACACCTATTGTCTTTTCTGAAACACTTTAATGCAGATTACAGACATCATGGCATCGCTCTCCTAAATTCTTAATTACGTAATAGCATCACAAATCCATTATCGCACCCATCACACTTCACAAAATTAACAAAGGTTTCTCAAAATCGGCCGATATTCAGCCTGTGTTCATAACACATCCCTGCACATCTTTCACAGAGTGACCCAATCAGCATCCCCGCGGCACACTTTACTGTCTCCATCACTTTACTATCTCCACCAGTCTGGAAGGGTCCTTCTGCCTCTTCCTCCTTGTGTCCTTGTTCTAGTGTGCGTTTTTGTTTGTGACATTGACGTGTTCTCGAAACAGCACCAGATCCACTGCTGCCCTGTGGAGTGTTGCACTCCGTGTCTTACGGTTTCTCCCGGGCATGTTGTATTTCTCTGGCGCCTCCACTCTGTGCACCTGAAGCTCGGCTCACAGGTTTGACTAGGTGCCACGTAGACATTTCGAGGGCTTCGTAGATAGGACTGGATATTTCATATTGCCTCACACAGGCGGTTTCACAGGCTTAAGAGGAGGATAGCCTCTGTTCTACACGGTACAATCTCCCTTTGCGTGTGTTCTTGTGGCTTTAATTTACTTTTTTTAGGTTGGCATCTATGCTAACTGATTGGCAGTTCTCTAAAGAGGCTGGGTAAATGTGTTATCTCTCATTGTAACATTGAGACAATCTTATTGTATCATTGAAGTAATACAGTCACAATCAGCATCTTTCCACTCTGATATGATCTCATTTGAAGGGGCAAAATGATAAAGAGAATAGGCTATGCTTGTTTTTTCAAATAGCTCTTCTCCTTAGAGTATGGATCTTTATTTCCTAGGGGATCCCATCCTTAGGCCATCATCATCCTACATTTTTACACAAACAACATTCGAATGCTTGCTAGAGAACAGCATTTGATCAAACGTTTTAAATATATAAGGAAATACAACTTTTTGTAAGTATCTTAGGGTATAGTTTTAATACGAATGCTCATAGCCTTTTACAAATAAATGCAGGACTCTGAGTTATTATCACTTAAATGCAAGACATATTTGAATTCCCTAATGGGCATGAATTAAAGTATTCAATGCATTACTGTTACGGCGTCAGTGACTGGTGATTGAAAACTGTGAACCAAACCCATTTTAAATGACACTGATCTGCTGGTTGTCTTTAGAGCTCAGAGTCATGGGAATATGGAGGAAACCTTGTTGTGTGCAGTGCCCATCCATGCCCAAATTCGACTTGCCCCTTACACAGAGGCGATATCTTTTCTTCTCTGAAAATGCTAATAATGGTCATTGATGAGGCTCATGTTTCTCTTCCTTGAATGATTCATTCCTCGCCCGACGTGCACGCTGTCTCATTTTGGTCTTTGCCTTTTATGGGAGATGCTGTCTTCAAAACCTGGAAACGTGTCGCTATCACTTTTTATATGAAAGTGCAGAAAGGAAGGACTATAAGAAAGCTCCACGTGCTTTGTCGGGTTAGCCGTGGTTCCCACCGTAGGTGGACCTGACTGGGCAGTTTCACTGGACAAACTCCAAAGCCAGAATTTCTTTATTTATCTTCCTGTTGAGCTGGCCAGATGCCCACTCCCCCCCAAGAAGGACTTTTTGGTGAAGCTGTATGCCTGGCTGCAAGCATGCTACGAGTCAAGTGAGGCAAAAAGGCTGGGATGTCAGCATTCGGCACGGGAATGTTCTCTTCGCATGTGCGACCTCTGTCTTCATCCCGATGTCCCCCGTCTAGAGTCCATCTAGTGGTTTGGCCACCTCCTGAGATTAAACCTCGAGTCCCACGCTGGGTGGGAATAAGAAATTATGTCCTGGTTGTAAGAGAGGATCTGCACATCCAATTGCTTTTGAAATATCTTTCAAGCCATCCTCTGCGTACCAACGCCAGAAGCACTTTGGTGCAGACATCCCCGTGGCGTCTGATGACTGACTCCAGGACACAGATGAGGCCGAGCCCACACTTTCTCCAGCACGGACACACGATCCAGCCTCTCAGTTCTGCTCAGTCAGTTAGCCACCATCCCCATTTGTGTGACTTCGTGACTATGCCGAAGAACCAAGCGGTCACGTTCCTTCCTGTTTCAGTCGAAGTGCTTGTGGTTTATTCTCCATCTGGAGTCAGAATGGCTTCTACGTAACCTGCATGAAGACTTCACTCACAAAACGCTCCTTTGGAGGCCGCTCCTGCCATCCCCCACCATCATGCTGTTCTCCTCCGTGTGGCAGGGAGTCCTGGGTACTCCTCAGTCTAACCCAAAACTTTTCTAATCGTATGTCAGCTATCACGTTGCGTGTCTGTCTCCATCTCCAATCAGCACGGAAACCTTGAGATGAAAACCTATGTGATTTTTTTTGGTCTAACCAGGGCTCAGCCCATGGTAGGATTTCCTGATGTGTGTTGAACACACGGGTGAATGGAGCACTAAGGCATTGAGCAAAAGCTGAAATACAATGGAGGAAGGTTCGGTCCTATTTTAGCTGCTGCAAGTCACTAATAAAATCTGCTCTGCTGTCGCATTTACGGCAGCTCCACTGCAGGGAGATGAAAACAGTGCGGCTAGGGAGATAAAGACAGTAGGTGCTCGTTTCCTGCCTGTGGCAGGAAAAGCAAGCTCGAGGCCACTGCCCTTTCCAGATTGGCCGGGAGACTCTCATTCCTGCGTCAAAACATCATTTTGCTAAATTCAATTTTATATTAATTTTTCTGTGTTTCTCCTTTCAGAATAAAAACCTTGAAAGAATAGTTGAACAATTACTATGTGGGTTTAATAGTTGACTACTCCTCACCAAAGGTCATATCTGTTTGTTTTAACTAAAGTTCCGAGAAAATGGGCAAAAATGCTAACACGTTGCTTGGAGCCTAAAGAAGGTGTTCACTCCATAACCTTGAATTAAGGCGCTGTTTTCCGTGTCCCCGCTGTCAGAGCCCTATCCATCTCCTGAACACCCATGAAAGCAAACTCCCCTAAGACAAGTGTTTCATAAATATCTGACAACTCTAAACGTGATCTTTGATGTGAGAACTTCACAGGGAGCTGCTTTTGGTTACCGAGGTTTCAGAAAATTTGTAGTCGAGGCTCCAAGATTGCTCATTGCAGGTGTGTTAGTTCATCACTTTCACGTCTTCATGTAACCAAAACATTTCTCTTTTGAAATCCATTCGGGGAGGCATCACCACCTGCCAAACGGAGATGAAGGAAAACCTAGTCTCGAATTTTTCTCGTGAGGACAGTATTTCTTCGCCCCTTCTGCCTGGGAGGAATGGAGTCGGAATGCCGCCGGTGGCAGGGCTCTGCCCTGGCTATGAGCCGGGAGCCATCTGTAGTCACATGGGACAGTGCCACGGGTCCAGACTGTGCACTCTGCCCTGCACCTGAAGGGGAATCTCGGTTTGGGGACTCTGGAGACAAAGGAATTGTCACACAATAGCCCCCTGTCTTAGAGTACATTGAGAGTAGTGTTGTAAAGGTTAGCAACGCAATGACTGTGCTTTGTCACCTAAGGCTGGCTCCTCACCCGGAACACTGTGCGTCTCTGTGTCTCAGGAGTGTCACGAGTCTTGGCTTTACATCTCATCCTTTTGGCTTCCCCCTTTGTCTGGTTCGTCTCTCCTCCAGCGTCGACATTTAACTTGACACTGTGCCTTGTCTGATGGAATTTGCGGGGCAGACCCGCTGTGGCGGCGTTGGCACTGTGCCGTGTCTGATGGAATTTGCGGGGCAGACCCGCTGTGGCGGCGTTGGCTGCTGCCACCGCCTCTGTCCCCCGTCTGCCCGGTGGGCACTGCACTGGGTCCCTGCCACGGGCTCCCCTCCTACACCGCACTCTTTTCCTTTGCTCATGCTGCCATTGATTTTGTCTTTAACATTTTTGTTTCTAATTACAACTCCGATTTTCCGTAGGATGAGTGATAACGCCAATTACTGTTGAGAGGGTATGCATTCTACTTTAGACCCCCAAAGCTCAGGCGTGGTCTGCCATTCCTTCTCACACAGCCCTCTGTCTCTAGGGGCAGTTTCTCATTGTATGAGTACGACAACGGTGAGCTTCGGCAAGATGTGGGATCTTGGTCAAGGTCACGCTGCTAGAAAGTTCTGGAGCTGGGGTCTGCATCTACGTGCACCTGACTTCCATGCCCTTGCTTAGATATTTGTTGTGGATCAAAGTGAAAGGCAGCTGTAATTCCATTGTCTGAAACAAAATGATGTGATAGTCTACTATATTTATGTCTTGTTATTTTTTTACTACAGGGTATATGTGCATGTATATATAAAGTATACATGCTCAGATGTATAATGTTATAAAGGTCTTCAGATTATATGAATATTTCGTAGGCTAATACTGGGTATATATTTTTATTGACCAGGATTATGAATATTTTACATGTTATATTGTGGGGTTTTTTTTTAAACAAAGTAGTTTTGTGAAAACAAAAGAATTTTGTGAAATTAAATTCTGTCATCAGCTACAACTAGCATCTGGCATTCAGGAACACCCCAGTTTAACCACTCCTCAACCAGTATTTCCGTTTCTGTCCCATCATCGTTGTGAAGGAGGGAGTGGGGTGTGCACGTCACTGCTGATCCTCCAGGGACACACGTGAGCCCCCTGGGCTGTGTTCATTCTCACACCTGCCCCCTTCACGTGCTAGCCAGAGTGACCTCTGCTCTTCCCTCATGTTGCCGTCACGGGCCCTCTAATCGCTCTGCTGGAGCTGGCCCTGCATAGTATATTCAGCCTCCTCCGAGTCTAACCAGTCCTCATACATGGGCTCGGAGACAAAGACTGCCTTCCCAGCACAGCGACGTCAGAAAGACTGTTCCCCAGGAAACAAACACGTGCCCCTCCCTCCCCGCCCTCTCCTGCTTCCCTGTTCTCACTCTGGCTGGACACCTGCGGCTGGGGGCCCAGGCTTGCCTTCCGCGCGAGCACGTCATTAATCAGACTGTCACTAACTGATGCGCACAGTGGACCCTAACGGTCCAGTGACCGATGGCCCCTGAAGTCACCTGTCTCCTGCTGCTCTCTGAAACGCCACTCCTTTAGAGCAAATTCTGTATGCATATGATGAAAAATCTGTATTATGGCATTAACTCCAGAACTTATTCTTCAGCGTTGAAAGATTTGGCATGTCCAAGACGTCTGTAAACACTTGCCTATTTTTAAGAATGTGGCCCTAACCCTAAGAGTAGATGTAGTTGCTTCATAAAAATTACCTTTTAAAATGAAAGCCTAATCTTTGTTTTACTAGCTAAGAATTATGGGAGGGGAAAAAATTAAGATTTGTACTTAACTCCCTGTTCTCGTTTTGATGCCATTTAGGTCACTAACAGGGCTTCAGAGATATAAACGTGTCCACACTTCAGTCAACTTCCCGACTGCATGTTTTCAACAGAATTGCGTAATATTTTCTGTTTCCCAGAGCACTGAGGGGTCCTCTGGGTTAGGTACATTTCTGAATCCTCTGCATCTCACATGTAGCTGCCTTATTCCTTATTTAGAGTGTTTGCCTTGAGACTCTGAGCGGTGAGGGGAGATACTATTTGTACCCCAACATATAAAAGCCTTTCATGTGTTTCCTGTTTATAAACATTTGTAAAAGTGGCAGTATTTGCAGTAGTGGGCTCCCAGTGTTTTCATGTACAGCTTCATTAAGGTGTTGTCAGCGTTTGATTGCCTGATAAACACAGAACCACCACATGTAGCGATGTTGGGGGAAATGGCATTTATTGACAGTCGTAGTGCTGTGGTCTGCTAGTCACTGAGTGATGCTCTGAACATTCACACACCTATTTTTCCTCCTGAAAGGTCTGCTGAGTTGATGTTATGACTTGACTTTGCAAATTGGAAAACGGAACCGGAGAGGTTGAGCACGTTGTTCAGGGTTGCCTGCTCAATAAGACACAGCCCTGTGATTTGAACCCTGAACTCTGAGAGTCTGTGCTCTTTCCACAGCTCGCTCCAGACTGCCCTCGACCATCCCCTGAAGGCATAGATGCAGTATTAGCCCACTGCATTTATTAGTGATACACAGCAGATTGACGTTAAAATGATTCCACCTGAAGTACAAGTGCATGGTTGAAATACATCCATCCATTCCACATGGTACTTAGTGAGCATCTATTATGAACCCGGCAATGTGCTGGTTCCTGAAAATACAATGGGCAGAAGTAAAAGGTATAGTCCCTACCTCATGGGGATAGCTGTCTCATGTGTAGGTAGCATTTCTATTCCTACACAGTTTCTACAGTCTGTGTTCTCATGATGTGAGACCATGAATAAAGAAAGTGTGTTGGCTAGAAACCTCTATTGCCTCCCTATTTCCCATTGTTTCGGCTTTATCTGGATGCTCCCAATGAACTTCTACCTTAGTGGTTCTCATTCCTGAAGAAAAATAGAACTAGTTACGTATTTTTAATATTTATGCCAAGCCCTGATGCATTGCCCTTCCCTTCCCCATCCAGGTCATGACTTGGCTCTCCTGGATTAAGACCCAGGAGAGCTAAGAACACATGTGAATGCTGGAGGACTAGGGCTTGGCCAACAGCCAGGTCACCCAGAGCCAGTGGCCAGGGTCAGATACAGCCTCCTGGCTGGTGTGTCCCCTCCCTGCCAAGGTGCCTGCTCTAGTCCCCAGGGTTCCACCTTGCAGTGAACAGGCTGCGTCGAGCCTCTCGTGTTAACTCACTTTTTCACTTTCTCCTGTTAAGCTTAAACCTACTGAGAAACAGAATTTGGTTGATTCCACTGATCTAATATTAAACACCACGGTAAAATGCGTTTTACCCTCAGGTTGCTCCTTGCCTGCCGGTCAGCCCAAAGATCGGCTCTCTTTTGCGATATTGGCAGATCTGGGCATTTGCCCACATCTAGGGAGGAGGTGAGTCATGAGAAGAGGCAAAGAGAGCTAAGTGTAAGGGAGCCCTGGGCGGCAGTCATGGCAGTGACAGCTCTGTGCCCACGGTCCCTTGTCTGCTCTGCCCAGCACACTGTGCACACAATGAGTGGTGGGCGTTATTGTGAAACAAGTTGGAAAACTTACTGGGTAGAAAAGCATAGGCCATCTGATAGTCAAAAATGATAATCAGGGAGGCAGTTAAATGATAATGACAATACAAAATAAGAATGTGATTGCATAAAAATATATAGCAGTATTAGAAGTTTAGAGAAGGAAAAAGTTGCACAGGCTAGAAAGGTCTTGGGTAATGAAGAAAGGAATCAGGTTTACCTTGAAGGGTGAATGGGATTTACTGAGGCAACGAGAACAGGAGAGAAATTCCAGGAAAGGGGCATCCTGTGGACAAGACAGCAGACATGGGAAGGGGTCAACCCCGCCCACAGAAAGCTGAACAGGGGTGGTAAACAGAAGGTGATTAAACGGGGAGACACATGGCAGATGTAGGCAGAATGAAAGGTAGAAGTCATTTGTGGTGTTATTTACATATAACCCCCAAAGAGATCAGATTTATGTAGAAGATGTGAGTTTTTGAAGACCTTGGAACCAAGACAAACATGATAAGTATTCTTTGAACAAGTTTGGCCTCATTGTCATTGTTAGAATTCATTGGGATATATATGTGAGTACTCAGAGAGATGAAGTTTGAAACAGTGATTGGACAAAAAGAAGTAAACGTGAAAGACGTCGTATACTGGAAAGGTCACGGGAAGCCAAGAAGGCAAAGGGGGTGACATAATACCGGATGTCTCAGGACAACGATGCTGTCATCAGTGGCAAAAGCTGTATCTGGAGAAGGAGCATTTGGCAGGACCAGGCGAAGGAGGATGTCTCCAGGAAGTCTTCCTTATGATCTTATCATCGACAGAGGGCGAAGCCATGATGAAACCCCTGTTGTCCATGATGTGACACCGTTTTAGAGAGGCACATAAGGAACTGACAGGGAAAAAACGAAGGAAACCTTCTCAGAACTGTGTGGTGGGCAGGAAGTGGCAGAGGAATGCAGCTGTGGTCACGCAAGATCGTGCACTCAGGTGAGAGAGATAAAAAGCTATAATTTTAACAGGATGAGTTCTCTCATAAAGCTGTCACGTTGGCTGCGTAGAGTTATAATTTCAATACGCAAGGGGTTAATTGTACCAAGCCACTCTTGCCACCGGAGCAAAGGATGTGGGAATTATCGCGGACTGCTTCTTAAAGACTCTGATCCAATACCACAGTGAGTAACAGTCCAACCAATTCTAGAGATGACAAGAAAAAGTTTAAAGAGCTACTTAATATTACATATATATGAAACTATAATAGCTGTAGAAGATTTAGAGCACTTTTAGAAAACTATGTGAGAGATGTGAAAATCCCCCTCATGGAATAAAAGTAAGCTGAAATAGCAGTCATTGAGGCCATTACTGTGTAGTGAGCAGAGGAAAACTTTGAACAATTAGATGACTGTAAACCATGACACCAAATGTGTCAGAGGTGTGCAAAGATGGTGATGACAATACAGAGGGGAGAGCAAATGATTCTCCCCAGGAACTCAGGAGATGAGAACCAGGAAGATGAGCATTTGAGTTGAAAATCAAGAAATGAGTTGGGCTTTCCTGGTTAAATATGTGGGTTCAGTCTTCCAGGTGCAGAGAATAGCATCCGTGGGGCTGTGATGTCAGTAAAGAGCTTGGCAAGTTGACTGAACACTAAACGGATTGTTATTTGTACATGAAGTGTGGGAAAGGAGGAGGATTACTGAACTGGAGCCAAGATTAAAAGGGTAAAAGCAAATTGCTCAGGAGAGTCTAAGTTGTGCTGCAATAACAAACATCCCCGATCTCAGATGTCAGTACCGGCAGACCTCGTTTTATCTGGTGTCACTGTATTGTGCTCCACAGATGTCACGTTCTTTACAAAGTGAAGGCAAGACCCTCCACCACACAAAAGACTACAGCTCCCTTCATTGTGATACTTGCTTCATTGCAGGAGTCTCCAGCCGAACCCACCACACATCCAAAGTACATCTGATGTATTTCTTACTCCTGTATATAGCAGGCACGGTCAGCTTAGAGCTCTGCTCCTCATTGTCCTCTTTGTGGGGCCCAGGCAGTCAGCCCCTCTGTCATCCTGATACCTCGTCTTGGGACCACGTTTCAAGAAACACTGAACTGGTGGAATCAGATACTGGAGTTATTACAAAAGGATGATGGGAAGATGGTGAACAGAATGAAGCAGCGGCAACACGGCAAGAGCAGCAATGAAAGACCCAAGAGACATTCCTGAGGTTGAACCGACAGGATTCTATGGCACTGGACACTGAGAGGGAAGAGGAAGGAAGATCTGAAAATGGAAACAACATATCTATTCCGGGTAGATAATCGCCTCATTAACCAAGATAGGGACCAGAGGTTGGGGCAGGATGAGGCGTGCATGGGGGAGACATGGATAGGATGCAAAGGAATCCCACTTGTGACTTTTTAGCTTTCAAGCACCTCAGAGCACCCAGATTTGATGTCTATGCAGCCAATAAAATGCAGCCCTGGATCTCCGATGCCGGAGACCTGGGTCACCAGGGTGGAATGGGGCTGAAGCTGTTGGATAAAATCAGAACGTCCAGTGAGGGCATTGCAGGAGACAGGAAAAGCACCCAAGGCGACATTCCAAAGTAACTTAATAATTAGATAAACGAAGAAGACATGGAGAAGCCAGAACAGAGCCATACAAATCAATAATCTGAAGTGTAGAAGAACTAGCAGGGAACTAAGTTCCGGAAAACAGGAAAGGAGGGAGCTTTAAAAAGCAGGGAGGAATCAACGGTGTCAAATATTTTAGTGAGATCAGATGAGGCCAAGACCTGAGCCAGCCTACAGCAATTAAGCATACTCCATTCCTTTATGCAACCAGGACCTGCCCCAGCTGACGGCTGGATACTTTGTCATCACAGGTCCTGTGTCCCCACCTTTGCATTAGTCACGGAAACCTTCATGGCCACCAGGTTCCTCTGGAGAGCCGGAGCTTCCCCTGGGAAACCAGTCCTCTCGGAGTCATCGGGAGAAGGGTGCCTTCCTCCCTGAGCACAGAGCGGGATGGCGGAAGTGAGATTATTCTAAGCCTCTGCTTGACGACACCTCAAAGGCTGGGGGCCACTGGAGGCAAAAGTATGCGGCCCCTGGGGACACAGTTACCTGTGTGCAAGTGGGGCCGTGGTGCCACCCTTCTCTTTTTCAAGGCCCCGAGATGCCTCCCAATCAGCTCATGGCATGTGTCTCTCTCCCTGTTTTTACTCTAAAGTCCAGTTTGCATTCTAAACTCCAAGCTGAATCTTTGACTTCTTTCTTGACTAGGCCTCTACGTATCTACCTGCGTCTGTGTTCCTGGTTGCATCTCGAATGGGCCCAACATCTGGTCTGACCAGTCAACGTGGCTTGCCATTCACTCGGGGCATTGCCAAGGTCAAGTCAGGTCACCTGCACACTATCCATCCTGCGTGTGTCTCTGGCCCCATTCCCCGATCACCCACCCACTCTCGCCCTAACCCCGGCCCCTTACTTCCTCAGCCGATTTTGCCACCGCTCTTCCCAGGCAGCTGAGGCTACCCAGAGTGGATGCTAAAACCATGTCCCATAGTTTCATTGAGGAAAGAAGCCAAAATAACCTTGAACTGACCGAGCCGACGCTGAGTGACCATGAACGAGAGAGGCTGTGTTTTTCTGTGCTCTGTGTTTTTTAAAAAACACCCCTGGGAAACTTCTTTTTACTTGACCTCCATTTTAATTGAAATAGAAAAAAAATCCTCTCTCTTGGATGTTTACTAAAATATTGCAGTTTGAATTATACCCGTGGTTTCTTGGTTAAAAACAATTTCAAAAAAAAATGATAAGTGAGAAGGTATAGACTGCTGTGAATTTACAGTAGATCTTTATAAGTTTAAATCAAAAGGACGCCAGTGTAAGGGAAATAGCCCCCCGAGTCAGCACTGATTACAAACGAGCGGGGGAGAGAACACAGGAAGTGTGAGTTCCAAGACCCTTGACCCAGGTGCCCAGCCTTTCAGAGCCACAAGGGAGAGGAATTGGCGTGTGGCTGTCTGATGTCCCTTTCCGATCACACTTTAGTTTATAAGCGTGCAATGATCCTCCCATGAAAGAACACATAAAAATGCATTCTGAACTCTTGTCTCTGTTTTACTTTTGCATCTTCTGTCGGAGGCTGCATGTGAGCAGCCCCTGCCCCAGAAATAACTCACTGATTCATCAGCACCAAAAAAAAAAAAAAAAAAGAATTCCGCAAAAGAGTCAACTGCTTTATGATACAGATGGCATCTGTCATTTAAATAACTTGTTATTTAAATTGAGCAGCAAAAATATCTGACAAATCTTTTTCAGAAAAAATTCAGCACAGGAGCTCTGAAATAATATCGAAGACATCAGACGGTTGTTTTCCGGCCTTCGAGAGTTTTCTTTTGTTGAGGGGTACACCATCGTGTCTGTCCTCCTTTCTCTCTTCTGAGTTCCATCTGCTCCTAAGTGTCATTGCAGGAGCTCGCAAGGAAATACTTTTGATTAGCACTAAAAAGGTCTAATGTTTTGAGACCTTGAATGCAAAACATCTGATAAAAATAAACTTCAAGGTCTCGGAATACTCTTATCAGATCAACAGTATGGTCCCAGAGTTGGTTGCTTAAATCTGCTGGGCTAAGCTGGAGAGTGCAAAGCTCAATACCCACAGGCTTGCAGTCTTTTTGAACGTGATTATAATTCAGCAGCAGCTTTGCATCCTGGATAAAGGTTTCCCTTGAACACAAAGCATGTTACATGCTTGCGTGCTGGTGATCAAAATACTCAGAGGATTATGGCATTTGCTGTCCTTAAACCTCCAAAATGGTGTTGAAATGCTACATCCAATCAGCTAAGCTGTAAATTAAATTTTTGTAGATTGAAGACATAATTCTATTTCACATGCCAGAAACTCATTTCAACCCTAGCATTTCTGTTAGCGTGTAGCATCGAGCAGCATAACTCAAGAGGTTTAATGAAAGTTTAAAAACAATCTGTTGCAGAGTTTGTGCCTAATTTATTTTTAATTGCAAATTGTACAACACATTATTGCCTGCGAACATAGAAATTTAATTTCCTTCCCGGTTTTTCCTCTTTCTTTTCTTTTTCTCTTTTATAACTCTAATGCAACCTCAGAGAGAAAATAAGGCTCGATATTCTGTCTCCCGGATTTTATTTCTTTAGTCTTAGGTTCCTTGATGTGACTCCTTGGAAAATATAGCACAGGTCGCTTAGCATTATTCTTCAAACACACTTTGATGTTTCCGGGATGCGCTGTTTGGAATTTCTATGAGGAGTTTACATTTGCACAATTACTGCAAGTGTGTAGCCGTCACTGCCGCACGGCTCTGCCACCTGCCAAGTGGAAACTGTTCTGGCTGAACTTGACAGTTCACTCCTGATGCCCTGAGAGCTGTCAGGGCCGGTGATCTTCGCATGCAGCCCTGCATCGCAGACTGTGAAGCTTGGCTAGTGATGGAGGAACAGCCCGCAGAAGATAACCTTCATTATAAGAAGAATTAAAGAGTTTGAAAAAATTAGACATCTCACCCCATCGTTTCATCATATTGGAAAAAAAGACTTCCTGAGGGTGACGTTTGCTTTGCATGGGACCTTGAATTTTTTGGAGTGGCCTTCTCTGGAATGCAACAAATGAAACATCAACACAAACACGCATTTCCGTCATTTTTTTTTTCTGGAAAGGTGTGTCACGCTGCCGGCCCTAGTTCGACTTGGGATGGGACCTGAAATGAAGCTCAATGTGAGGGCTATCAAGCGATTCTAGGAAAATGTCAAAATAGCGGAGACAGAAAGGAAGGGCTCTGGCTGGATTTGCATTCCCGCCTGGAGCCTCTGGCACTTTCCATCAGAAAGTGAGCTGTGTGATTTCCTTCCGACTCCCTGATGCTCCGTCCCTGCCCTGTCCTTGGAGACTGGCCGTCCGTCCGAGGGCTCCCCGCAGCCTTTCCCTGTCCCCGCTGCGCGCAGTGTCAGCCAGGCGGCTGCCTTCAGAGCCGGTGACAGGAGAAGGGCTGCCTCTCGGTGGAGGGGGTGACGGGGTGTGTTGGGACGCCACCCCCTCCCGCTACAGTGCTCGCCGCCCGCACAGGGCCCAGCGTGCAGGGGCGGCTGGGTCTCTGGGACCACCACCTGTCTCAGGTGTGCTGCTCTGAGTCGTTAGACACATCACAGTGTCCGCAAGGAACACTGGTTGCGAAGGAGTGCCTTGACCTCCTGGAAGACGTAGTTCAAGTTCAGGTACAACTCGGGCCTGGGCTGGGGGTGATGCACTGGACCTGGAGGAATATTCTGAACCCTCGAACTGCAGCGCAGTTAAAAGTTAAGCCGGCAAAAAGGTCAGGGCCATTATTTGTAAATAACCGTTAGGTACAAAATACAACAGGCCTCTTAAACTCAATAGTTTTGATCATTTAAAAATTACAAATGTGTATGGATAATGTCAGATTGGTTTAAACGCTGCCAGAGATAGCTATTTTATTTCCCCTGAGGTATTTATGTTTCTATTTTAAATTTTTGAATAGATAAGTCTGGTATATGATGACTTTTCTCCGTGCACCACACAGCTTTAAAGGGAAACCGTACTTTTCAAATGATTATTTCTTAAGCTATTGGCACATTTCCATCATTGTCGTATTAGTTCTGATTATAACAAAACATGACTATCAATTATTTTTAATGAAGTAAATGAATGCAAAAATTTCAGAGAGATAAACTGCATAAACTGTGTTCTTCAGTGAAATCCGATTGCATTGTGTCTGTGTAGCAGAGTGTCTGTGTGTGTGTATGTAAGAGATTTGCTGAAACCGCATACCTCTGGTGAACCGGAGCGGAGAGTGGGGCGGGGCGGCTGGCCACGCCGAGGAAAGGTCAGATGGCTGTGGACCACATCGTGGGGCCGGCACGCGTGGACAGCACTGTGGATGCGGGCAGTGTGTGTGGCATGCAGCGATACATAATAGGCAGGATGATAGAGCCATTAGATTCTTGTGTAGAAAGCATTGCAGCAAAGCCCAGCTACTATTAGTCAGGCATGAAGTTGTACCAGTTGTAAACTCCTGCCGGTGACTGGAGGCCAGATTCGCAGAGGTAAAAAGCACCTGTCCCCAGTTTTTAGCTTCCCCTCACCTTTTTGAGAAAGTTTTGGATAAAGACGGTAACATGAGTAAGAGGCTCTGAAGTTTTGCTGACGGGTGTGAAGGCAGCTTGAATTGTCAGCAGGCTCAGCTCCTCCCTGCAAGGTCTAGGCCCTGTAATTCTTAATTCTTTGCATATCGAAGGGGTGCCTATGTCTCTTCTCTGTACATGTACACAAGCCCAGGGTTGCCTGGAAATACTCTCGTTGCACGTGACCATGCACACACACAGCACACACTCGACAGACACACACCCTGGCCCTCGCCAGGGTGGAGATTCCACCACGCATCTATGAGCGGTGAAGTTTTGGCCTTCCGCTGAAGAGAAATGCAGCTTCCTCTTAATCAGAACCTTCGAACTGCGATAAATCCTTCCTCAGCCCAGAGGGTGGGCTGGGACATACCTGCCCCTTGTTCGATGTCTACGATTTTAGCTCATCCCTGAATGCCGGCCACTAGTAAACTAAGTAAAAAGACCAACCGACCAACCAAAAACTATTAAATGACAGTTTCTCTTAGTTTGTATGGGTAAATCTGTGATACATTTTATCTCAAGCCAAGACAATCCAAAATTTGTTCATGGTTTTTAAAAAAATCAATTGAAAATGAAAGCATGTGTTTAAAGTAAAATATATGAAGAAAATATTTTGTGTATATATATATATATATATACACACACATATATGGTAAGAAATAATATAATGTATAATGTAACAAATATTATATATCAAACATATAATATACACTATATACAAAATACATTTTGTATATAAAAGACAATGGAATAACATATTTTTTCTTTACCAATTTCATATTCTATTAGAGCTCATGGATTTCTCGCACTCAAACTGAACTTAAAAAAAATGAAGTTATAGTCACAAAGTCGTTAGTTGATGTATTGATATCCTAAAGTTAGCAAAGTTTAAGCCAATTGATTCTCATTTACAATTTTTGTTTCTATATGTGGTTTATGTGAGTCCATAGCAAACATATTATAAATATGTAACTGAGTGGTATCATAATAGTTCCACAAAAAAATAAAGTTCTAGTTTGGGAAAACAGCATGAGGACAAAAGGAGGGCAAATCTGAGAGCCCCTTGGGCCCCTGGAAATAGCATATGCATCTTAGATGGGAGCATTGAAAAATTGTCACGTTTCATCTCTCCTGCAAAAATGACCCACACAAAGCAAAACATCTTGGGCTCATTTACACATGGCGTATGATTCAAATTTATTTTCTGTTTAGCAACCACTGTGTTGAGAAAATTGGTGAATATTTCTTTGCCTGGATATTTCTTTGAGAAAATTGGTAAATATTTTTTTCGTCCAATACCCTCATGTCAAAATGTCACATCTTAGAGTGTATTTATTTTGCTTAGGTCTTATTTTGTTTTGTTTAGGATTAAAAAATAGTTATACAGAAAATAGGAGCAATCCAAATCACGGGATAACTTTTCAAGTGCTATTATAGAAAAATAAATAGATCAAAAGCTATTAACTGGCAGCAGTGTGCGAGGTAAGGCTTCCAATTCTCTCACAATCTAACTTGTCTCCCAGCACAGTCTTGGAAGCAGTTAGAGATTTCCAGTCTTCTGTGCCACAGTTGGAAGCTGCTACAATGGAACGTTAGGACCAGACGATACCTTGGAGACAACTAGTCTAAGAATCTCCTTTATAGATGAGGAAACTGACGGAGAAACTCAATGACATGGCCAAGGTCATAAACCTAAATGGGGCAAAGCCAGATCTCCCGGCTCCAGTCCCGTGGTCTTCCCATTTTCTCTCCTTCTATAACCGAATTGACTCCCAGAAATGAGAGCACCGCCAGCCTAATCACACGTTCTGGGGATCTCATGGGTGAAAAATCTGTGAGGCATAGTAACAGTTCGAGGTAATGTCCAGCCTGGGCTTCAGGGGGCGGTGGGAGGGGATGGACTGGAACTTAACATTTTCGAAGGTGTAAGGTGGTTTGAGCCCTTGAACAGGATTATAGCTAAAACATTAGCGGTTAAAAGTCAGAAAGATGATTTGGGGAAAAAGAAACAGGTGAACAATTACAAGTACCTTTCCCACTGAGCAACAAAATCAGGTTGGTCTGTTGTGAAAACTGGAACCAGATTTAGCACACGTCCCATCTACTGTTGAGGTCTGAGTCAGAAATAAACATTCAACCCTTGCTGCTGTGGCTCAACAGATTGAGTGACAGCCTGTGAATCTAAGGGTCGCTGGTTCGACTCCCAGTCCGGGCACATGCCTGGATTACAGGCCAGGTCCCCAGTGGGGACATGTGAGAGGCAACCACACATTGGTGTTTCTCTCCTTTTCTTTCTCCCTCCCTTCCTCTCTATCTAAAAAATAAATAAATAAAATATTTGGAAAAAAAGAGTAAATGCTCAGCTGTGGTTCACTCTGCATTCTACCTTCCGAAAAATAATTAGAAACGGCCCTGGATGGCATAGCTCAGTGGATTGAGCTCGGACTGCAAACCAAAACATTGCAGGTTTGATTCCCAGTCAGGGCACATGCCTGGGTTGCAGGCCACGGCCCCCAGCAGCTGTACATTGATGTTTCTCTCTCTCTCTCTTTCTCCCTCCCTTCCCTCTCTAAAATTAAATTAATTAATTTAAAAAAATAATTAGAAACGTGCACAGGGATGCAGGATATAGGAGCATGGCTAAGACTTGAGGCCCTCCCTGACCGTTTTCCTCTGTCTTCCCCCAAATCTGGAGTTTTAGCTCTGTGACTCAGAATAGCTACCATCACAGTGCAGGCCCGTGACCAGCCTGGAGGTGTGTGTCCTGTCTTGGGACCTGGAGAGTCCTGCCCTGGGCAGTAGGAGTGGAATCTGTGGAGAGGGAGGATTCAAGACAACTCAGGAGGTTGGGTTCCCTGCATACCTGACAGCCAGGTGCGTCAGAGAAAAGGCAAAAGTTCCTCCCACTCGCTTGCAAGAGCCTGGCCATCCTTTTTAAGAACTGAGGCCAGAAATGAAAAAGAGGCCGAAAAGTATTCTCCATGCCTGGACTCTCCTGGAATACACGCGGCTTGCGAGCAAGGAGCTTCCAGCAACGCTGCAGGTGTGCACGGAATAGCTGACGATGGCCCAGTCCTCCGCCTGACGCCGGGTGTGTGGAGGGGAGAGTGTCGTGTGTTTTCTGTGACTATCGGATTTAGACTCTTATGTCTACAGCTACGTTTGTTCCTCGTAATGCCTTTCATCGTGCTATACATGATGCAGTGATCGATTCGACTAATGCAGTCCAACTACCTGGTCTATTCTTATTCATTTATTCAACATCCGTTGTCTGCCCCATGTGCTGTGTCGTCATACCGCTAGCCCTCATAGTTTTCTCTGCATTTTACACAAAACCACTGGATGAGGGAAGCGGAGGGAAATGAGGTAAAACCCACGAAGAAAGATCTGATCTGTAGTAATACTCTCGGAATAAAATGAGTCGTACATAAACGCATGCATGTACACATTCTGCAGCAGAGAGGAAAGCAGCATGTCTTTCCCTGAGCCCAGCTCATTCATCTTCAGTGTTTCTTCCTGTTCTAACGAATCGATATTCAAATGACTTGTTGTTGATAATCAAGCGAACACGGTTTTTTAAAAAAATGCATTTGTCATCATGATATTCTGGCTGTTTACTAAGTAAATCGGATCCTACGCATGTTGGGAGCTACCCATCCTTCTGGATACGGTAAAGGAAACAACCGTGAGCACTGGATCATACAGAGGCGCGATGCACAGAGATGTCCATGGGGTGCTTTTAGGCCTGATTTTGCTACTAGCTCGTCAAAACCTTGGACCAGTAGCTTCAGACTGGCCGAGCCTCACAGGATATAGGGTAACATAATGAGTTCAACGTGACCCCCACTGAGCTCCTTTGAGGGGTCCGTGCCCAGTGGGGAGGGAGCTTCTGTGACCACGCAGAGCCCGTGCACAGTCGGCCGAGAGACTCGGACACAGCTGCCGGGTGAGTGGACACAAGTAGAAGCGGAGAAAGCCCGCTTTTATTTTCAGACCACATTCAAGTCGCAGGTATTTGAATGAACTTGGCCTTTGACCATGGTTGGAAAGGTAGGTGCCGTGAGTCATTCAGAGAAAATGAAACAGGGCCCTTTCCATAAACAAAATTAAAACCAATGTCAAGAAACAAGTCACCCAGCTAGGCAAGAGGTAATGAAGAGCATATGGCCATATGTAAGCAAGGCACAAAAGCTGTCAACTGAACTTGCATTGTAAAGAAAAGAGGATTGTCATGGAGAGAGAGACGACCTCCAATCCTGGCTCTCGCCCCTTTTATAGGCTGCTGATTAATCTCTCTGCACTCACGTCTTCTGCAAAATGCGGTGAAGTGCACGGACACCATAGGGACAGGATGAAACTTCGAAAGGAGAATTCAGTGATACGCTTCTAATAATACAGCTTGATTTCTCCTTCATTCTTTCTCTTAATCTTTTGACAAGATGGAAGAATACACGGGCTTTGCCTAACTTAGCTACTTCGAGTATAAAATGAGGCCATACTTGTGAAAACCTGGAATGTCATAAAGATTTAAGTAATTGTGTGGTAGTATTACAGATAGTGGATTTCTTGAATTCATTGTGCCAAAAGACTTTACCAAGAAATATAATTCTATTCCAAGAGACTTTAGATCATCATAGACATGCCAGGTGCATAACAGGCTACTGCTGGGATATGGGTTCCAGGTCATGTTCTCCTTTATGTCAGGGAGACAGGGCCCCCTCAGACACAGCCTGGGGGTGGGGCTGCTGTTTGCAAAGACACACTGGCTGGGTTCGTGATGACATCAGGGCTCTCATTCTTCTGGTGTCGGTACCCTGACACAGACGGCAGCATGTGTTGTGAGCTGGAATGAGTTACAAGAAGCGCGTGCCTCACAGGGACTCTGAGTAGTTCATTCAAGTCCTCTTACCTCCACCTGCTGTGTGCTCTTGGCCACGGTGCCTAGCCTCTCTGAGCCCCAGCGCCCGTGTCTGTGCAGTGGGGCTAACTGGTGCATTTTTTTTTTTTTTTTTTTTTTTAATTTTTTTTTTTTAAGATTTTATTTATTTATTTTTAGGGAGGGAAGAGAAGGAGAGAGAGAAAGAGAGAAACATCAATGTGCGGTTGCTGGGGGTTCTGGCCTGCAACCCAGGCATGTACCCTGGCTGGGAATCGAACCTGGGACACTTTGGTTCCCAGCCCGTGCTCCATCCACTGAGCTACGCCAGCCAGGGCTTAACTGGTGCATTTTCTACGTGGAATGTTTGGAGGACGAAATGAGTGCCTGCCATATAATTAGTTGTCAGTGAACTTTAGCCATTGTTCCTAACTCTGCATAAGTAAACATATGACCTCATCCTTTGTGCAGTTATTAGAAAGAGAAATAATAGTTGTAGTCAAAAGGATAGGGAGGATGGTTCGTGCCTCCTGCCACCGATGCCTTGCGAATGGGGTTGTTCTCTGAAGAAGACCCTGACTAGACTGCGAGAGTTCTCAAGGTCATCCTTGAGGTGGAACCAAGGTGAAGAGTGGCAGGTATACCCAGCAGACTATGGCAAGAGCAGAATGGCTGGGCAAGATTTCGGGAGGCAGGAAATATAATTTCAGGGGTGAGCAAAGAAAGGGGACGTGGCAGCAGGCAGACCATGGAGATGCCCACCTGGCTCCGTGTCCCTCCCGGATGACCTGTCCTGCGTGTGAAGCCACCATCTTCCACCAACACTCACGAAGGGAGACAGCAACATACGCCGGAGTAGCTCTGTGATTCTAACCCCAGCACACCCTCAGCAGTGGCGGCCACCTCCTCCACATACCCTTTGCTAAAACACGTGAGAGCATCTTTTCTTTACCTGGGCAACTTGAGTGAGCAGCAAACACCGACTGAAATCAGGTGCTTTTGGGAAGAGTTGAGGCTCACCTGCTCTTTCTCTTCCTGTATGAAATTAGTGAAACAATAAAGTCTATTCTGCAAGAAAATGTACATGCATACAGGTTATAATTTAGACCACTTAGGGCACAGGTGGCAAACGCAGGGCCCTCGGGCTGAACCCGGCCCTCCACCTTGTTACATCCAGCCCGGCACCTTGTTTCTGCCTAGCAGCAGCACTGAGCTCTCGCTTACCTGTTAAGGAGTAGTCACGTGTATACAGTCCTAAAGTTACATTCGGCCCTTTGAAGGCAACTGCAAGGCTGATGTGGCCCCCGGTGAAAATGAGTTTGACACCCTTGGCTTAGGGTAAAAGTAAAAGGCTTCCTTTTGCAAAGGTGCATTCAGGTAAAGGTGTGAAGGAGCAGGCCAACACGGCCATAGGTATTTTAGAAAGAGTCACTGTCTTTGGATGTGGGGATATCGGTTGTTGCCTACAATTCGAAGAAAGCTCTGCTAAGGTGGTTTTACGACCATGGACTTCAGTTCATTCTTAGGCCCATTTCATGGAAACACCCCAAATAATGCCAGTGGGCTGACGGATTTCGCCTTTAGAGTTTTCAGCTAGTTAACTATAGGTGGCGGCTGTAATGGCGTATTTACTATTTCACTGTGGCAGCTTTTAGAGCGACAGAAACTCAGCCCTCTGTCTTGAGTTTGGTCTGTTACACTGTCCTAGATGCTGGCAGTGCTGTGTGATAGATGAACACGAGCAACAGACACTTCATATGCGTCACAGAAGGCTAACTTGG
The DNA here is from genome assembly GCF_004126475.2 of Phyllostomus discolor. NCBI lineage: Eukaryota > Metazoa > Chordata > Mammalia > Chiroptera > Phyllostomidae > Phyllostomus > Phyllostomus discolor. Next base: position 88,884,426 of record NC_040913.2, on the reverse strand, counting down.
ACTGCTGCAAATCAGTGGTGTGCAGAGAGGAAACCCATGTGGTAAGAGTAAGACGTGCGAACCTGCCTGGTGACAGTCGCACTCTGTGATGTGACACTGTTTTATTAGCGTCTTGTAGGACCTGGAACGGCTGTGCCTTGCTCAGGGATCACGTAGCTGTACAATCTGGCCCCGGAGCAGCGCCCTGAGCAAAATTGTGGTTTTGCATAGTGTTGGTTCCAAACACGTGGATTAGTAACGAGCGTTTCAAATAGGCATTGTCAGAAGAGAACTGGAGAGACTTTTGCTAAATTAAAGACATCCCTTGACAAAAGAGAGACATAGCCTGTGATTTACGATTTGGCCCAGACCTGATAGGTACCCGTCAAATATACAGCTGATTGCGAATGAGACTCATTGAACCATACCTCCCTAGGCCTGACCGCTCTGTCCGTTGTGAAACAGGTGTGTGTGGTCTGTACAACTTATAACCTAAACATGTTAGGAAAAAGGTACTGAGTAACTTTAAAATAAATGACACTTTAATATTCAATTTGCTCTATTTTCTTTCAAGCAGAATTAGTTTTGGGAAGTATTTTAGTTAATTTATTATTGGAAAAGACCTTACTAGCTTATTCAAGCAAGAAAATTACCCCAAAAGCTTGCAAGATTTATAATGCTTAGGAAAAAAAAAAGGCAATTCAAAACCTAATGAGACATTTTAGGCCTCATTTACATCTCTAACCTGACTCATTTTCTGCAAAACGTTTTTGTTGGTAATTTACATACTAAAAGCAAGTTATTTATCCATCCCTAACCAAAAAGTTGATGAGATTACTAATACCACAGTGAAATTAACATTACTTCAAAAGCTAAATATGTCCATTTCTATGAGGTTGAGTATCGAGTCATTTATTTGGCTATAATATCCATAACATGCAGGCAACGCATCCAAAGTCTGAGAGGATGCCGTGAGATCTCAAGTGTCTCGCTGCCACGCTCCCCTCATTGGCAGGCTTCTTCCCAGGGACGCATGCCTCGGACCTGAAGCACAGTGAGGTGCTCTGTACCTGCTCACACCTGCAGCTGCCCAGGAAAACGAACAATGCTGTGAAATGTGTTCTCCAAAACAAGCTCCAGCATCATACGAGGTCTGCCCGGAAAAGGCCCGACCATAGTTAACATAATAAGAACGGTTTGCACAACAACCATGTCACCTGGCAGCCAAGGAGAGTGGGCTGGAGTGCGCATGAGTGAACAATGACGACTTCACTGTACTGGTCAGTGGGGATGGCAGACGCCATTGAGTGAGCGTGTGTACTGTGTGGCCATTGCATTCAAAGTGACTGAGCAAGCAGAGCAAACAGTCTGCATCCAATTTTGCATTAAGTTTGGACATTCCTCCGCGGAAACTATTCAGATGATTCAGAAGGCGGCAGCTATGGGCACCTGGCGATTGGCAGCTTCGTCACAACAACATGCCTGCTCATGCATCACATCCTATTGTGATTTTGGTGAAACATCACATCACCCAGTTGACTCAGCCCCAGATTTGGCACTCTTTGATTTCTAGCTTTTCCCTAAACTAAAATCACCTTTGAAAGAAAAAATATTTCAGACTATCATTGAGACTCAGGAAAATATGATGGGGTAGCTGATTGTGACAGGGAGCACTGTGAGAGGTCCCAGGGTCTCTATTTTAAAGGGGACTGAGGTGTCATTGTCCTATCTACAGTGTTTCTTGCATCTTGTATATTATTCAATAAACGTCTCCATTTTTCATATTACATGACTAGACACATCTGGGCAGTCCTTGTATATTATATACATTATGATTTATTATGCAATATGTGATATATATAATATTACTATCCATCGGTAATCGTTACCTCCATGACTTACTCTCACAGCGTACTGAGTTTATGCTAATGTGGCCACTGTGCATAACACACATCTATAACGTAGAAACTGTTGTTGGATCTGTCACGCAATGAGTCCTCCTCTGAGCCCAGGTTGAGAGCTGCACTCCGAGACCCTCAAGACCCTCCTGAGGCACGGTCTCCTAGTTCACCTGTGTCCTGGTGTGAGACCCCTCTGAGTGGCATACGCCCGCCCTCACCCAAATCCTGGGTCTGAGAGCGCACATTCCATCTGCATGGCTTCTTCTCCAAAGAAAGTGCTGTGATCCCTCCGTAAGGTCACAGCCCTTGAGACAGTGTTCAACCCGATTTTAGTTTGTTCCGCATCTCCTGTGAACCTTCCTGCTTCCATTAGTTCAGAATTCCACCGTGGTCAGAGACAGCCTGGGACCAAACGATGCTCCACATTGCACCCCTACTAGGGGCCTTGGAAAGCCCAGAGTCTGCAGCTGGGCCATCAGAGACAGCTGCAGGCCCGTGCCCTTGATGGATGGACGGGGCTCTGTTCCTTCCCTGTGTGATTGCAGTCTGCTCAGTAATGAGTTTCAGATCGTGTTTGTTTTCAAACACCGTTTGCCAGTGCACTGTTCCTGGAAGTAGAGGGTTTGTAAGCGGATACACAGCCGATTATGAACCGGGAAAACAGTGCTTGGTAAATGTAATTACTAAAAGCTCATCTGCATAGGTAATTGCTATTCACTAGACTTGTTATTTTATGACAATTTAAGAACTACGTTTTTGTTTCCTATCTGTTTTGGGACTGCCAAGTACTGTGGACACTGCAGCCATTGTCTTCATGGCTGTGGCCACCATCACAGTCACGGCCACCAATAACGTGGGCACATGAGGAAAAGTGGCAGAGAAGTGAGGGGCACAAGTTGCCGGGACCGATGTAGCAGTGGAGTGCCCATAAATTGGGGAAAAACACAGGGGTGGGGGAGGCGCTTCCCAAGATAGTTGTGTTGTCTCCTTCCATCTTCTGGAAGCCGTAACATCATCTATCAATTTATTTTAAAAAGTTATTGTCACAGAGTGGAATTTCTCTTTGTTACTACCAGAACCTGTCAAGTGTAAGCAAGGGAAGAGGCTGGCGATTCCTCATTACGTGCTTGCACTGGGGTTGAATACTATGACTCGACTATTTTATGACCATTACATCCAGTGCTCAAAGGATCAGAACCAGAGCCCCAATGGGTCTTCTATTTCTCTGTATCCAACATACTTTCAGTGTTTTATCTATGCCCTTCGTAGACGGTGTAGGGGTACAAGTGCACAATTAAATCAAATGTAGCTATTTATCCCTCTTTTAAAGAAAAAGAGCGTTAAAACTCATGTCATTATAGATGTTTAAACACCAGAATTGGCCATAGAAATCGAGTTTACGTATGTGAATACTGCCGGTGCAATCATACCGGGTTGTGTGCCCCTGGATAAGGCATGTGCTTCTCTCTCCAGGCCAAACACTGCTTCCTGAGAAGAGCTGCTTGCTGAGAAGGCTGCGTGGCCCCCGTTCTCCACGGCAGCAGAGCCGGGGACCTAGGCCCAGTGCCCTGATTTCGCTGGCAGCCAGCCCCCGGAGGGCAGGAGCGGCCTCCCGGGAAGACGCCGCCATGGTGAGTACCCATGCGAGACCAGGCGCGCTGATCGCCCTGTCTCCGGGAGGAGCCTGCTCTCTGATTTTCTAGTCAGTCCCGTCATTCTTTCAGACAGGACTTCTAGGAAGCTGTCAAGCCTCTATCTTTTCCCTCTCCGCTTTTTCTGCACTCTGTCTATAGGCAGGGTACTTCTGTGGATAGCTGACACTTCGCTTTCTCTTTGCGCCTCCGTGCACAATGCCACAAATGCCTACTCACAAGGAGAAAGAAAGAAAGAAAGAAAGAAAGAAAGAAAGAAAGAAAGAAAGAAAGAAAGAAAGAAAGAACTAGAAGGCCATTTTGTGTAAGTCTTTAATCTAATCTCGCCATCATATGGCTGTGGACATCAGTTAGAAGGAACTCTTACCAAGTGTCCAGCTGCCAGAAACCTTTGAAATCCAGGAATCGTGTGTGCAAATTTTGTATAGAAGTGGTAACATAAAATACAGTTGGTTCATCAAACAGGAAGGATAAGTGTTGTCAGTAAACTGACCTAGAGTGAGGGTGCGGTGAACTGTGTAGAGGGCTCTGCTGTGCGCTCGTGGGACGGGGAAGTGGGGAGGCCAGGCCGTCGCTGTGTGGACGACCAGAGGCTACCCACCCACCTACAGGCCAGTCTGCTTCAGTGGGTGTGGGTGGCAACGTCATTTTTTTCGCGAGACTATTGTTGGCCCTGGTAATTATGCATACATTATAAAGTAACAGTTTAATCAAGATGTAGTTTTCTTTTTGTGGTCAGAGTTTTCTGATTTGGAATTTCTAGGTTTTTCTAAATATCTTTATAGTCGTATTAACTGCTTTGTGAACAAGAATTATAAGAAGTAGCAAAATTATGATTCGCTGCGCCGCACATTCTCCGAGCGCTCAAGATTTTCCGGCCTGACTGCATTCAGAGAGAACTCATACTGGCATACGGCTCGGGCAAAGATTGAAAGCAGGAGTCCTATAGAACGTCTAAATGTCGCAGGTGTTATTGGAATGCCAATGTGCCTTTCTATACATTTACAGGCATTATATATAGCTAGAGTTCTACACCGTGATTTTACACTTTATCTCCTGACTTTTCCACCTGTTACCTTTTTTTTCCAAATCACTGAAACTAAAAATACCCTCATGACATCAAGAGCATGAGTGCTCTGGCAAATAAAGACGGTGCCAGTTTTCTGCTCTTATTAAGAGAGATGCCATCTTTCATGTTTCCACACGTCTGATGAGTTCCGCCGAACCGACTGTGCGCTGTGAGAAATCTTTCTGACATGGAACTCCTGTCTGTCAGCATGAAATAGACCTTCCTTTGGGGATAAGCAATTTGGACACTAATGGCTTGAGGAGAGAAGGAAGATGATAAAATGAGTAATAAAATTATAGGAAAATTATATTTCAATGAAAGTAGAATTGAAAGTTAGAAAACACATACAGTTCATGAAGAGGTTCATTTTATTTGCTATTTTAACCATACAATCGAAGTCTTCACATTCTTACATCAACAAAACCGTCATGAAGTTTAGCAGGAACAACTTAGTTTTAGGGCAAAATAAGGTGATACATTTTTAGTTCAATGCCGTTGTGTAAAAATTTAATGAAAAAAATCCCATCACTTATGTCATTCTACATATTTTTAAGCATTTTTCATCACCATACTACTAATTAATACGTAGAAAAATGCTCTATTTTCTAACTGCTGTTAGAAAGTTATTTAAATGCTGTTTCCACTTGCTTATCAGATATTACATTGATGGGTAAAAAATAGGACATTCCTAGTGGGGACAACACAAGCCCTGGACAGTCGTGACTATCCAAACTACACTCTGATGCACTCACCTCGACAGCATTTGTAATCGAACGTGCATTTTTGTAAGTACTGTCATTCATAAACACAACGTGTTCAATTCCTTACCATTGCATTTTTGGAGTTAAGCTACCTGAGTAATATTTATTGCAAACATTTTCAGAGTACTTTTGCAGAAATGACATAACCCTTCAAGGAACACAGCTGCTTTCTTCCCGGGGACAGAAATATTTTCAAAAGAAAAAAAAGTTTCGTGTTCTCTCTCCTCCATTACTATGTTGTCCCCTGGGTCATGGGGGTTTCCTCTGTGAGGACGTGAACTACGTGGCAGGTCAGAATCCCTTGGCCTGCTCCCTGGGGGCTTGAACATTCAATACAGAATGTCACCTGGCATATTTAGATGGCATCAGTTTCTCATACTCTATTGTCACTTAAGTTTCTGTTGCTGTCTTGACAACTTTCATCAGCAGCAAGCATAGAAAAACTGAAACGCACCTCTTGAATCTCCATTCATAAGCCTGGGTGCGTGACTGCACAGCCGGGGCTTCCATAGTAGGCAGTGTCACCAGGGAGAAGGGAAATCTCATGTAGGGTATGCTGCCGCAATCATTTTCAGTTCTAGACTATAATTAATCTGAATCATGGCAACAAAGAAAACACTCAGGAAAAGTAACTTTAGTCTTCAGTGAAAGAAGTTTAATGCGAGCAACATTCTTTCACTTGTCTTAACACATATTGGTGTGCCAGGAACTTTGCGGCTCCGCGTGGGGATCATGAACTTGACACCAACAGTGTGCTCATTCCAAGTCCTTCGGAGCAATGTGGGCAAAGAAGGCCCAACCTTTTCCCTTGGGCTGCATGCCTTGGGCAAAGTGGCCATTGTCACGGAAGGGAAGAGGGGGTGCACAGGGGGCTAGATAGTTGAGCAGACTTGCAGCAGGAGGTGGCAGTGTAAGGACGAGGGGGCTTCTGTTCAGACGTGGGAAAACAGAGACCGCGTTCTGGAGGTGGGGGCCTGCTTGGCATGCCTGATACACCGAAGGAGCCCCCACTGTGTCTGCTGCGCAGACAGACGACAGAGCAGAGAATAGCTACAGGTCGTGTCTGTGCCGTGAGTGAAGGGCAGGTCCCCCAGGCCGGGCCTTGCAGATCCCATGCAAGAAGGTTGGTCTTTATTCTAACAGCAGCAAGAAACTATAGGGACACTTTAGGCAGGAGAGTGATGAGGTCAGATTGCTATGAAAAATTAATCACTCTGGCTGGTGTGTGAAGAAGGGAACAGACATGGAACAGGGAAGATGTGGGAAGACCAGTTTGGAAGATACCATACCAATTCATGAAAGAGAAAAGGGTGTAGTTGTGGGGGCTGGAGGAAACGAAGGAGACAAAAATACGGGTTTCATAGCTGGGCAAGAAAGACAGCAGCCTGAATGGGTTAGAGATGAAGAAAGAAGGGCTCAAATGACCTTCTATTCAGCCAGTTTCTGGCTGAAGAAATGTGAAATGGTTTAATGTTTGTTGTGTTTGGCTGGAAGAAGCTACAAGATATCTACAATGGGTGTAGCCCAAAGAAAACCCTGTCCGCACTTCCAGGGCTCAGAGATCTGCACTCAAGGCCTAAACATGGCGTCACTGGCTTCTACATGGTTGTGGAAGCCATGAGATGAGACTGCTTGAGAGGAACACATAGGGTGACAGAAAAAGAAAGGTCCTCAACAGAAAGAACCTGGAGGAGCCCACACTTTAGTGCTTGGGGCAGGACTCTGAGACGGAATACACAGAGGAATGAGGCAAAACTGCGGAGAGCGAGGCATCATAGAAGCCAAGGCAGAGAGAGAGCATTTCAGCAAAGTCAGTCAGATGAGGATCACGGCACATCCCTTGAATTAAATAACAAGGATATCACCGGCAGCCTTTGCAACAGAGTTTTGATAGAGGACAGGGGAGAATCCAGATTCAAGAAGGTTGTTCTGTGAATGAGAGAGGAAGAAATAGGATCAACAAACGGAGATAATTCTTTCCAAATTTGGGTGTGAAATTGAGGAGGTAAATAGAAATGCCGAAGGGGGAAGATGGGAAATAAAACAATAAAAGCTTTTATTTTTATGAAAGTGCAAAATTCTTGAAAAATAGGCAAAGATGAGATCCAGCAATCCAGTGTAAAAAAGTGTCTTAAAAAGGAAAAGGGCCCTGGCCAGGTGGCTCAGTTGGTCGGAGCGTCATCCTGTACACCAAAGGGTTGCAGGTTCGATCCTCAGTCAGGGCACATGCCCAGTTGGGGCACGTACAGGAAGCAACTGACTGATGCTTCTCTCTTACAGTTTAGATCTTTCTCCAAAATCAATGTAAAGTCTTTAAAAAGGAAGAGGACTGTATCTTTCATAGTATGAGAAAAGAAAGAGGAAAAAATGGGTGGGTACTAAGGCTGAAAGACTTTCTTGGTTTGGTGGCAGGAGATCGAAGTATTTGCAATACGAAGGAAGATAGGATTGAGAGTAAAGGGCCAGGACAGAGCCATGGTGTCCTCGAGGTGAGTGAGGAATGTTTGGCATCGTCATGGCAGTAAGTGGAAAAGAACAGGAATGAGGGGGTTGCCCAGCATTGATTGCTGCGAGGTTGTTACGGCTGATGACTGTGAATGGTCAGAGGGCCGCCTGATGCTCTCCGGCCGGAAAAGCCATTCCTGAATGCATGCACAAGGAACAGAGGAGCACAAGGCCGCGTGACCGTGGCAAGGGAGTGCTTGATAGGCAGGACCGTGGATCCTAACCAGGGTCAGAAATGACGCCGAGAGGGAAAGAAGTGCTGCGATGGCCCTGCTGGCCTCAGATAGCTCCAGTGAGGGTGACTGAGCGGGGAGGGGTGTGGGGAGAAGCCGGGCTGAGAGCCAGGTGCCTACATCAAACATGTCAGAGTAGAGCCTCGGGCATGGCTATGCTGCTTTTTTGCACTGAGAGTGGGTGGCTGAGGTGGCACGGAGGCAGAGGTCACTGGGAATGTGAATATCAAGAAACTGATGGGCCAGTCCCTGCTATCCAACCAGGGCGGTGGTTGGAGTGGGGGCAGCCAGTTGCCAAAATCTTAAATGAATGGAGAGCCGTATCCAGAAGTTTAGCAGCTGACAGCAAGAGAGGAGGTTAAAGGAGGCTTAATTAAATAGCATGGGTTCAAAGAGTAGTTTTCCTCCACAAAACTATAAAGAGATGATGTCTTGCAAGTGGAGCAGCGGGCAGATGACTCATCTCGTATAAAGAACACCGTTCTGCCCCAACTCCGTATGTACTTGTTTATGCTGCGTGGCTGGCAGGAAGAGGAAGTCTCAGTCCAACTAACTTCCCCATAAGTCACAGAGATACCTGAATTTTTTAGTGAGAGTTCCGTCCTTTACTAACTCTCCTTCTTCAACACAGAAATGGTCCAAGTCTTAGCAGAATTGCACAATAGACTCTTAAAAATTACAGTTGGCGTGCGATATTATATTAGTTTCAGGTGTACAATATAGCGATTTGACATCCATATATCTTATGATGTGATCACCCCAATAAATCTAGCAACTGTCTGTTACATTACAAAGTTATTACAAAATCATTGGCTCTGTCCCCTGTTCTCTGCATCCGACTCTTTATGCATAGTGATCAGAGGACCCTGGGTCGCAACTGTGGCTCTGCTGGAGGTCACGGGCGTGTTAATGAATATCTTTGCACCGCAAATTCCTCTTCTATGAAATGAGAATAAAAATATCCTCCAGCGCGGGATGGTGAAGATTAGTGGAAGCGATTGTCTCTAAAACCAGCTAGCATAGCCTGCCACACGTGAAGTGTTTAATGTGTAGACACCAATAGCATCACTATTATTATTATTATTATTATTATTATGAATCGGTCATGCATCTTCTATACTAACACTTGAGCTCATATAATTCAAACAGACTTTGTGAAGTAAACCCTGGCTCCTCCTGCCTTCATGACGTTGCACATTCTGAAATCCCCCTCGAGGTGCCCCCCCACCCTTCTGCATCCCATGGGTGAATCCATCCTAACCTGGTTGCCATACCTCCCAGCCCCGTATGTATTCTCTTCAACCTCTGTGTAGTAAAAAGGTAACCTTATCTAATAAATCTTGTATGCCCAGCACCTGAAACACATCTTGAATCAAAGTAAGGACTAAATTATATTTGAACTTAAAATAGACTAGGTTACTGAAAGGGCTGTTTCTGTTTATTGTTCTCTTAGAAGCGGTACTGGGCATAGAAACCCAGGGCGGGGCTGGGGCAGGGGGTGGGCAGGCAGTGCGTTCATCGGGACGGAGTGAGGAAATTGCAGATTCTTCTCTCCATCCTTTGCAAGGGCTGCTTCCCGTGTGGCTGGCTTGGAGAGTAGATGTTACGAGTTGCAATAATTAGCCTTAGAAATGATGAAAGTCCTAACATCCCCGCTTCATGCCTGCTGAGCGGAGGTCTTACTCTGGCAATGTTTCAAATATGATAAAAAGATGTTTGAGTAACATTTGGCACAGGTTTATAAAACATTAAATCCCATAGAAACATATTTAAAGACCTAGTATTTCAAAGTTTATTAATTGGGATTATTATTTAAATAAGTCACTTTTTAAGATGTCATGCCCAACAGGAAACCATGTGAGCAAAACTTCAGCCTTTTAAAATTATAACGAAGTCAAGTATTATCTGGCTGCCTACATATAATATAGGTTATATTCTTTCAATATGTGTTCATTGAATATTTTTACCTCCTTTTCTTTTTTAAACATATTTTATTGATTATGCTATTACAGTTGTCCCATTCCCCCCCTTTATTCCCCTCCACCCTGCACACCCTCTCCCACCCGCATTCCCCACCCCCCTTCATATCCATGGGTCATGCATGTAAGTTCTCCAGCTTCTCCATTTCCTGTGCTATCCTTACCCTCCCCCTGTCTATTTTCTACCTACCGTTTATGACACTTATTCCCTGTACCTTTTCCCCCAACTCCCCGCTTCCCCGCTGCTAACCCTCCATGTGATCTCCATTTCTGTGATTCTGTTCCTGTTCTAGTTGTTTTTTTATAAAGTTAACAGAATAAATTTTATATTAATGTCCAGGTTGACCAGGGAGTCAGGTAAAAATGATTGTAGGATGCAGGTATTCTCAACACTTGAAATCAGGTGTAGAATTAAGTAGTTAAGTGATCCTACTTATATTTTGCGCCAAGGAGAAAGGTAGCCAAGACTCAGTGAGCATTTCTCTATTGGAAAAATCATGGGGCCAGTCCATATGGCTTACCTTATTCAGTCATCATTCACTAACTATGGTTCCTAATTTCTGTATTGTAAAAACCGATACTAAGAAAGACTAGCAAAGTAAAAAAAAACACAACTCTTAAGTGACAGAGCTGAGGTCTGAATTCTGTCAGATGCCAACGCCAGCTCCGTGGTCACCGGTGTATGAGGTCTCCACTCATCCTTGGGTTGTCTGGGGAGCCCCAGACCGCTCGCCTATTCCTTACACATTTTTAACTGATTCGTTTTGATCTTGACATAACACAGATAAGGCACTTAAGACTTTAAAACTGAGAAAAGGACCAGTGATTTATGAGCGCTAAGAAAATGCAGCAGAACTGCTCGGTCAAATTCTGTTAGTATTGTCCATTTTGATAGTTTTTAGACTGACAAAGCAGGGGTCTGGATTCTAAGCTAACAGGAGAAAATACTTATTATAATAAACTTGTGAGCCAGGGGGAGGGTTGGGAGCAAGATGGTAGAACAGGTAGGTCATACTGGTCCTGAGAATATGTATAACCACATAATTATATTAACAAGCAAAGATTATAAATAGGACATGGAAGTTGCAGGCTTTAAATCGGGGTTTCATATGTATAAATCACATGGTTCAAATTAGTTTAAATGTTTTAGAACATATTTTGAATGGATAGCATATTAGAAATGTTTAAGTTTACATAACAGCTTAAAATGTTTTAGTCATAACACTATGTTCTTCGAATAAAAAAAAAATTGATTCAAAACTATCCATAGAATGGTGTAGAAATTTTGAGAAAAATACGACTCTCTGTAGCTCACCTCTTGAACTGGGGTAATTCATTGCTGATGTGAACATTTAGAGAGAAATCATTTCCATCTAACAGACAACCTCAAACAGCGATACGCTTTCTCTAGAGAAAGCCCTTGGAAGTTTGGAGTTCCTCAATACAGTAATTGGTGATGAAGCAAAACACAAGAGAGTGTGAATTAAACCTAATAGGATGAGTTTATTCAAAGCTCATATTTCATCATAGAAAATGATGTTAAAATAGTGAAAGTGGCATTTCAAAATGATTTCTATTCACTTTTAATTTCTTAATATCGGAGAGCGTGCAGAAAGGTAAATACCAGTGGGCTCTGTAGGAGTTTAAACCTGGAGAGGTGATAATCCCTGCGGTAAGCAGCTTATTATGAGAGATGCAAGTCTGAGAAAGGCAGAGCAAACCCTGGCATCAATATGTTTTCTTCAAGTTCAGAATTATTATTTATTTTGGAAGTTTGAGTCCATTTTATTATTCCGTCTCCTTCATGGCGGCCACTTTATGGTTTGGGGCTTCCTCGATTAAACCCTGTCGCTCCAGGGAAGTTCCAGGGAAGAGTGCATTATTGATATTACAGAAACAGTTGTTACTAATCAATACGTTTTGAACCACATGCAGGGTGTATCTTTCAGGACATAATTCATCAAAAAGAGGCTTCCCGGGTCTCTTCATGCTATTTTCATTGATTTTCTCTTTGTAGGAAGACACGTATAGGTATTCCATATGTGACATAGGAGTTATACTTAAAATAAAGAAGTCAGTTGCTCAAAAAATGCTCAGCTACAAAGAAAAAATCAAGCATAAGGATTCTAAAAGAGAAAATTGAATTTAAGTTATTATTCTCACATTTTAATATCCTGTGCAGGAGAACTGAATGACTTACAATTTTTTAAAAGATTACACATGAGGAATATCCGATTCTAGGTGTGCATTTTCCTCTTGACTTACTGAGTGAAATGGAGATCAAAAATGTATTTTATTTAGTTTTCTTACTGCAATTGCATAGTTTTCTTTTAAATGTAAAACAAGTGTAAGTATACATTTCTTTATGCTCTATGTCTTCTACATATTTGTCTATTAAAGCGAATTTTAATAGAACGATTGAATTCACACTGTAAAATACCTTAAATCAACCTATTGTAGAGCAAATAATTGATTTAGAAAGAGAATAATAACCTAATCTTGCAAATCTTGTATCCATATATAATGTTAGCTTAAAAGTCGAGATAAGATAATATTTTCAGTACTTACAAAGAGTGTGAAATGAGGGCTAAAGGAAAGCGGCGTATTTCATACTGTTTTACAAGGTAGAAGACTACCACCCTCCCAGGGGGAAGGAAAGAGCCTCTGGCTTTTAAAATAGTGAGCTGCTTGGTTTTCTGAAATGCAGATGTGGCTGGTCACAACCTACATTTTAACCCCAATACCTACTACCCACACAGCCTACTATGGTACCTTTTTCATGAAGGTGGAACTCATCATCATTTTCAGCTGCTTGGGTGCGGTGGCCTTGGGAATTGGCATGGAGGAATTCTGGTTGTGAAAAGAGGACGTGTGTACACAGTTACGTGTGACAACTGACCCCAGTAGCCGTTGCGTGCACACGCAACCACTCGGCCCAGCGGCAGCTCGGGGTCTTGCTTCACGTCCCCACGCCTTCCCCCCCGACACCTCCCCAGCCCGCCCCTCCGAGACACGGCCCCAGCGCAGTGTTGTCCATGAAGAGCGTCTGTCCCGGCTGTGAGTACAGGTTGTCCATTGCTTTTTCATTGCTGGACCGTGTTTTAGTGACTGACTATATTTCATTTATTTATTCACTTACCGACAGAGGGATTTTGTTTTAGATCTTGAATTAAGAGCTATGGAAACTTGAGAACAAGGATTTGTATCAACGTACCTTTTTATTCCCCTTGGGTAAAAATGTCTTCAAACTGCGACTTCTGTGTCTTATAGAATATGTATACTGATTTTCAAGAAATTGCCAAATTGTTTTTCAGAGTGTTTATAGCATTTTTTTTATTTGTACAAGCTCTGAATTTTCATTTACTCCACATTTTCACCAACACTTGGTATTGTCAGCCTTTATTATTTTAGCGATTCTAGGAGTCCTGTAATGGTATATCATTGTGGTTTAACTTGCATATCCCTAATTACTAATAACTGAATATTTTTATCTCTACTACCACTTATTTATTTTTTATTGTTGTCGGTTTACAGTTGTCCTACCTTTATCCCCATTGCTCTCCCCTGGCCCCGCCCCCCCAACTCCCACTGTGGATCCCCAGTCAAGCCCCACCCATTTCCCAGGCCTGCGAGTCCTCTATTCCTGTTCCTTGGCACCGCCCCTTCCCCTCCTCTCACCCGTGACTCCACCCCCTCCCCTGTGGTTTCAGTCGGTTTGTTCTTTATTTGTCCTTTCCTTTAGATCCCTTGCCCTGAATATTTTTATGTGCTTATTGGATTTTGGGGTATCTTCTTTCATATAGCTCCTATCTGTTCAAATATTTCATCCATTTAAAAGTACAGTTATTTATGTTCTTATTATTGAGTACGCTGGGTGTTGTGAGTAAGTCTTTTATCAGATATATGTTCTGCAAATATTTTTTCCAGTGCGTGACTTGCCTTTTTCTTTACTTAACAATGTCTTTTGAAGAGCACTTGTTTTAAATTTTGATTAAGTAGTTTATCAACTTTGTAAATAACTTGGGCTTTTCAAATCATATTGAAGACATCTTTGTCTAATCGAAGGTCATAAATTATTTTCATCTGTGTTTTCTTTTAGAAGTTATGTAACTTTAGTTTTTATATTTAGATCCCTGATTCATTTTAAATTGCCTGCTGTATGTGGTATGAGGTTAAGGGTCGATGTTTTTATACAGAGATACCCAATTGTTTCTCCACCACATGTTGGAAATACATCCTCTCCTCGCCGAAGCCACTGGGACGCTGCCAAAAATCAATTGGTTATATGAGTAGGTCTTTTCATAGGCTATTCTGTTCCATTGATCTTTATATCTATTGTTATGCCAGTACCGCATATTGTCACAATTACTGTAGCTTTATAGTAAGTCTGGAAATCAGGTAATATAGCTCTTCCAATTTCATTTCCCTTTTTGAAAATTATATTGGCCATTGTTGTTCCCTTGCCTTGCCATGTAAGCTCCAACATCAGACTTTTAACCTTGAACACCTGTTGGTATTTTGATTGGAATTGCATTGAAATATATAAATCAGTCTGGGGAGAATTGAAACCATACAATATTATCTGTTTATCTCTATTTGGGTCTTATATTCAGCAATTTTCTTTAGTTTTCAGTATAAAGATCTTAGACATATTTTTAAAATTTATTTTAACATATTTTGTGATACTGATGCTGTTTTATATGACATGGTGTTATACATTTTATTTCCCAATATTTTGCCAATACATAGACATACAGTTGATATTTACATATTGATACCATATTCTGTGGCTTTGAAAAACTTCTTTATTAGTTCTGGGAATTATTGTGTATATATACCATGAGATAGTTAAATATATAAGCATTTTATCTGTGAATAAGACAGTTTTCCCCCTTGTTTGCAATCTGGGACCTCCAGGACAAACCGGGCAGAGATGGAGAAAGTAACAACCCTGCCTTGTTATTCATCATAGGGAGAAAGCATGTGGTGGAATGGTGATCTTTTACACATTTTGATCATCTCTAGCTTTTTAATTGAAGTTGACTTTTATTTACATATTTATAGTTTATAAAAATATATTTCTGTTTAATGTCACGTTGAAATGGTTGAGTAAAAAATTTCTTAATTTACTGCAGTATTGCATTTGACCAGAAGTGCTTAGTTATCTTTTTCCTCTGCCTTAATTGGGATTAATGAGTATTTTAATATTTTATCTTATCTCTGTTACTGGCTTAATAGCTATAGTTCACTCTTTGTGTCTTAACAATTGTTTTAGGGCTTACAGTATACACCTTTAAATGACCACTACCTGCTTTTAGCAACAACACCCCCCTTCAGACACGGCCCAGACACTTGCGACACTCTCCCTCATTTCCTCTCTCCTGTTCTGTGTGCTAATGCTGTCAGATATTTCACTTTTATGTGTGTTGTCATATCATCATTACCGTGTTTTATTACAGTATATCATTTCTCTATTTTATGTTTTTAAAACATAAGCTAACACCAGCTATCTTCTACAGAGATTAAATAAAGAAAAACATTTCTCCATTTGCCCATACATTATTTCTATTGTTGCCCATCTCTCTGTGCATCCAAATTTCTAGATTTAAAAAAATTTTTTTCCTTTTGTTTGATAAGCATCTTTCACTATACTTTGTGGTGCACATCCGCTGGTGATGAATTATCTCAGGTTGTGCTTACCTGGGGGGAAAACACTTTGTTTGTCATGAATGGAAAATACTGTTACCAGATACAGAAGTTTTCATGGACTCTCTTTTTCCTGTAGTTCAAAGACGTTGCTCGTCTATTCACCTTCATCACTTCCGTCACGAGCTCATGGCCACACTCCTCGTTTCTCCTTACTGTGTCTCTTGCTTTGGCTCTGAAGCTTTTCTCTTGATCATTGTTATTCAGAAATGTGCTTCAGTTTTCCTTTGGTGTTATTTTATTTGCACCTATTCCGTTTGAAACTGATTGAGCTTCTGTGATTGAAGAAATCATGGTTCTCTTTAAATCTGGAAAAGTATTAGCCACAATGTCTTCAAATTTGTGCGTGCGCCTCCCTGTTTTTCTGGAACGTACCTGCACCCGAGTTAAAGCAGCCCGACGCTGCTCCTCAGGCCTTGGGGCTCTCTCACTGTTTTCCTCTCCTTTGTTTGGGGTGTTTGTCTATTGCTTTGTTTCCGGGACCAAAAATCTTTTTCTATTGCAATACTTTTGCTGCTGTTGTTAATCTAATCAGTTTATTTTTCATTTCAGATATTTTACCTCTCACCTTTAGAAGCTCTAGTTCGGTTCTTTAAAGCCTTCTGTATTTCTTTTCATCATACTTGTGTTTTTCTTGACATTTTTAATTAGATGGGGCATACTTGTAATAGCTACTTCACTGTTAATGCTCTGTTTTGCTAATCCTATCTCCTCTCTTGTCTGAATCTTTTAGTTCAGTTGCTTGATTTTTCTCCCTGTTAGAGCTCGTATTTTCCTGCTTCTTCGAATGCCCACTAATTTTGGATCGGATGCTAGCCCTTCAGATTATTACATTTTTCTGGATTCTGGATTTTGTTGTATTCCTTTGCCATGCAAGTGATGAGCTTTTTTTCTTTTGAACATGAAGTTAGGTTACCTGGATTCAGTTTGAGTCTTTCTATATTTGCTTTTAAGCTTTGTTAGAGAGGCTCCAAAGCAATTTTAATCTAGGACTTGGAGCCTCAATATTAAAAATGATGCTTCAGTAAGGAAATGGACAGAATTCTCCATATATGATGGTGTCATTTCTTTCTGGCTGATGGTAACACAAGCTCTTCGTCACTCAGAGCAATCTCTTGGAATTTCCAGTAGTGATACTCTTGCTTTGCAGTATTTTCCCCCAGCTTCGAGCATGTAGATCTTTCTTATAAAGAAACAGGCTAAAGATGCAGGAGGAAGGGACGCACCTGCAGATCTCTAGGGCCCTCTCCGGGACCCGCCCTGCGTGTCACAGCAGCCTGGGACTCCGAGCTCAGCACTGTGTCACCTCTCCCTGGTGAGCCAGCCTGGGCTCTGCTGGGACTCCTTTTGTGCTGCGACTTGGAAACAGGCAGTAAGCTGGGACGGCCTCAGGACTCCTTGCATTATTTTATCTGTTGCAGGGACCAGAATCATGTTTCAAACAATGTCTGAAAACTGTTGTTTCAAATACTGTGTCTGGTTGTATAGCTATTTAAGGCAGGGTCAAATGCCGGGCCCATGGTACTCAGGGTACTCCCGAAATGGTATTCGGGGTACTCCCCGAAATGGACAGGTTTCCTTTGTTTTTTGCTGCTGTCATTTCTTTTTTTCTTGTTAGAGGCATATGCAGGGGCCATGCCCACTTGAAGCCGACCTCTGACCTCATGTTTCACACCGAGCCAAGTTCTCAATCAGCTTATCTCCAGTCAGAGGATGTGGCATTGGACAGTCCCTTCAGACTGCACTGGGGGGCGGGGGCTGGTCTCCCTGTCTGCCCCGTGGCTGGCGCCCCCTCCAGGGCAGGAACTGGATCTTACTCCTGTTTACGTCTCCAGTACTAGCAGTTTCCCCATACTGGATTACATCAATCAAACTCACTATTCCATAGCCAACCAGCATCTTGGGTTTATTCTTCCTTGTCTCCATATTAAGCATGCATGTCTCACCTTGGTTTTCAAGACCATCCATAATATCATGTAATTCACTACCGTGGTCTGATCCTTCTCTGCAAGAGCCCCGTGGCTCAGCAACGCTAAGGGTCTGTCACCAATGAAAGTGCACGGATCTCCTACCCCTGGCTCTCTCCACCACCCCTGCCTTTCAAAGTCCTGTCCTTCTTTAAATAGACCCATCGAATGCCACATCTTCCTGATGCTTATTCCGGCTGACCATCATGTGTGATGCCTTGGCAATTTATGTGTCCTTGTCAAGTTCCCTGGTTTATCTTTCCTGTTCTGTTCTATCCATTCCCCTGGATTCTATAATACCCTCTGCGTTTTCTATGTTAGGTTTATGGACTACTTTATATTCAGTAACATGGTTCCATGTCTACTTTAGCCTTACCCACAAACCAGCCCAATTCTTCCATTTTAATCCTGCTAGATTTTTTTTTGTTTTTTGGAGAAAATCTTTGTATTTCATTTCTCTTGGAGCCACACTGAAAAGGAGGCACTCAATAAATGTTTAATCCAAAATGGAAATAATAAAACTATTTTTGATTGTCATAATTGTCAATAGCAAATCTTTTAATCTAACAGCTGTATAATATAAAATATATTTCAAGTGTGCATCTTTTTAAAGTATCGAATTCAGTAGATTTTCATATGTTCAGAGCTGTGCAAATGACATCATATCTAATTTTAAAACATTTTTGTCACCACCTCCCCCGAGAAAAGCTCTGCACTTACTACCAGTCACTCTCCTCCTCCACCCACCCCATCCCCGGCAATTGTGAATCTACTTTCTGCCTCTGTGGATTCGCCTGTTGTATACCATTTACATAAATGGGATCATTCAGCACATGGTTTTTTGTGACTGGCTTCTCTCACTTAGCATAGTATCTTCAGACCATTGATGTCCTCACACATATCACTACCTAGATTTTGATGGCCACATAATATTCCATTATATGAATAGACCACGTTTTGTTTACCCGCTCATAAATGAGTGTGTGCATCGTTCACACTTTCTTGCTGTTGTGAAGACTACTACTACTAGGAACATTTGTGTACATGCATTTGTGTGAACATGTTTCCATGTCTCTTAGGTATATGCCTGGGAGTAGAAGTGCCGAATCATACAGCATCTCATTGTTTCCCATTAAAAAACAAAACAAAACAAAACACTGCCACGCTGTTTTCCAAAAAAGCTGTGGCGTCTACAGTAGGCCTGTAGTGCACGAGGGCTTCCGGCTTCTCACACCCTCACCGGCACTTGTTATCGTTTGTGTTTCTTTAATTGTGACCATTGTAGTGGGTGTGAAGTGGTATCCACTGTTGTTTTAACTTTCATCGCACTGATAACTAATGATATTGAGTGTCTTTTGGAATATCTTACCAAACTATGATAATGGAAAATGATTTCTTAAAAAAGATGAAAACTTTGTACCCATCTCTTTTAAGAGATCATTTCCCATTATCACACTTTTTAGTTGGGTAAATATGTAGCTGTGTTGAGAGAAAAGGAAAACAGTAAAACTTATTGAGTTCATATGTTTATTGCAGATTTTAATGTTTAATTTAGATATATTAGACTGACATAGTCCTCAGAGAGGGATCAACTAAGAATTTTGTTGCCTAGGATTGTTAAAAACTAAGAGTATATCTGCTTGGAAATTATACTTTTATCAATTCTTCTTAAATTTCTTTCCTCCAAAAGTAGAATGTCGTCCCAAGCCATCCCATAATTGAATGCCTTTAGAATCATGTAAAAATATAGAAATACTTATGTAAATGTTATATTTTTTCCCAGCAGAATTCTAGATTCCACAGAAGGTGTGCCGTGAAAAGTATGATTTGATAGGCACATATTTTCAAATATGCCCAAGGCCTTAGGATGGCCCTGAAGCTCCACGTTTTCTACCACTTTCGAGTAGCATTTTCAGGGAGCACCAGAGAACAGTTCACAGGAGGAAAACACTGATGTGCACACCCCATCGCAGAGTGAAAGGCTGGGCTAGAGCATGTGACGACCTTACGCCCTCCCGGGACACTGTGCCTCTTGCGTTTTCTTAGGGAACGACCTTTACTGCTTCTGAAATACCTTTTTTGAAACTCCTCCGTGGGACCCCCCCCACTTCGCCTTCAGATTCTGAATCCCATTCAGCCTACATGTCAGGCCTTAGTCCCAGCACGCGCGCGCGCGTTCTTGACGTCCACGTGGCCGAGTGGGAGGGCGGTGCTCAGGTGGCAAAAGGCTGCGTCTCGCGGAATTTGCGGGCAAGGCTGTTGCCGCAGCTCGCCAGCCACAGTGGGCGTGCGTCACGCAGTGGGAACCGCCCACCTGTTTCAGGAGCGGGCTGAGTGTATGCAATTTATCCCGTGAGAATCCGTTATTATAATACTGGAACTTCTTGGGAAGGTGGAAGGAAGAACAGTTCACAGTCAGATTGTAATAACTATTTAGACTATTTAAAGTCACTCGGCTTGTTCCGTATTAGAAAAACAAGCCCTCTGCAATTACATAGTTTATGCATTTTGTACGGCTTTCTGATTTCATACTTGACACGGAACATGCCATTACACACTTTAATGCTGATGCTTAGGGAAACAGTCACTCAAAATGTGAAAACCTTTCCCCCCACATTTGCAGGTTGAAGTCAAATACTCCCATCAAGTTTCTGTCCGGTTTCTCTTACAAAAACGTTAAACACGTTAGCATAATACTTTTATTTTATTTAATTCTTTAATGATATCCCCAGTTCATATAGTAGGTTCTGCTACTATGGCTCTCAAAAAGTTTTATTGGAGCCATTTTTAGGAAAAAGAATAGAACTTGGTTTATTTGAGTTAAGTTCAGATATGTTCAGAATTTTCCTCCAATCTATTTCACATAAAAACTCAAAATTGACTCTATTCCAGGTGACAATTGGGAACTAAGTAATATTTTTACAAGTATAGGCCTACTGATATAAACTTCAGGTAAGGTTTGTACAAGGTATAATATAAATCAAATTATTCAAGACATAAATTTCTGAGATCAAAAGATGTAATATGATAGATGTCTAATTATTACACTGATTGTCTCATTTCAATGGATAAAAAAAATAATAGGATATGAAAAATAATTAAATTGGGTGAAAAAATACTCCGAGTTGCAAAGTTCCTTCCTTTAAAGAAAAGTACTGAAGCATGAATGAGGGAGGGATGACAGAAATGAGTATGAAATGGAACAGGACATTAGATCCAGCATTGAAACAAAAGGGACAGGGTAGAACAAGAAATAAATAAGTTGAAGACTCATTAGCATTGATACACATTATAAAAATACTTATGATACAAGTGAGTGTTTTTTATGTTAACCAAACCAGTTTGCGATCTCTGTGTATTTGATTCATAACAACACTTACTTTCAGTACTTGCATCATATTTTAAGAAACTCATTCTGCATTATGTATTTGAAAGATTATCCAGGATAAATAATTTAGACTTTACCTTCAACAGCATTACTTATTTTTATTTCAAGTCATATCATGACATTTCTTTAACAAAATTTAATCCGAAATTAAAATTTTTAGAAAGCCCTTCTTTAGTTAGAGCCCTGATAACATTCTCTTTATTTCTCTTACACATATT
The DNA here is from genome assembly GCF_004126475.2 of Phyllostomus discolor. Taxonomy (NCBI): domain Eukaryota; kingdom Metazoa; phylum Chordata; class Mammalia; order Chiroptera; family Phyllostomidae; genus Phyllostomus; species Phyllostomus discolor. The sequence goes on along the minus strand of NC_040913.2, from coordinate 88,863,068 downwards.
GTCTCTATTTACTGCAAATGGGCTTAAATTTTCCGCATTTTATTTTGCACAGTAGAGCCCAACACGCAGAGCAATTTTTTATTTCCGTTATCTGTCATCCCAGGTGGGAATTCCAATCAAGGTAAGCTACAACGGATCGCGCAGATCTGGCCGCCACCTGCAGGGGGCGCTCCCAACCCTCCCCACTTTCAGTGCTGTCGCTTTCATTTACAATAAGTCATTTTAAAATGCTTCCCATTTGTGCAGTGTGGCTCCTGGGCGCTGTGGTTTTTCTCCCGCGGCGATGCCCAGGATCTCCAGCAGACAAAGTCTTAGATCTGTTTCTCACTCTCCATGGCTGCCAAGTCCCGTTTGTAGCTGCCCATCTTTGTATCTTTCCAGCCTCAGTTTCGGCTTTTTATACGTGTTATCTTTTTGCCAGCATGCTGGCTTTGCGCTCGTTGATTTAACGTGTTCTTCACGCGGCGTCCTCAGCTTTCCTTACAAACACAGCTTTGGGAAATGTCGCTACAGTCGACTCACTTCTTTGGACTCTAATGAAGCCATTGGCCTCCTCCACGTAAACTTGCCTTTCGCTTCCTTTTGGAATCTCCCTTGGTAAATCTAAGGTGTCAGTTTGGATGCTATAATTTTTTAGTACATACATAAAAGTTAGTCGCTATCTTTGTAAAATTAGTAAGTGATCAAGCTGCAGGTGTTAGAGCCAAAGAGCTAAAAAGTTTGTCTTCTTTCTCAGTCCTCTCTTTCTCTCCATATACATAATGTGACTTTTGATTGTTCTAATTTTATATATTATTATGGCAATTAGGAAACAATGTTATAATGTAGGTTCAAATATCTTATAATGTTGCTATTTAGACATAAATGTAGTTTATTTATTTTTATTTTTAATATATTGATTGATCTGAGAGAGAGATATTTGTTGTTTCACTTATTTATGCATTCCTTGGTTTATTCTTTTATGTGCCCTGACTAGGAATCAAACCTACAACCTCGGCATATTGGGACAATGCTGTAACCATCGGAGCTACCTGGTCAGATCCCAGTTTTTACAATAAATCATTTTAAAGATTTATTAAAATTTTGTTTGAAAAAAACCTTGCATATTTTTGTTCAGAATGGGATCCAGATAGTTTCGACTGGCATTAGAGTTCAATGTAGTAAGCCACAGTTCATGGTCAGAACAGCAGAGCTGATGGGAGAATTGTAAGCCGTTTCTTTCTACATGTCTGTAGTCTTGTGTGATGAATACAACTCAATACCAATTCTAGAAAGTTGTTGTGAATAATTAAGGGAAGGGCTAGTTCATCTGGTTCTCTTCTTTTTTTACTTTTAAACATCAGTATTTCACCTATTTCCCTTCAACTGTATTCTCATCCAAAAAAATGAGTAGTTCATAAAATTCCACTTGACTAAACTGTTACAGCTGGGGCTTGCTATCTTTACACTTATACCCTTAAAACACCACTTAATTATAACTCCAAAGTTATTACAGCATCCTTCATGATGTGTTATTGTTAAATCCGATTGTTATTGCTCCCAGCACACTGCATTACTCTAGTGGATAGGACTCAGCTTGGAACTCAGTACACCGGGCATTGAAATGCCTTCCTTCCCACCCCTGTGTCTCTCTTTTATGCCCATTCGTAGTGCAAGAGACATGAGTTGAGAAGAGTGAAATGTAGCTTTAAGTATGAAATACTCTAAACATTATTCCAAAGGAGCTATTCTGTATACTAGTGTTTTAAAGAAATCATTTTGAGATCAAGTCAGAAACTTTCCCCTACACCATAAATGAACTCCTGGAGAGGGGAAATCTCTAAAATATGTTTTGTCATTTTCAGTTTATTCGGCCTTTTCAGAGAATAAATTTTGAGGAAGAAAGGTGCATTTAGGCTTTTTTATTTCTTAAAGCTCTTTTTTGTAAATATTTGCAGGCTTTTTGCACAAAAATATGTATAAAGCTGGCATGTTTATTTCACACCGTGTGCGTGATGGTAAGCTGTCTGAACTTGGGAAGCACAGTCTCGTCGTGGGCGTGGGATGGAGGCTTGAGCATTAAGGTGGACCTTGTGGGATCGCTTTGTGGGCCAGGAACCAACCTCCAGAAACACACGATCCTAAGTCCTTTAACTCACAGAGCGGCAGACACAAGAGTCCACGGTGGGGGGAGTCTACAGAGCCATTTCTGCATCCAGACGTCCATTCTAAGGTAAAGCACCAAGCATTCACCTGTCGCATGTCTTAGATTTAGACTTCTCTAACCTTGCTCTCTTTAGACATATATCAAAATGAACCATCCCACAGAAATACGATTGGCAAACAGTCTGTGCTATTGCTACTTTTTGTTCTTTTAATATTTTGTGATAATTAGCTTAGAAAACAAATCACAGCACCTACATGTATACACAGCATGCTTACCAAATGACAACACACCAGAGGTTATAAAATGCAAAGGTTTCTCAATTACCAGAAATGTTACCTCCTTGCCATGAAATAACTGTTCCCCGGCTACCATATCTTTTGATATAATGGATTTCTTTTCATTTGCCACAAAATATGCTTAGTTTTCCTTTTTAAAGAAATCAGACATGATTTCAGAAAGGTCCCATTCGCACTGACTCCTGAGGACTGAAGCAGGGGCAGGCGTTACATATTGACTTTTCAACATCTCCACTCCTGGGCTGGCGTGAGGGGTGAGCCTCCGTATTGTAAATTTTAGGAGTATTTTAAGCAATGCATCTTCTGTTTAATAATTAAAAGGTATACTATCCTAAAGAGGAAAAGAAATAAAGGAAAACTTAAGAGTCTAAGTGTATCAACCTAGTTAAGTACGTAAATCCAGACAATACAGGATGCAATATAAATAAATGAATATTTGGAAACTCAAATCTTACATCTACTTTGTGAGACATCACCCAACTTCTGGATTAATTTACTACTACAATCAATGTTATCATTTCACTGCTAGAGCATTATTGTGCAGCCGTCCATGTGAGATTTCAGGAACTGGGGGTATCCACCCTTCCGCTCTGTAATTGCTATTCCTATGAGCCGCTGTGCTGAGTATTTAGATGCAGCTGTGATGAGGTTAAGACAAATAAAACAACAAAAGAACAAACCAATAGCACTTTGAATTTGGTTTATAAAAGCCTGGGTTCATGTTGTTTGAATTCCCTTAACCTCACCTAACTTCGAGCTGTTCTGGGGGCGGTCCCCCCTAAGGCTAAAATGATTTGGGATGCCTCAGGCCCTTGGCCACCTGCCCAGACATCTGTCCAAAAAGTTGGCATGCATGAGGGTTGGTTTATTTTCTTACATAGTCATTGAGTTACAAGAGGGGGCAAGAGACTGTTGGACAAGCGCTTAAGTGAGGCGACAGTGGGATTGAGGGCAGAAGATATCATATGGGGGCAATAGTATCGTGGCAGGAGGTGAAAGGACCCTTCTGAGAAGAAGGCCAAGTGACTGGAGAACTTGGGGACGTGGGGGCAGAGAATGACTCTCACAGAAAAGGGCTTCTGCTTTGTTGAACATGGAGCACAGAGTGAGCTTGCCAGGGAGGAGGGCGCAGGAACGGAAGAGCCCCCAGGCGGCCTCACCCCACCCCAGCTGCAGAACCTCTCACCGGGCCGCCCCTCCTTGGGTGAGCAGGGCAGACGAGGTGCCGGCGAGGGGAGAGTTCCTGAGCTCAGGGGAGGCGACCTCTGGAGGCGGCTGGACAAACGGGCAGCAGACCCTCCAGATGCAGAAGTGGACGCGGGAGCCGGAGGCGTGTTCTTGTTTGGGGAGTGACGTGTTGGCGGTTGCTCCGGTTTCAGTACGTTTCGGGTGGTCAGCGCAGCGTGATGCGTGACAGCGCGGGCCCCGTGCCAGCCCGCCTGGGTTGGGTCGGAGCGCTCCCGCCTACTCGTTGCATCTGTTCTGGGATTTAGTTCCACTCTCCGTTTCAGTTTTGGCAGAAAAGGAGGGGCGATAATACCTATTTCACAGACTTGGTATGAGAATTAGAGGAGCCAGTACACTTTAGAACAGAGACTGCGCAAACCCCGGTTGTAAGAGTAGAGAGGGACAGTTCCATATTCAGCTGATCTAGACATAACTTTGCTTAACCCTGCTCATGACTGAGGCATTGGCATCAGGCAGTAGGTAAGGAGCAGGTGCCAACAATGTAAGTGGTGGCAGGGAAATGGGGACATCTGTACTTGAACAACAACAAAAAAATTGGGAGATGTCACATACCAAAAGGAGACGAACAATATTTTAATGAATTTAAAATCAAAGTTGATGCACAAAAATCTCTTGTGCATAAAATACCAAAATTTCATACAACAGCAAGTATCCATCAGTTTATTCACAGAGATGTTCGTCACAGCCACCAATCGGCTGAGGTCATTGTTGAGGGACAAAGCCATTGTTCTATTTATTTTTCATTTTAATTTTCCAATTACTGCTGACACCCAGTATTATATTAGCTCCAGGTGCACAGCATAGTGGTTAGGCGAGTCTAATTCACAAAGTAACCTTCCTGAGAAGTCCAGTACCCGGCTGGCACCACGTGTAGCCAAACCTTGAATAGGTTTTGGACTGTTGTGGCTAAGATTCACCAATGGGATAAAACGTGCTTACCTGTTTTTCATTTTTGACTTATACTCCCTACCATTTACCCATTGTCACAACTGTAATTATATACAAATGAATGCGTACAAATATATATGTATGCACAATTGATTGTTGTTATGTGTCTGATTTTAAAATACAGGGTGCAAGTACATTTTGGCCAGTATACTGACACACTAGGAAAGAGTAGAAAATAACCCTGTGAAATAGGTCACTTACACACCAGGTTTATTCCTCCATCCAGAAAACATATATTGTGTGGCTTCCCTACACAGCACTCCACATATGACAATGGAAGTGTCCACCTTTCTGCCTTCTGCTTTTCGACTTTTCTTCATGACTTGGAAATCTAGTAGGTAAGGCAGGTGAATGCCAAGCTGCTCCGCTGGAATGGGGGGCAGAGACCCCCCGCCCCTGCCTTCTTCATATGGTCTGCCACCCACAACCTTGGCCACTGACCACACTCTAGACTCCACGGGCTTGAACCACACAGCTTTAAACAAAGCATTGTGCAGTGCATACCTGAACATGAGTAACAATGTGGTCCTCAAAAGACAGAAAAAACAGACCTACCCTGGTTCCATTCCGTATAAGAATACAAGGCGTTTTCTGTGACATGCCGGGGGACCAAAGCCCACTCTCTTGTGCCCCGGAGCTTTGCAACAGCGCTGGCACCTGCCCCGGGCAGTGAACCACAGCTCTGTCCTGCCCTTTGGCACTCTGAAGTTTGGGTTGTGTCTGCATCTGGGTCCCTGCAGACCCTGAGCAGAGTCTACGAAGACATTCATGTGAACCCTCTATCTCTGAGTTTATTAGCTCGAGCTCTTCATGAAAACACCCTAAAGATAGGAACAGAGTGCTGTTCTGGGGTCTCTTTATTGAGCGATTGCTGATAATTGATTGAAAGCATGAAAAGCAAGAATCCCTAAACCTGTCTCTTTGCTCTCTGGAGACAGTGGCGGTGTCTACAGAACACTTTTGCCTCTGAGGCAGACTGGAGATGTGAGGCACATTAGTAATGAGAGGGGTTTCGGGTCAGAGTCACTCTGCATCGCAGATGCCATTATCTGCTGATTTAGCTGGGCTGGAAAGTGCTGAAAAACAATCCTTCCCGTGCCCTTGTCAGTGGCTCCAGCGGCGAGCTATAGACAATCAGCTCTACCGGAGTCAGATAATCATCACAAAGTGAATTTTGTTCCTGACTCAATGGCAGTAATTGGGGGGGGCGATGTGATGGGGACGCTGAGGATTATCTGAAGTTCGAGTTTGCTGGTGTATGAAAACGCACTAAGTGGCGCTGATCAGTGAGCCAGCGAAGGCATCGGCGACTTACCCTTCAAAGGGAATGTAGGTGATCACTTAAAACACATGCTGCCCCTCAGAGCCCGACGTCTCCTTCTCCTGGGTTCCGGGGAGGGGCAGGGGCGCACCCCTCCTGGCCTCCCCTTCCAGGGCGGGAGCCGATTACCCAGCAGGCGGCGCAGCCCCAGCGGGGGGTGGGCAAGGGGAAAGCCGGGACGCGCAGGCTGTTCCCTGGGGAGGGACATCCTGTAAAAACACGGAGGTTGAGAACTGTCATACGCACAGCAGTAGGTGCATTTTCCTCAGAAATTAATGGAGCGAGCTGGGCAAAAAAAAAAAAAAAATGTTTTCAAGCTACATCTTCCCTAGAGTAAGATGCAAATTCAAAGGTCTTTTGAAGCCCTGGAATGAAAGTTTAAGATAAGACTTTTTAGTTTTTTGACATTGATAATATAGGCAACCCCTGCACAACGGATATTAAATTGGAATGCTGGAGGAGGGCTGGGGATGTCACTCAGGGGGGCTCACGACGCAGCCACTGCTCCTTGAGCTCGCCTGCCCGCGCCGCCCTCCTGTACTGGGCACCCACAGTCGGCTTCTTCCTCCAGGGAAGCGGGGACCGGTGCACGGATGGAATGAGGGCTGGTGTGCTTTTTAGGGGGTGATAGACCTATTTGTCAAGTGGCTTTGATCCTGAGAGAAACATCTGGAAGAGAAGTAGTAGCCGTCCCTGGAATTTCTTTGTGAGGCATTGTGCTGGGCGCGAGGGTTCCCTGTGCAGTGCGCTATCACCTTCAATGACACATCCGTGTAAGAGGGGCAAGGGAGGACCACGTGCTACACTTAGGAGAAGGCACGGCTCACTTTGGAGAACTATTTGTTACACTATCTGAGAAAATGTGCCCGTTAATATTTAGAATGAGTGGGTGATGGCCGCGGTAAACGTTTCTGTGGCTTCAAAAATCATCTCTTTTCGCCGCTGAGTTAAGGAGAGGAAAAGCCCAATACAGAACCCTTTTCTCCCAAGGATGTGTGTGTGCCTACGGCCAGTTTGCTGAGCGGGACTTTGGCCCTCATTTCCCAAAAGAAGTGCAGTAATCAAATCAATTTCTGTGTATACAGAGCCGCTAGGAGCACACACACTGAGGACACCTACACTATTAACACCTTGATCTGAACGGCTGTGGAGGCCTATGTAGTTTGCTTCATTTCACCAACCAGGGGATTGTGGGTGGCAGAGGTTAGGTCACTGGCCCAAGAGAAAACAGGAAAACCTAACTAATGTGTTCATTCATTGATTCATTCATTCACCCATTTTCTCACTTACTCAAGGAATATTTCTCAGGTTCCCTCCGTGTGTCAGCTGCACCCTTCCCCCCACCTCACCCCTCATCCTGTGGTCTTCAGGGAGTGCCCAGGTCCTCCTGTGACCTTCCGTTCTCTGCAGGTAAGAATGTGAGAGGAGAAAACAGGCTGAAAACTGGGGACTCGAATAAGTGATCTTTGGAGATTTCTTCTAGCTGCAACATTTATACTTCCATTATTTATATAGATATATATTTTTTTTCTTCTTCCCATTGAGTTACTAGCATGTAATTGTGCAGGATCTGTTTCTCACCTTTGTTTATTTTGCATTGTAAAGTTCAGGAAAAACTCAAAGTAAATTAGGTGAATTTTTTTCTGATACATTATTTGGGATGCACACGCTATCTGTATATCTATCTATCTATGTAAATGCTTTTTTCTATGCCAAATAGTCAGGTTGTCTCAAAACATGACCTAGTGCTCCTAGATGGAGCCTTTGTTTCAAAAGGAATAGTCTGACACAGGTAAACTATTTTTGTCGCCACATCGCTGGCAGCAGCAACACCAAAATATTCAGATCCAACTAATTGAAAAGCATTGCATCTGGGTGTGATTCATTGTCGCTGATGGGGTTTCCAATTACTCACAAGTACTTATGCATTCGGAATCCTGTGAGTACTTACAAGGAGGAAAACTGGAGTCCACAATTTTGGTTTTATAAGTCTGAGTGTGGGTTAAGAGGTTTTTAATAAACCAGCCTATTTAAGTCATTAATGGTGGAAAAAATATTCTTGTACAGGAGAAACAGACTGGATTATTGTAAAAGTTGCCTTCGAACATTCCATAATAATTATAATTATATCAATTAAATGCTAGTGGCAAATATTTCAATTACCCCTAATGGGACAGAGCTCACAAACGAGCGTGTGGGGAGACGGCTGGTTCTTTATGGGTAGCCATTGTCTTCCAAAAGCAGCAATTATAGTTTTACTCATGAAAATCCGTCCATAAAATGCAAATGGGCTCCAAGCTTGGAGTTTATTTTAGCGTAACATTATCACACCGTATTATAATAACCTCACTATCGCCTCCTGAAAAAGCTATGAAAACAACACGTTTAAAGACACACACGAGTGTGGTCTTTTATTAACATGTCATCTTTAAGTGGACTCGGGATTTCTTTTGTAATTTCACCGCCTCTCCTGGCTGCCCGAGAGACCCAGCTGCTCGGTGGTGCGCCCCCTGCTGTCGGAGGGCAGGTGCTGGGCAGCAGCGGGGGCTGCGGTGGGAATCCCAGCTTCCATGCCCTCGGTTCACCCGCGCAAGCTTCAGGTTATCATTGTTCTTTTTTTTTTTTTAATTTTAATCATTGCTTTAAAAAAATACACTGGCCACTTCCCAATCCTTTACTTTTACGGAAGACAGACAAGTTTATTAATTTCCCCGGTAAAGAGCATGCTTTCTCTTCCACACACTGTCTTTAAGCAGATCAAGAGAGGTAAGTGCAGCTAGCCGAGGCTCCCACCAGAGGACACGTTATTAAAACATCTGCCTCTCCACGAGCCATTCTGCTCCCCGCCATCCCACCCGGCCTTTTCCACTCCACCAGACAAAATTGCCCAATCTAAATTTCAGCTCGAGTGTTTGATGGTTTTCACGCTGAGCTCCAAACTGTTAATGTTTTCCCTGAGAGAATAGAATTGAACTGGGACTTAATCTAAAATAACAAAACAGAATAAAGGTTTTACATATAAATAAGGAATGCCCTGCGCATTCTTACGCTAGTGGTTTTTTTTTTTCTTTTCTATGTTCTGCATGTAGTAGAGCGAATTGGCAAAGTGCAGAGCATCCGAGTTTGACCCCAAAGTGGAGAACGCTCTCAATAAATGAATACAGCGTCACCTGCCTCCCAATTAATACATTGTTGGAGCCAAATTCAGAATTATTTTAAAAGCGCTTCCTAATATTAACATTTCATTCCATTTTGCTATTTTAAACAGTGACATTTCCAAATACCGTGTTAGGTAACCGGTATGCATACCGCGGGAAGTGCTAATTGGGATGGCAGATAACCCCCCCCTCACTGGAGGGGACTCGCAATGCTCAGGCCTGCAGCTCAGCTGCTTTCTCTTGTGGAGCCGACGCTTCCACTGCCTGTGCATCGCGAAGCCAATAACAAGTTACCTCTGTGTATCCTGGTCGTGAAGCTAGGAGCAGGATATTGGGGAGAAACGGTGGCCTTTGCCGGACTTATAGAGGGACAGCAGGATGACAGCTAGTGATGGGGGAGGGGGAAGTTGGGGGGGAGAGATGGAGCAAAAAAGGAAAAAGGACTCATGGGCATGGACAACAGAGTGGGCATTGCTGGGGGGATGTAAGGGGGACACATGGCAATGGAAAGAAGCACAATAAAGATTAAATTAAAAAAAAGAAATGTAGGAGCCATGGTTAATAGAGATTACAGTACCAGCACTGTCTGTCGGTAGAGCACCCCTATCTTCCTTTCTCTTAGAACAACATGGTCCTCTGCCTCCTTCTCAGGACCGGCCTCCCTCTCTGTTCAAGGACAGGGAGGCACTGCAGTGCTCTCAGAGCAGTGTCCGTCAGACCCTCATTGACCCTGCTTTGTCGATACGGAAAGACTAATGTCTTTTGACTTGTTCTCTGTGTGTATATTTTACTTTTTGTAAACAGATTCTAAAGGTAACAAAAAGGGTACATTTCTAGTTGTGAGTTTGGCTCCTTCAGCTACAGGGAGAGAATAGCAACATTGCTGGCACTCACTCACTCACTCACCCACTCACTCGCGGGAGGGGCGAGCGGCAGAGGGGGAGCGAAGAGGTGTTGAGGGCACCATGTCTGATCTGAAGCCCCACACCGCTGAGCGTTTCCAGCTGTAGCGATCACAGTGGCCAATAACATAAATCTTTCTATTTTGTGAATACCACTTAGGGATCATACAAGTAAAATTGTTACAGGTAATTTCAGTAATCCTGCAGGTCCAGCTGTGAATTTATCCAGCAATGAGACCAATCCCTGTTAACGGAATTGCTAAGAAACCCACCACATTTATTTAGAATGTTTGTTGTTCCTCCCCCTCTCTCCTGTTTGTACTAAATAAAAACACACATATGTGTTACCACCTAGAAATAGCTGCTCCTGCAGCAGGTCACGGAAAGTGTGAGATTGGACACATAACGCTTATATTTATGTCTCTATTCAGAAATAGTGGAAAAATGTCTGTTTAACAAACTAAATGTGAGGCAACTTGAAACCAGCCATTAAATGAAGCAAGAGATTCATCTGTTATCGACACTTGCCATCAATGTTTACGTTAACCAAACATAAAATTCAGTGTTAATTTAAGTCTATTGGACGCTTTAATGTGAGCCATATCATTGAAATATATGTAAATAACACACTGCACTTGTGAATTAATTGGCGACACTCTAGAACAGATGTCCACTCTTGATGAGTTATCCGTGTTATTTAGGTAGTTGATGTTTTTATTTTTTTTCTGCCGAAGTTAACAAATGTGTATTATAAAGGAGAAGTCCTGGAGCTTAAAAGCTTATAGTACACATATATTATGTGTATATATACACACATATTATGTATAAATTAAATAAAAGCTTACTATACTGTGTGTGTGTATGTATGAATGAATAACAAGGCTGGTAAGGTTGATAGATGTTAGCCTCCTCATTCCAAAAACAAAAGGTGAAGGAAACAGTTATGAATCGTAACGGAAAGTGCACGTGTAAAGCTGGACATTTTCCACATCCTAATAATCGTCATGAACCTGCTAGGATAAAACTGACACTTAGAAATTCGTCAGAAGTCAAAATTTAGTAGTTAGGTCAAGAATACCTACTTTAGGGAAAGGCTTGAAGAATTTTGTAATGAAGCATTTTATGAGAAATAAATAACCTAAAAACAATCTACAATTTTCCTTTTGTAGGATTTTTAAAAAGTAAATTACATTCTTTTTGCGCAAATACCGGGAGTGATGCAATCTACCTGTGACACATTCACACAGTGCAGGAACGCACCCCATTACCTAAAACCTCCCCCCAGCACCATCTCCCCTCCTCACAGGCACCTCTTAGGAACAGTTCCGGCTGGTTCTCCAGGCTGTTTCCTATAACTGCGTGGTTTAACGTGATGATACCTAGAGATCTCTTCCTTCAGGTGCCATCCTTTCCAGTGTGTGGATGTCCGCAGTGGGGGTGGGGCGGCATTTATATCATGTATCATCGTTCGCAGACACGTTTCAGTAAATGGACTCCATGAATGAAAGGAAGCAACAGGTGTGGCTCTCAGCTGTGACCCTTTCAAAAGTTCGGCAGCCCCATGAAGTATGCACTATTCCCCCCGTTTTCCCAGCGATGAGACGGAGGCACAGCGAATTCGGTAACTACCTTGAACAAAGCTACAGAACCGGGAAAGGGCTAACCGGGCAGTCTGGCTCTGCAGCCCCTGCTCACGGCACCGCGTTCCCTCGGCAGCCGGCGCGGAACCCCGGAGGCGGCGGCAGCGCAGACTCTCTGCGAGGCGCTGGGCAGGATTCCTCCCTCCAAGCCTCGGCCTCCCCGTGAGCAGGAGGGGAGATGCCCTCCGACGTGTTTGATATTTGTGTGCCCACATTCTCGCTGAAATGTCTAGAAAGCAGATCCCTAGAAGCAGTGTTGTGGATCCGTGTTTCACATTGGTCCCCCCACCCACCTTTTTTTTAAAGATTATTTTTATTTTTAAAGAGCGGAAGGGAAGGAAGCATCAGTTTGTTGTGGCCTCTGGAGCGCCCCCTAGTGGGGACCTGTCCCCTAGCCCAGTCATGTGCCCTGACTGGGAATCAAACCAGCGACCTTTTGGTTCACAGGCTGGAGCTACACCAGCCAGGGCAGTTGGACTGATTCTCTGTCGTGACGTTTGTTAGCAGTGAAAAGGCATGGAGCCCACTCACAGAGAGAAGAACATCAGAGCCACGGGGATGTGTGGATGGATTAATCAGTCCTCAGGACTGTCAAGCTGATTGCCTTCCCATGAGAAGGAAAAGTTGTGAGGAGCCTCCTTTTGTCAAAAGCAAGTGAGAGTCCCCATTGGACCTCTAAGCTGCAAATCATCCGGTGCATTTCTTCTCCCTGCTCTCACTCGGTTCACCCACGTAAAATACCGTCGGCTCCCACTTCCACCCAGGAAGTAGTCAGCTCTTCATGCCAGCATCGCTTCAGTGGAGGAGGCTCCTCTCCAGTCCACCGGCTGATGGTGCTCATCCTCGTCATGGAAACCACGGGGAAAGGGGCAGCCATGGCCGGAGGTTCCAAAGCCACAGGCGTGGACTGCAGATTTGCTGGGGGAAATGTGTGCTTATTTCAGACGGTACATTCCTGAATGTACGGCACTGGTCTGTTTTTTCTTCTTCTTCTTCTTCGTATAGTCACTGAAGATGAAGCATTAAATCGACACTTTGTTGATGACTGAAGAAAATTCTTTCATGCTCAGAGCTGGGGAAAAAAAGGGCTCTTTTACATGAAAGATATTCTCACCTTTCCTTTTCTGTTACTTTTACTTTAACCCCTTAGGTTCTAGAAGAGCTATTGGATATTTTGTGTCTGTATATATTTTACCAGCCTCTTGCAGGGCTGTACAATTTACCATTGTTTAATTATATGCCCATCCATTGACTAAAACCCTGAAGAAGCAGACAAAAAGGAAAATGTAAGAAGGGAATAGGCCATTCATAGGCAATGATTCTTCCCCACACATGATGTTCCAATGCTTAGACTATGTTATGAATGATCCACCTTTTGTGCCACAAAAGAGAGGGCATTTCCATGCTGAAAACAATTAACACTATTTCTGTGCATGTGTGTGTGTGTATGTGTGTGTGCATGGTACTGCCCTTTCCATGCAAAAAGAGAAAAGTTTTACAAAAATCTAAAAATACCACTGTAAGGGACTAAGTCTGAATTTCTCTTTTGAGAGTGTGGAAAGAAAAATTGTGGCTTTGTGCTTGGAAGGACTTAATATCAACTGCCAGGTTGGGACTGGACAAATATTTCCCCTGTACTTTGAAAGTGAGCTGTGCAGAACCTGTACCTTTCCTGCCAGTTAATATCGCTTTTTGCAAAGGTGTTCCTGTAATTCCTGTTTTTACAGCTTCGGACTGCTGTGACACTTATCTGTGATGAGAGGCATAATTTTACCGTTCGCTGTCGCGAATAGAATGTTCACACTATGATGCAAATTGAGCGAACCTGGTCAGAAAAGAAAGCAGCAATGGCCATTATCCTTCTGTGGATTAAATCCGTAGCTTTAATAAAGTAGGACTCTTTCAAACTCACCGACAAGCCTTAGAAATAATTCTCAGGGAAAGTGTTACAGAAACACACGTTAAAAATGAAAAACAGAAGATGTGGAATATCCTTTGATGATAACCAGATACTTTTATTTTTGAAAGACAGATACTTTTTTTCAAGACAGATTTAAAGTTTAATTGTAAGCTAATTCTAATTGCTTTCCTGATTATTGGTATTTCCCTTAAGTTTTCCCAGATGTTTATATTACATGTATAATGTTAGTCATTTATATTTCATTTGGCTCCTCTTCCACTTGAGTCAGGAAAAATGCCCGTTGGTAAAGAACAGGGATGGGGGTGCTGGCCACAGAAGCCTCAGCTGTGTAATTTTTCTTATTACAAAAATCCTTCAGACTTATCCTTCGAACAGCTATGCAAGAATTGCTACCTGTTAGGAGCGGCTCTTGATCAGCAAATCTCCCTCCTCCAGCCCTGAGTTCTCTTTTCCCATGTAGCCAAAGCTTCTCTTGATCTTTTGTTTTGTTTGTTTGTTTGTTTGTTTGTTTTTAGTTTATTTCCTGGGCATATCATACTTATTTAAAGCAAAATGAAAGGCTCAGAAACCTTCAACTACTTTCCGTTTATACTCGTACCAACGAAAGGTTGGTGTCTGTACATTTGTAGTTTCTTTCTTTCTGTCACGGGAACGGGCCTGCCTGGTGCCCGGGACGTGGCTCGTTGCGTTATTTCCCAGCCCTGGCGCTGCGTGGGCGCCTGAGCCCGTGTGGTGCATCGCAGCCAGTTACAGCCTGATCACCTGGTTGCACACCACGCTCCTGCGCAACAATACAGCCATCAAACCGAAACAACCCAGTAAGCGGCCGCTTTAACCGTCGTTTTGCTTGCTCACCAGGGGGAGATTAAATGTACTCATTTTTCCTATAGATAATCAAATATTAAAACACGTTAAGTAAACGGAGGCCGAACAACCGCGCCGTCACACGCTCCTTTGCCACAGCAGCGTCCTAGGTGCTGCGAGGAGCACTCCTTGGCTAGGTGTTGGGAGGAAATTTCATCAGGCCTTTTCCCTTCTCATTTGCATTTGGTTTATCTAAAGTGAAATCCACTCACTTTTATTGAACTGTAATTCTAGTAATTTACAATATTTACATGCTGCGGGTGCGATTGAAATCAGTCCTTAATTCAAATTCAATCTAAATTTACTGCATAGTAATTAGGGCTTTGTAATTGACACGGGGGACCTATTGATTTAATGAAAAACTTAACCTTACAGTAAGTGTTTAATTAGTTGTTGCAGTAGATTCTGTTCTGTCCTAAATTGTGGACTTTAGAGAATCAGGTACTAATTTAAATTACACAACTATATAAAGATCAGAACTATTTTTTTTACATGTAGCCTAACAGATGAATTAATTTCTTCCTCTTGGAAAAGGGTAGGGGAAGGGGGCAGTAATGAAAGTAATTTCCTATCTTGCCTAATTTTATGTAAGGCCGCGCCAGCTACCCTGGAAATGATTACCTACCTCTGTTAAATATTGATATAAAGAGTTATGAAAATTAAAAGTCAATGAGATTTCTTCCAGGATTATTTTGTAAATGGAAAACTGAAACTATATATATATAGTGCCATATATATATACACACATACTATATATATATACACACACACACACACACACCCCTACTTAGAGCAGAAAGACTCTTGGTGCAGAAAGAAAAATGAAAGTTAACCCCAAATAAAACAAAAGGTGTTTATCTTGAGATAATAGTAATCGGCAGCCTAAAGCTTCATTTTTGCCAATCATATGAATTTATTTTCTAGATGAGAATTTAAAACAGAAGTTTAAATTGATTGTATTGATTTTAAATGGTAGTCACTGATGGTCTCTGTTAACATAAACCGAAATCAAAACAAACTGTTGCAATCGCAGTAAATATTTTTCCCTAATTTATCTTAAGAACTACGGTAAAGTACTGAAATAAGGGCACTTTTACACTGAATTTCAGCCTGTCTTTAATCTGTCAGGTCTATAACTCATTCCCCTTAGTACACATTTGTGTTCTCGAAGCTAGAAATAGTAACGTTTCTATATAAAGCTGAGATTAATGCCAAAGGAAAGAAGATTTCTGCAAGCACATTATTCATCCCTTGTCTAGTTTATATTAGATAACCAAGGGAATAGTAAAAGGAGATTTTTTCAATCTTAGAATATTTGGTAGCAAAGAACCAAATAAAATATTTCTAAAGTGAAAACTTTAAACACATGAATGTATATTTTCAAATGCAAAGTTAACTATTAAAAACACTCTAGGTAGAAAACATGAATAATGTCATTAATATATGGAATTGGAATGCATTAATAATGATACAGTTAATTCATTAATGCTACATTGATGCCGAATACAGTGAGTGAGCCAAGGAGTTCCATGACATGCTTGATCAACATTGAATTAGTTTTCAAACATATAAGTTATAAGTGCTAATTAGGTGAGACGAAATAAAATCTAGTGTATGCCCCCAAATTATTGGAACGCCTGTTTCAAATGAACCAATTCTTACCAAAATTAAAATGTTTAATTCAAAGATATCTCATCGGAGACAGTTATATAGAGAGGTCTGACGGGAGAATTTTATTATAAAATTTAAAGCTAACCCGAATAGAAAAATCATAACGTCCTTCAAAAACTTGGCAAAGATTGCAATACGGTCGTGTTCATGTGCACGACTTCATTTTGTGAACACACTTTGCAACAGTATCTGTCCTTTCTTGACAATATACCAGATTCGGGCTTCATCGCCTGGATAGAACCCTAGATGAAGGCCTCGTCCCCTCCACACACACCTCCGCATGAAAGCGATACTCGCCAGGCACAGAAAGTGGGAGGACTAGCCCTGGCTGGCATAGCTCAGTGGATGGAGCGTGGGCTGGGAACCAAAGTGTCCCAGGTTCGATTCCCAGCCAGGGTACATTCCTGGGTTGCAGGCCATGACCCCAGCAACCGCACATTGATCTTTCTCTCTCTCTCTCTCTCTCTCCCTTCCCTCTCTAAAAATAAATAAATAAAATCTTAAAAAAAAAAAAAAAAGAAAGTGGGAGGACTCACGTTCCTCTCCTTCTAGCGCTCCCCCCGATGAACGAACGGCACACGCGGTGCCACATTGCCCGAGGCCGGGGCCGCCAGCACAGCGGAAGTCTGGAAGCTGGCCGCTTTCCCATCGTCAGCTGGAACGCCCAGGGAGGACTCAAACTGGGAATAAGACAGAGCCCCACGGCACGTCGATCCACTTCACTGGCCCCTCCAATTAGCTGTGAAGAATGTGGCTCATTGGGAAGTGCATACGATAATGCCGAAGCATCACTGAAAATTAGATATATGAAAAAGGAGGTCATTAGCTCGCACTTGTCTTATCTGCGGCTAAATGGATCGCAGATGAAATCAAATGGCGTAAGTTAAGTCTTCTGAAGCTTTGGAGCCCTTTCTTGTGTACTTACATTAGATGGATCTCCATAAAGGAAGTTGATAGCATCGCTATTTACTACACCACAGTTAATGTTGTGTTACAGTTTTCATTACCAACCTCTGTTTTCAAAGGTGCATAGCTTTACCGTAAAAATTTGTTCTGAGTTAAAAAGAAAAACAGTGTAGCAGATTACAACCAGAAAATAAACCTAAAGATAGTATCTATGCAATTTTCCAAGTAGTATAATGTACAATCACATTGGCACTTAATATGTGTTAATGAATTCCTATAGATTAAAACTATAATCTCCTAGTAGAAAATTAAAATGTCGTTTATCGAAAATATAGACCCTGGACTTATTTTGTTTGTGAGTAAAAAATTTAAATGGGATTCATTATTGATTTAATTCAGCAAAATAAGGGAAATAATAGTTTGCAATTGTTGAAAATCCTAATTATAAATTATGTTCATTTTCATGAATTATGCACTGATCATAAAAACAAGATGAGGATATACAGATATATAATATGTTGCCATTGTTCTACATAAGTGTGTTATTACCAATGAGAGAATGTTATCATTTTCAATCAGAAGATACAGGGGCCAGAGCAGAGCTGTGGCGAGATTCCAGGGTACACCCGTGGCTGGAGAGGTTGATAGACTGGCAGTGGTTGGTTTTTGTTTGTTCGACTATCTGTCGTCTAGTTGTTAACATTGGCATTGTTATGAGCACTCCTGACAACCATGACCTGAAACACCTCGATATATAGGATCTCCCAAAACGCTAGCATCCAAGGCACAGGGTCCAGAAGGTCAGATCCAGGATGTACTTACCCCAGTGAATCCTGGATCCAACCCCCATAAGTCCTTGAAGGCCATCAGAGGAAGGGAAATACAGTGTTTGGGCTTTGACAAACACCTCCTCCTGGCAGGACCCACCCCTGGGTCCAACATGGACGTGAAAAAACGCCCGGCTCTGATCCTTGGCCTCCTGAAAAGCTAGAGATACTGCTGACAGCCGGAGGTCATGAAAGTGCCAGGCTCCATTCCAACAGATGGAATCGGACACCCGGCCGGGCAGACCACCCAGGACAGCAGAGAAATTGTCTCTGAGAGAGGGTCGAGGGAGGTGGTGCAACGACCCCAGGCTTTGCAGCCTGGCAGCCGGTGGGAGAGTTGGCTTTGCCATTGAGCCTGGACTTGGCTTCCCCGAGGTCCCTTTTCTCCCATGGGAACGCACGGTGGTCTTCCCCTGACCTGGCAGCTTTGAGGACCCCCGGATGGGGCTTCCTGTCCACCCCAGACACGAAGCGCTCTGCGGAGAGCACCGATGGTGGCGATCGTTAGCGTATTCGTCACCCGTGTGCCTGGGGACTGTTTGGAGCAGGTGTCCCTGTTTCCCTCGGCCGAGCTTCCGGACCTTTCTCCACCCTGAACACTCCCATCCGGGCAGGATCTTCACGGTTGCGAGGCAGCGAAATCAAGACCAGCCACAGGAGGAAGACCGTCTTTGTCTGTCAAAGGAGTTCATTTTTTTAAAGATTTTATTTATTTATTTTTAGAGAGGGAAGGGAGGGAGAGAGAGAGAGAGAGAGAGAGAGAAACATCAATGTGTGGTTGCTGGGGGTCATGGCCTGCAACCCAGGCATGTGCCCTGACTGGGAATCGAACCTGCGACACTTGGGTTCGCAGCCCGTGCTCAATCCACAGAGCTACGCCAGCCAGGGCAAAGGAGTTCATTTTTTGATTCAGCAAAGCAGCAATACCAGAAATTTGATTGGAAATTGAGGCGGGAAATCTAGGGAATGCTACTCAATTTTTGCCATGCTTTGGGCTGACTTCCAAAACTTCCTTTAAGCTGTGTTGACATTTAGCCTCCCAAATGACCACTAAAAAACACCACCAACAACTTGGTCTGGCCGTGTTGACTACACAGCAGATTAAATGGGATTCGATACAATTTAACCAATAAGTTGCCCGCAAGCACTGGCCCGACCCTTGTCTTGTTTATGTGCACATGGTTTTATCTAGATAAGCGTTACAACCAGTTTAAACCCACTGCAAGATTTAGTGCACTTATTTCTCAGGTCCGATGCACACAGTAGGTGGCGTTCAAGCCAGCAAAGACACTGGAGAGGGAATTTGCCCTAAAGAGACATTTGCCAGATCCCCCGAGGGAAGGGCACTTGCCTCAGCTCACAGCTGGCGGGGCCACCTGCCGCGTTGGGGAGGGAGGCCTGGGCTGCGCCCCTGCAACGGCTTCTTTCAGTAGCTGCAGTTGCTGCCATCCCTGCCACCGCGGTCCGCAAAGCCTTGCAGCAGCGTGCTCCTCTCAGCAGCGCGGCCCTCCCCGTGGCGAGTGACCCGAAGGGGGATCCTCGCTGCAAGTGGCTGGGCGCGGAGAACCCCTTCACCCGCGTGCGGGCAATGGCGCTCCGGGTCTGAGAATGCCCGAGGTCCTTCCGCGGGCTGGGCCGCCCCTGGCCGGGAAAACCACTCCTGC
This sequence comes from Phyllostomus discolor, assembly GCF_004126475.2. Classification (NCBI taxonomy): domain Eukaryota; kingdom Metazoa; phylum Chordata; class Mammalia; order Chiroptera; family Phyllostomidae; genus Phyllostomus; species Phyllostomus discolor. The sequence continues at coordinate 88,843,556 of NC_040913.2, read as the reverse complement.
CGGGAACTGCCCTGTCTCTAGAAGAATTGCGATTGTGTGCTTCCCATGTCCTCTCCTTAGACAAAGCTCTCCTTGGCCATGGCCGTCAGAAAGTTCCAGAACAAACTACTGAGGCAAATATAAAACTAGTCAGAGAAACCAAAGGACTTTAAAGAAACTACTATATGTGTGTTTAACAGTTACATGAAGATAAGGCTGAGACAATGTGAATATAATCTCATGTTTGTTTGTGTGTGTGTGTGTGTAGATTTTTAAAATTATTATTTCAGTGTTTTACTTTAGCCTTTCCTAGCTCTGAAATTTTAATGTTTGATCTGGGCCCTGTTGAAATCATAGGCAAGGCTCAGTGTTTATTTTTAAAAGTTGTATAAAGTATTTGCCCACACAAACAGAATGGTATGGTAGGAAAAACAATCTAATAACACACACGTGTGTGTATAATAAGATATTCCAAATATAGAAAGCTATAATCTGTTAAATTTCCCCAATAGGTAATTTTACCGCTCCTCAATCCTAAATTCGTGCATAATAATAACGTGAAGCTCATAAAAATTTTGATTTTCGGCTAAACATAGCCCACATTTAGTAATAATTGTCCATTTGTAAATTGTGCACCAGGATTTATTTCTGGCTCCGTAAGGACGTTTGTGATTATTTCCAAATGTGAGGCCGAGAGTAGGTGAAATACAATCCTTTATCTTCACTCAGTGGTTTACCTTGTAGAATGCTTACCCTGAGTGAAGGTTCTATTTTGTATTCTGATTCCCTGTTTTTCTGTTTGCGGTTCGATGAGGGAATGTGTTCAGCGCTTACCTGGGGAAGGCTCAGGATCACCAGATGGTCTTTTGCCATCCACAGGTGCCACTTTGCCTGTTTTGCAAGTTTGTGACAGCCCACAGGGACGGGCCGAGGCATCCATCCAGTCAATTAATGAATCTGGGGCAACTTCCATGCCGCAAACATCCTTATGCACTTGTCCTACTCCCGTAAAACCGGTTGATACAATAGGGCACAGCATTCCACTCGGAAAGGATGCAGTGAGTTCATTGCCCTGATCCAAGCAAGAGGGCAGAATCAATCACAGTCACTTTTGTGGAGTTTTCAAACAGGGCTGCAGGAAGCTCAAACTTCCTCTCTGTTGATTCCCATTGTGGGTTCAGAAAATCATTTTAGTAGGAACCCCCTGCCTGTTGGTAAGAATAAGAACAACAATGGTTGTTACGGCTCTCAATACTATAATCACCTCTTCCGTGATTACCAGTCACAATAGCTTTAAAACTAAGAATCTGCTGTGCACAACTTTGACCATTTGATGAGTCTCCCGAGTCTTGTGCTTCGGAGCAAATAATTTTCCATCTGTCTTCTGATTTTCGAGCATCATGCTCTCTGAAGACTAGAAATTTCTTAGGCATGTCTCCTCTCGTCCTCCCAGAAAGGTAATTTTGCGTTTTGTTTAAAAAAACAAACTTGCCATTTATCAGATTTTTAAATGAAAATTATTTTATTGTGTCTTGCAAGTTAATTCTGGTTCTGTTTTTTAAGTTTGTTCTTTGAAATGCCTTCTGAGAGTTTATGGTTTAAGAATGCCATGTATGGTGTTTCTAAAAAAAATGGTTTTTGAACTCTTTGGCAAATCTGACATTTATTTAGTCACTCCATCAGAAAAGGAATGGAAGAGGAAATGCCCTGTTACATTCAAGTTCAAGCTCAACATTTTGCTTGTTCATTGATTTTAGGCTTCTATTTTATAAAATCGAAATGAAAGTTGAGTTCACTATGAAAGCAATGAAGAGATAATTCATGTTCACATTACAAAGGGTAAAAACAGAAGCACTATAAAGTACATGTAGATAATTCAAAATAAAAAGTAATGTTATATTTTTTCATGCATATCTCCTCATATTCTCTGCTCCTCTTAAAAAACTCCTAAGAACACGTGATGAGATGTGGCTGTTTCTCATATTCCTATACTTTATTGTACATACATTTTAAAAATTATGCCTTGACAAAGTACAAAACAGGTGGTAATTCATATCATGTGAAATATGTATTTGAGGACTTCTTTTTAAAATATTATAGAGGGAGTCCTGCCAATGAATCACTTTTGAAGGCTGTAGAATACCGTTAAGTAATGATTCTCTTGGAACTCATTGTTGAAAGTTCACACAGATGAATGCTATTAAAGTATATTATTCTAGGTATGATCTTGCTTTTAAACCAGAAAAGTGGACATTAATTTGTAGTTTTCTACATTAGTGATTCATCTACTTATGTAAATCAATGCATTAATATATTCTGACAGTTTGGTCCTAATGAAAAGAAGAGTGAACACCACTTCCTTAACTTATGAATTTTTAAAAAATTCAAAATCAGATGATAATGTTCCCTTCATTACTTCTCCTGTTCTTGCGAATGGCATTTTGCAAGCAGAAGTATATATTGCTGGATAAACCTAAGTGATAGTTTTTTTCCTCTGTGGTGCTGGGAAATTCCTTTGTTATTTTATTATTCCCCAGTTACTAATGTAATATGGCTTTATGGCTTTACTTCTATAGTGTTTAGACGGTTATAAATAATATTATTTTAGTGTTTGAAGCCTGGCCTGTAGGTGTGTGTATATATACAAATGAGAATGTCTATCCAACATGTCTTGAAAAAGACCTCTTTAATTTGAGGATTTTTTAAGAGATGTGCTCAAATTAAGCTTGAATACAACTTGGTAAAAAGCTAAATGCAACTCATCTACTCAAAATGCCACATACTGTAACAATTCCCAAATTGCAGCCTGCAGAAACTCAGTGCACCTATTTTTAGCTAACAGTGACACCATGAACATGGGCTATACAATAAATAATAAAAGTAGATGGTACTAACAACATGGAAACATAAACACAACATATTAATGGCTTTAATGATAAAGATTTTATGAGCATGTGACTAAAATCAGAAAGAATGGGGATCTAGTTCCGGCAAGTTCGTTTGTCTTTTATTAGGACAAAATTGCACTTATTAAAATATTAGTGAACATCTTTAGCCATGATAACATTAGGATTTCTATAGTGAATACGTTCAGGTACATGATAGGGTATAAAGACGTACATTGTATCTTGTTAGTACAGATTTTGTGTTCCAGCCAAACTGTATTGTAAAACACAAACAGAAACAAATTCTGACGTGATTATACACACATCACCTTCTTTGTCTGCATTCACTGATCTCCATTTAATCCGAGAGGGTCAGATAAGATAACCTTCAGCTCTCTTGACACTATACATTTTAATGAATATATATTTGATGCTACCTTTTCTAATCAGCAATGGGGAAAAGCTCTTTTTAACTCTGTGTATATGCGTGTGTGTGTGTGTGTGTGTGTGCATACTCGCGCACGCGAGAGAGAATCAGAGATGAACTTTGTTGGCTCGAATAACCAAGAAGAAACAGTCTATATACATCCTTTAAATCACTTCCAAGTTTTCTCCAAAAAACTTCAAATAAAAGGAAAGGTACTTACGAACTTACTGCATTATAAGGAGGAAATTTGTGCATGCCTATATACTCAGAGCAGTGAAGGTAGTTCTTAATGAAGAATAAACACCAGAGAGGTTTTTGTCTAAATGTGTGAAAATGAATCTGCCTACTCAGAACTCACACAGGAAAACATCCTGAAGGGGGTCTCACATGGAAGGCTGCCCGAGTCAGGGAACCAAGGGAAGATGGTGTTACTGGTTTCTTGGCAAGTGGGACTTCAGACTTCCTGGAGAGAAGAAATCGTTCAAAGTTATGGGGATAGGTTATATTTTGTGTGTTTTGATCTATTTTACCCCTAAAGCTTTGGCATTCACCTCAATGCTGATGTGCTAACATCAGAGCTCAGTATCTCTATAAAACAACAATGACAATAACAATATTTATATATATAGTTATTGTATATATATGTGTGTGTACATATATATATATATATATATATATATATATATATATATATAGCTTGCTATGTGCCAGGCAATATTCAAGGGGCTTTACAGACACTAATATATTTAATCTTGTGATTAAGGCAATCCTTGAGGTGAGTATTATTATTTTTCTCATTTTACAAATGAGGAGAGCGAGACCCAGAGCAGTTAAGTTACTTGCCCAAGGTTACGTACACACATCCTAGGAATCAAGACATGAGCAAGTCTGGTTCCAGAAACTCTGCTACTTATTACCGAGCTAGAGTCCCTCCCAGCTGTCCGTGGACCGTAAACTGCCGTAAACGTCAATGAAAAGTCCAACAACTGAAAACCCAAACCCGCCAGGGTCTGCTCCTCTTTTCCCCATTGTCCTTGACATCACACCCTACTCAGTCCTCTTCTGCATGAAGACAATTTCCTGTTTTCCTCATCCTCAACACCCAGCCAGTCACTGAGGAGCTTCCTCAAAAAAATTCTTCATCTTCTTTTTTCCTGCTTCTCCTTCAAGGACTTCACACTTTCTCACCTGAACTGGTAACAGAGACTTCTAATTTCTTACCTGGTCACCACACATTTCCTTTCAACCTACCCATGCTTAGAGTCATCTTTGTGAAATACACCTGTGCTCATGTCTGTTCCCCAATTAAAATTCTTCCAGCCCCCGTCCCCCAAATCTTGAAGATACTGTTGAAATGGCATCAGCAACCCCTGCTTGCCATTCACTCTAGGGCCATCTTCCCACGCAATGCCCCGGCCCCGTCTCCTTCCTCCACCTCCACTGCATGCACCTTCCAGTGCTCACCAGTGATCTTCGTTGTGTCTGGGACGTTCAGCTCACATGCCACTCCTGTTTAATAATCCACGCGAAATGACTCGTGGAGACTATGGGGAGTTTCAAGCACTGGGCCAAGCATTTGGAATGCGGAGATAACATGGATGTGTGTTTTCTTCCCTGAGCTTAGAGACCAGTTAACAGTAATAACAAGTCCTTAGAAAACAAAACGCACAAGGATGAAGGACTAAGTTCTTCAAAGGTGGATTTTAGGAGGACAAATGGAAGGCTCCCACGAGTGAGTTAAGTCTACGCTGCAAACCAAAGGAGTAAGAGAAATGAGTCAGGAGCGGGGCGGGGGGTACAGCCATTCTGACGCCAGCAGACATGCCCACGAGGTTCCAGAGGTCTTCGGTATCTCGGAGAAAAGACGTGTGTAGAAGTGAAAACTGTCGGGGAAAAAAAACTTCCTTGTGCTCCCCTCGTCCGGGCTCCAGGGAGATCCCAAACCATCCATCCTTGTTTCTCTCTGTCACAACAAAGGATGACCATAGGGGACAATTGCTTACTTGCCCACGACCCGTGGCCCCTTTATGGCAGGTTCTTGGCAGACACTTAGAATGCACTGCAAAGACCTGTGGGTTGGCTTTGAGAGACACTAGGCTCTCGGTGATACTGTATGACGCACGAGGCCTTGTGAGTAAAGTTGATGCAGAACACAAATAATACTTCATAGATTTAAGAAGATTGAGGAGGTGTAAGCGTTGTTTGTCTGAGTGCACATGACAATAAGGAAGGAGTTAGAGCTGTTAAAAGGAGCAATATCAGCAATCGTGAGAAACATTCTTCTAGGAAAAATGGAGTGGATTAGGGGGTTTTTTAAATTCAGTACAAATATCTATCCCCCCAAGAAATGTAGAACTAGCAAAAACCTGGAAATTGTGTAACTGCATACCCGACTCTATGGAAGGTAGGAAAAAATAAAGATGAAACCCATGAAACGTGGCTCACCCAGTCTACTTGAGGTGCTTACAGTTTACTTTTGAAGATACAATATTAAGATAATAATATAATATTTCTATAATAACTTCAGAGTAGCTACCACAAAAGGATCAGCAAGCAGCAAGAGTAAATGGCCAGAAAATGACAAGCTGTAGGTAGTAAGCCCCAGCCATTAACAAGCAGGTATTGAATTTTTCTGTGATTACTTGAGCGAGAGCTGTCACAGAAATGAACGCTGCACCTCAAACACGTCGTAACAGGCCAAAGGAAAAACCCAACAGAGAGCAGAAGAACCTAAATTCGGGAAGCAGAAAACAGAGGTTGACATGGGCGGATGTGGTGTCTATTGATCTGGGAGGCAAAATGAGATCTTCGACGATGTGATATTTGAGAGCTATCCAATACTTCTCCTTCACTTCAGTGTGGACTGTGCTTGTCTATTTAGGATAATTCCACACTACTCATCCACATATTAATGTTTTTTCCCCTGAACACTGTGTTCTACGTGAGTATATCTATTTAATGGGAGCGTCTTTGGAGATGAGTGGCCCAGAGTTCACGTGTCTGTAAGGAGTTGGTAAACTGTATTTGTGATGAAATCAAATAACTTCACTGCTCTTTATGTAGACAATTTCTTCCTACAACACAGTATCAATCTGTAAGTTTACACTGTTTGATTTTAAAGGCCCCTTTAAAAAAGTCAGAGTTTATCCGAATTCAACACATTTGTCAGCACTGACTTACAATGGAGTGTATTTGAAAGTACATGTAATAGGCACATGCCAAATGAATTCATTCATTAAGACCAGTGTGATTGCAGTGAATGTCAAACGAATTAATAATAATGGGGCCTCCACGTGTTACCATTACTTTCACAGTGTGTTACTGTTTTTATTCTTATGAGCCCTGAGGGTAAATGACACTCACCTATTATCCTGGTATATTAATTGTATCTTGATAGTCAGAGGTTGGACAGTAAAAATTTCCATCCCCCTAGGCACGGAGAAATTACTATTATGTATAAGTTTCACTGAAGGGTAATTCAATATTTTAGGTCCCAATTATAAATGGCATTTATGTCAGGCTTCCCAGGCAGGCGGTCCCTGGGATGGGGCGGCCACCGGACCTGTGGCTCCCATGGCCAGTACTTAGAAGGAAGACTGGCAGTTGCTCAGGACTTTTTCCGGGAGTCCCACGTTTATTGGCTCGAGACTTGACATCATGCCGTAGATGCCCATGTGCGCATGTGCACACCTTTTGTCGTCATTCTCATAAACACAAACGTAGAGAGGCACACATGGCCATGTACCCTTCGTGTCTGGGGTTACACGATCTCGGAATAGTTTTGTCCTTGACAGCAGCTCCCTCCTCAGAAAAATGATAATGAAAGTACCTCTTATATCCTTTTAAGAAATTATTTATTTCTTTATTTTCTGTCACCATGTATCTCCCTGATACCACTTGCACCTCCACCCACCCCGCAGTTACCACAGTGCTGTCTGCGTCCATAAGTCCTTCCTCTCTGTTCCTGTTCTGCTGGACCCCTCCCTGCCCCCCACCCACGACTGCCCTGGAGTGGTCAGCCCACTCTCTATCTAGAAGCCTGTCTCTATTCTTCTCGTTTGTTGGTTGGTTAGATTCTGCTCATGAGTGAAATTCACCGTACTTGTCCTTCTCTGATTGGCTTATTTCACTCAACGTGATGTTCTGAATTTCAAACGTCAACCCACAAGCGTTCTTTCGAGATATAATTTAAAAAGGCGTAACCCCCTTCCTGTTAAAAATGTCAGTCCCTGCCTGCCATGTCACACAGAGCGTGCCTCTCAAGTCTGTGGGTGATGTGAAACTGTGTCGGACAACTGACTTCAAGGACAGATACATCTGAATTTGTAAAGGTCTGTACTGTCTTAAGCAAAGGATGTGCACTTTAACTCCTGCGGTGGGATTCAAGCAGAAGTTTCCACCCCGCCCCCATCGGGGGTGGGAGGCAGAGGGGCATTTGTATAACAGAGTAAAGGATCACCTAGAGGGTGGATGAGACTGTAATTTTCCTTTTTTTTCTTTTTACTATGACCGGCATTAAGACAGACATTTTACATTATGGGCATTCCCACATATATGTATATATAACTGAAATAAAGTGTTCACAAAATAATACTTACTACACACAACTCACTTAATGTATTCTATCCAGTCTGGACTGGCCAACTTCATGTTTCAATACTATCGCAGCTCACTGGATTGACTTCCCCTCCCAATAATGGATTATGATTATTTGTACAACCTTGAACTTGGCGACCCCTTGTAACTCCCAGATTCTGTCATTCTGGAGATGCAATGGAGAGAGCTAAGCATGTCCCCTGATTAGACTCGGACGCTTCCACGTGACTGAGGGTCACAGCAAGTAGACCGTGCTGTTCACTTGATGGCATCATTACGAATATCCCAGTACTTAAATTTGGAAATATAATAATAATGATGATATTATTTATATCACAGTCATTATTAAGGTATATATACATAACATATTTTGATTTTATGATAATGCTTGGCAATAATTTCGCATCAAAAGACAGGGATGCAACAGAGGTTCTCACCGTCTTCTTGAGAAGCCCATGCAGCTCTGCTTCTCACTAACCAGGGGAAACAACATGGAGCGTCTGTGGCTGGTGGACACGAAGGGGAACAGGCAGAAGATGGTTCGTGGCTCTGAGGATCTTACGACTAGTGTGAGGGCTGGAGAACTGGTGTGTAAGACTTGAAGGTCTACCGGTGATGTACACCAGCCACCGCCCAGTGCCTGTGAGCACAGAATTCAGAGACAGTCCTACAAAGAATACCGCAGACAATGGAAATGAGGTTTGGCCAAAGAATGGGGCTTGCCAAAGCCTGTGGTGAGCAGCATTAAGAACACAACTCGAAAATGAAGAGATTTGGATGGATCCTTTATGACCTCGTTTTTTTAAAAAAAAATCTTTGGGCCAAAGAATAGCTTTCCAGGAGAGTGGACAAAAGAGACGTGTTAGGTGTGATGCGGTTTAGCAAATAAATGAGACTCATCACACTACTGACAGGCATCTGCTCGAATGCTTTCTGTAGCTGGTATTAGCGCTCTTGAATTATGTCTCTTTTAAGAGATTGTTTTCCACTGAAACTTCTGAAGAAACAAGATCTGCTCCTTATAGGAAAAAATATGCAGATTTTTCAGAGGCAGCTAGCTCTTAAAAAACAAACACATTTCGCATGTCACTGGGTGCTTTGTGGACATGGGTGACATGACCACAGATGCAGACAGGTGGGCCCCCGTGTCATCAATCAGATGTTCATACACTCAAGGTGTTTGCTGGCTATAGATTTCAGTGGCTTCCATTTGGAGAGTCAGATGTTTGGTGTGTGGGGCCGAGAAAGGAAACAGAAAGCAGCCGTCTTCCCTGCTTTCCTCCGTGTAGTCAAATTCGCGCTCACGGACATCGGACTCGTGCGTTCATACCCTCTGCGTGTCCCCATGTGTGTCTACTTTTACGTATAATAGAAGACAGCTACTCTACTCAGACACACGTTTTTTACTCGCTCAGTAAAGGTTGGAACCGAGTTGTTCTGAGTGTCTTCCAGAGACTTCTGTTTTGTTCTATTAAGCTCACCCATGCCTGGCAGAATCGGAGCCTTCTTCAGCCGTTGGGAGATAGACTTATTTTTCACAGCCTGACGTCTCAGGGCTGGCCCTGCGGAATCCCCGCCCCACCCTTCAGCACCCCTGATCTCCCTCCGATTGGTGCTTTTCACCCGAGGGCCTCGCAGCTCCTGAATCACTGTCCGCCTGCCCGTGCGTGGTTCAGCCCTGCCTCAGAGAGTGGCCAGCTGCCCTCCCTGGGCCGATCAAAGAAAAGAAGTGACCACAGTAGCTCAGGACTTGGGGACTTAGGGACCGTGGTGACTTGAAGATGTGGCACCGTGTTTGGGCCTGGCTGGCGGCCGCAGGGGGTAAGAGGAGGCAGGTGTTTCCACCCTCCATCAGGGACGGCTCTGGGACACACACGTGAAAATCTGGGAGACGCCCCAACCCTTTGCATGTAGCTTCTTGCTGCAAACCCAAGCCCCCAAACTTCCGCTCAGCGGTAGTGTGGGAATGACTTACTCGGTCTGTGCAGGGGCGCTCTCATGACCCTAGTGTCTCAAACATTTCCCTAAAAAAACAAAAGCTGAGTTCAAAGGAAATCAGTGATTTCATGACTTGATTGGACAAGCCAGTCTACCCCCCATTGAAATAGATGAAGCCTGTGATGACGAGCCCGACTGTTGCAAGTTACTGCCCAAGGACAAGGACTCGTGCGGGTCTGGCTGCGGGCAGTGGGGGGCAGAAGCCGGGAGGGGACAGAAACCAAGAGGAGCCACAGGCCTCCTCCCCGATCATTCCAGGCATCAAGTGTCACCGCCCTGTGCCCCCCCTCATTTCCGGCCCACAGCCCCTGGGCGGAATCCAAGGGGGTGGAGCCAATCCACCAGGATCTCAGGCCCCCGTTGATTCTGCATGATCCTAGAATGGTGTACTATGCCTGTTATCACACATTTTTCAAAACTCATTGAATGTGCACACCAGGAGGGAACCCTGTGGGCTCTGGCTGATAACAATGTGCTAATATTGGTCATCGATTGTGGTAAATGTACCTCACAGGTGCGTGGTGCCGATGGGGGAGAGTCTGTGGGCGCACGGGGAAGGGGCATATGAACGACCTTTGTGCTTTCTGATCCATTCGCACTGGTTTAAAAGATTAAGTTTATTATGAGTGTTGTTTCAGTAACTCAGCCCTCTAGCCCCTGGGTCCGAGGGGCAGAACAGAAAGGTGTGTGGGCCACAGTCAAGCAAGGCTCCCTTCTTGACAGGGTGAAGGGGTGGGGTCTGGAGTTAGACAGGGAAATCAGGAGGGTGAGGGGAACAGGCATCCCGGTTCCCAGGGGCTCCGTGGGAACATGTGACCAGGGTTTGTGGGAACTCATCTCCACAGCTGCGCCCCGGGACCGTGGGCCGTGATGCCCTCACGTCCAGGGACAGCGCATCACCTCCAGCAGGAGGAACACAGCTCAGCTCTAACCTCTTCGGTGGCTGAGACGGAGTTTCAGTTGTTGCTGCAAGCCCCGAGGCTAGCACCGAGTGGCCCGCGGGGCGGGGGGCGGGCAGCAGTGCCCCTGTCAATCACCGCAGCCCCACTGGGCAGGAGCCCAGCTGCCTGTGGTTCCAGTGCCCGTTGGGGAAAGCTCAGTCCATTCAGAAACGCCACCACGGTGGAGTCGAATGGATGGTCACAGCTGAGCCCCTGATAAAGGGGACATCCTGGGGGCACGAGCAACAGTGCCGCCGCTCTTCGCCAAGCGGCATAAAGACCGTGTTGGGTTGACACCAGCTATAATTAGAAGCGAAAGTGCAACACATCTCGGAACAAGACCTGGGGACACGGTCTGGCTGGGACCACTCCCGCGCTGTGCCAGCTCGCATCTTCCTCTCTCTGTCCTCTGGTTTCTGCTTTAAAATGGGAGGGCGCTTCGGAAACTCAACACCAAGATCAAAGGTGTTGGCCCCCCATCATAAAAGATGCCGTATGCACACTAACTTTCTGCGTTCCCCCATTTTCAACTGACTGAAAAAGTCAGTCTCAGAAAGACTGGTCTGCAAAGGTTACAGGGGTCAGATGTGATCTTTAAAGCCGACCAATGTGAGGCAGATTGTCAGGGGTTGTTTCCTTTCAACACACGGTTCTGACGGAGGGGCGACGGGCATTCCCTCGAGCACAGGTGGGGGAACTGCCGTGCAGGGGGCTCGGTGGTTACCTTCTGCTTCACCCGGAAATCCTTCTGCACTTGCAGTCAGCGACCCCAGACGATCTGCCCGTTCCCCTGCCGACAGCAGCTTTGCCCTACAGGAGTGCGGGGCTGAGGTCTCCGCATTTAAATCCTTCCCGCCCCGTCTCCTCTGAGAGCCGCAGCCGCCTTGGCTTCCCCGCACCTGCTCTGAAGGAGGCTGCCAGGCTCCTTAGAAACCAGCCCTTCCTCGGCTGGAAATGTCCCCAAGCTGTGGGTACGTTTTTGTCCCCTACTCTCTCCTAAGTGCCAGCAGCATCACCGCTTTCCCCCGCTGTTTAATCCAAGGTGTTAGTGACAAAACCATCTCCACTTTAGCGCTGTGCCTTAATCGCGCTCCGGTTACCTGGTTCACACTTGAGCAGGGAGCTGCACTTGAGCAGGGCGCCAGAAGTGGTTAACTAGGCATTTTCACCGTCTGTCCTTGTGGTCCTCACTGTCAAGTGCAATGTAATTGGGGCAGCCCTTCTGAGTAAAAGCAACCCCTTGAGTTACCGGCACGCAACGTTCAGGTGACTCACACGGGCCGATGTCTGCTCCCAAATGCAGAATGTGCTGCCCCAGACCTGCCTTCGTTCTGGTCTTCCCTTACCTCTTCCCATCCCGGCAGTCCCCTCCCTTCTCCCCTCACGCTCTGGAACGGGCCCCTTCCAAGATGGCACTGGACCGATGCAGAAGAAAAAGGCTGCCCGCTGCTGAGAATGACCTCTGCAAAGGAGGAGGAGAAAGCTCTTCCCAGTCCCCTCCACCTGCTCACCCGCTGTCTCCCTTCCCCTCCTTCTCATCCTGCACGTCTGCACCCTCATCCTCTGTCCCCCGCTCCCTCCAGGACCTCCCGTTCTCAAGACTTAGAACTCAGGATAATTCTGGTGTTAATGTAGTGCAGCTACAATCCAGCGGGCTACACGGTTTATCATTGTCATCGTCGTTGCTGCTGTTGTCGTTAGGGGAAAGAATAGACACGGAGTCGCCTTTTATAAGGTGTTTACATAGGGGATATCCTTCACGTTGCAAACAACCCACTTACTACATTAAGAACTCAACCCGCTCTGAAGGTGGGGACAGCTTATAGTGCTGCGTGTATTTTGGATCACTGTCTTCCATGGTTAAGAAACCAAGATAATCCCCCAGTATACAAGCGCATCAAACAGTTGTGCATTTTGCTAGATCATATTCATCTCTAATAGCATTCTAAATCTGTTTACTTAGCCCTGGCAGCCTGAGTGATGGCAGGCAGTTGATCTCTGCCGGGCGGAGCCCGGAACGCGGGCCCAGGACGACACATGGATGGGGCTCCGGGAAAAGTGCGTGGGGTTCAGCGCGCCAGGTGTGGGCCAGGCAGATGGCGGAGCAGCGGTGCCTGGTGTTGTCATGCACATAATCTGATTCTCTAAAATGACCTCGAGACACCAATTTGCTGTGCTCGCTCTCAGGTGTGCTGCGAGGAGCCGGGTCTCGGGGGGACGCCAAGGCCACTCTCCAGCCCTTCTCATCTGGGGGCTAATGGACAGCACTCTCATTGGAAATGGCACTGCTCGCTCTGTGAACGGGAAGAAATTGCTAAAATGCCTGTAGCTCTAGCAGGCGGCAGGTGGGCAGCAGGACATCCTGAGTGTATCATGGAAAAGAATGTTTTTGGTTGCAACTTTGGCAACACTTGGAGTTTCTACAGTGCACAAGGATGAGTTTAATTTTTGTATAAACAACTGTTTGATATCCACTTTTTCCCTTCCTTCCTTTCCAGAGAGCTGTTTGTTATTTTTTTCTATGTTAAATCCTAGAAAATTACTGTAAATTTCACAGTGATATGCCACAGCATTATTTTCTGTTTGGTGAATGATAGTAATAATGAAGAGGTATTGATTTTTCTCTCACTCAGAAAATTGAAGGAAGCAGAGGCTTGAGCTATCTATTTAATGACCGAAAGAGGAAGGATCTTGCAAAATACAAGGGATTCAATTAGGAAACTGGAGCGATTTTTGCAACTATTTTAGTACACTTCTTTATTTTGCTTAAAAAATCAAACATTATGAAACTTTCAGCCAAAATTATGCTTTTATATCCTAAATCTAACAAATGGAGACTCTAATTTCTCTGTCTGGATTTATGTGATGCTAAAATCACATATTTTTATTAGTTGTCAAACACTCATTTATTTACTAGGTCAAACAATTATTTTCAATTTTGGGACTAGGATTATTAATGGACTAATACAAATTTTTTCAAACACATGGGTTGATAAAATGAAGACAAGATTTTATCATCAGCGGGAATTCTCCATAATGAGAGATCTTCAAGTTCAGGATCTGAAAGACAAATATATTGTGTAAAATATGACCTACTAGCAATAGCTTCAAATTACTGTTGGTATCAATAGAGAAGAATATTTCTCCGGAGAACTTTGAGCTCTGGACATGCGATAATGTTTAAGGACTTTGGGCAGTAGAACTCTGTTTTGATTTATCACGAAATCAATTTTATTTCCTAGAAAAGAGCAATGTATTTTAAATATTTGACATTTTTACTTGAGAACTGCACGGGGAAGCACTGTTATGCCCACATGTGAGATGTGATATTCATTTCTGGCTCTTAATGTCTGTGTCTTAATGGGAAATGGACAGCCTAGAATATAGTCGAGGAAATAGACTAGGAAAGAAAAAGCTGGAAACAAAAACATGATCCGAAGACTACCTGAAAGAATGAGGTGTATCCGGCATGGAGAAGCAGGGATTAGGGACTCCACAGGTGTGTTCTCAGGGGCTGAAGGACCAGCCATGAGCAACAGGTGCTACTCTTGTGGCTCAGAAAGACAGAATGACCACGGAAGAATAGAATTTAGACAGTATTGAATTTAGGAAAAGAATGAGCTTACTCTTTCCTAAAACTATGACAGGGAGGGTGTGTTCCAGCATGATGTGGTCATGGCCATGGTACAGAAATTCCAAAACAGCCATAAGAACCACTTGACAGGGTCGGTGTCCGGAAGGCGAGCGCTTGGGCCACATCGCCTTGGAGTTCCCTCCTGAAGGCTCGCTCCTGTCCTTCTCGGTGAATCTGTGCACACCCTTTATCCTCATGCTCAGTATGAGTGGGTATCCATTCGGGTCCAGCCTTACAGTTTTCCAGTCTAGTCCTTGCTGTCGGCTCCTCTGCCTCCCAAGTTGATTCCACCTTTATTCCTCCACATGCCATAGAAAGATTTATTTTCACATGCGTGAAGTTGGTAGAGGTAAGCTCAAGTCAATACTTCTCAAAGAGCATCCCGGGCTGAGAATTTTCCTGTTGAAAAACCAAGACCGTCTTAAACAGTATAGAGGTTGCCCGCGTTTTAGATGTGATCGTCTAACATTGCATCACGCCCGCCCATGGCACAGGATGAAACGCATCTAAACTCCCTGTCTCCCTTTTCAGAACCTGTTTGCAAACTGCCTCCTAAACACAGATGGAGCCCTTTCTGCTTGCACAGACGAACTTGTGTGTCTGTCCCTGCACTTCCGATCCTGGTGACGTTGTGTCCTTTAGCCGGGCACCAGGTTGTTTTTCAGACATGGCCTGGGGAGAGGTGGTCCTTGCCCCACTGCCAGCCTCACAAATTCCTGACGCACACGCGTTCATCCCGCATTGTTCTCACATGTTGCTTAACAGCCTGCGTGATCACCGCTCTGCAGCTCACCAGATGGGGTTCTCGCGTAGCGGTGAAACAGATGAGATGCTAAAATCGATTGTTTTATCAACAATCAGTTGCAGATAAAAATCATTTTAATGAGAGAAATTAATGGTGTTTGCAAACATGATGTTAATTAAAGAACATTGCTTAGGCTTTTTTTTTCCCCCCCGCGCCTCTCTTTTTTCTGCACACCATTTTTTGTTACCCGTGACATCTTTCATTATTGACTCATGCCCCAAAGAAAAGGCGATTAAAATCTGCTTTTGTTTGATGTAGCTTTTATTGAAGAAAGAAATAGATCTTTCTGAAGCTTCCTGGTGAGATGAAAGTCTAATTATCTCCACAAATGAAAGGAAAAGCTTTAATTAGGCCTGTGCTGAATCCGCGCACTGCGGATTCGCGCATTGTGATGGATGGGGCCCGCGTCTCCTCCGTGACTGCCTGGGAAATAATGAAGGGAGAGCAGAGGTGCCCGCGCCCAGGATTCAGCTGGCGGAGTGGCGTGGGAGGCATACCTGGGTTGCGAGCAGGCGCCCAGAGCAGCTGCCACGGGCCCTGCTTCGGCACGGGGCCTTGTGCTGCTCTCCAGCCTCCCTCTGAGCTTTGATCTCCTTCCAGACAGCGGGGGTCCTAACAAATCAAGCTTTTCATGTTTCGCTCAGTTTTACTCTCTTTTGCTGCACCGTCGGCGCGCGGACTCCAAAGAGGACGGATAAAATATTGTCTTTTTCTGAAGCAATTAATAATCAGCAGCTGACGTGATTGAAGTGGGGTATTATGCCTTACGAGGAGTGTTTTCAGATTGACTGTGGGGAGGCAGCTGGGAGGAGAGATGAATTATTTATTGAACTGTTTCGCTGTTTACCTCCCTGTTTATGCTTTTACTTATCATTGGAGCACAAGACTTCATCCACAGGCACAGGTTAGGGGACGGGCTGAGATGCCCACCTGTCTGGGAAGGGCGACATTTGGGGATTATTTTGAATCGATAATTGTCGCACCGGAGAATCCAAGAAAATACCAAAGGTAGCCGGATCCCTTATTTCTCCCTCTCGCCTCCGCGTTGAATGCAGGCCGGGCTAGCTCCCTGCAGTCGGTCCTGTCGGTGGCAGGGAGGTCAAACTCCAACTTGCTCTCTCTCACTGCTTGCTGTTAATCTGTTCTTTTCAGGGAATCCAAAAGCACTTCTGACATGAAGAATGATTGGGATTATTTCAAAAGCTTTTTTTTTTTGGCCAGCATTCAAAAAGAAGTTAGGAAGGAAAAAATAACAAAACCGAGCAGCATGTACCGGGAGTTTGACCTCCCCCTGCCTGCTGCCCACCCTTCTTTGCTCAGGAATCCCCTGTTAGGACGGAATGATGAATTCGTTTCCAAGGTTCAAATACATATTTACCTCGGAAACAAAGGCATCATAGATATATTATGCCATTAACTCAAAATTTTAGGAGAAAAGAAATTGCAGCAACTGGGACTTTCACATGCTCAAAGGTAACATTTGTAAGCCACAGAAAAACCACCTTTAGGTGAACTTCCTGTTTTACAGAGGTCAAGATAGGCGGTGAAGGTGTTCAGTAAATGGAATACCTGTCGAATTAATGGAGACAGTGATTCAGTTGAGGACTGACTTGTTCTGCAGATGGAAAATTTGGAATGAGTGCTTCCCTAAATCAGGGTGCTGGCTCTCCTCCAATTATGAAGTGCATTCTTCACAGCTGAAGTGCCATTCTTTCCTCTTCGTTTTGAACACTTTCTGTTATTTCTTTGTAACTCTTTGGTCCTCCTTTCTAGTGTGCTCCCTCCTTGTCCCTTGCTGACTGCTCCCCTTGTTTAGAGAAAGCTTTCCGGCTGGTTTCGTCTCAGGGCCTGATCAGCACTGTCTATGGATTTCATCCGCAGACCTGACCGAGCAGGTGGCCGGCCCCCAGCAGGAGGGCCTCATTCAGGTCACAAGAAGGGATCAGAAGGCCCAAACAGGACTTGACAGCTGCCTTCCCGAAACGATGTCAGTTATGGTCCCAGCAGTGTCTGGGGAAAGCAGGAGTTTACAGAGGTGCTCAGGCTGGGGGCGATTTACAGAGCGCTGTCGTGAGCGAGGGAAGGAGAGATGAAATCAAACAGTCAAGCCAACAGCTCACGTGAGTGCCAGGACTGACAGAGCCCTTCTCCTAACATCAGAGCGTGTCACTGGGGTGGGAACCTCCGTTAACCCTGTAATTTATTGCAGCGGGGTAGCGCATCCGAGTTCGACTGTGGAACAAAACTGCAGCCGAGTGCCAGAGAACAGATGCAAGCAAAGCCCCTAATTAAATGCTCACTTTCCTCCTTTCAAGCTTTATCTGCGTCAACATTCAATTTCACTCTTTGGAGCTCAGCACCGTCCCTGCCATATGTGAGTTCCACAGACGGAGGTGCCAGGCGTGGGTGCGTGTACTCACAGTGTTTGCGACTCGGAGTGGGAACAGCGGCGACGCTGGGGCGACCGCAGAGCTTGGGGGGCTCTGGGAAGTTAGTCTTGTTTCCTGGTAGTCAACGTTCGCAGCAGAAACTGTCTTAAATTGACCTTTCTTCACTCCTTTTTCAAATTGGTATGGGGACTCAAGCCCACTCAAAGCCAAAGTTAGGATACTGAACTTTGGAACAAGTTAGAAAAATCACCCAAGTTAAAGAATAAATAAATAAAAAGCCCTTGGACGATTTCCCCCATTCTCCCCAAGCTATCCATAACACTTTGCTCAGTTCACCACTAATTCTGCAGAAGGGGTTAAAGCGTTTTATAATAGTAGCCTTAAAGTTAAACACTTTTACTAAATACACAAAACCTATTAAAGCAGGTACATTACAGGTACTCAATACGTGATTAATTTATTGGACATTCATCTGAACATTCTAATGAGTATTCAATAAGTATAATAACTCCATGAATATCCACAATTTTAGAAAAGGCTTGTATTTGTGAAAACACAGGTAGACCTGGAGGGAATTACGCTAAAGGAGATAAGTCAGAAGAAGACAAATACTGTGCGATCTCATTTATGTGTGAAATCTGTTAAACAAATGAAAAAACAATAAGCAGACTCATAGGGAAGAGAAATTAGACTTGCGGTGATTAGAGGTGGGGGGTGAGGGGAGGGGGGATGGAAGGAGGGGAGTCAGAAGGTGGAAACTTCCAGTTCTAAGACAAATGAGTACTCGGTATGCAGGGTACGTTAGGGACACAGTTAACAGGGCTGTATGGATATTTGGAAGGTGTTAAGAGCGTAGATCCTAGGAGTTCTCATCATAAGAAAAAAAATTTTCTTTATTTTGTATCCATATCAGATGATGGATGGTAACTAAAATTATTATAATATTGCAGTATATTTCACAGTATTTATAAGTCAAGTCATTATGCCGTACACCTTAAACTTATACGATGATGTAGGTCCATTATATCTCAATAAAACTGGAAAGAATAAAAATATACAGAGGAAAATAAAAGAACCAATACATATATAAATGTTAAAAATTAAGTTTAAAAAGGCAAGTAAATAAATGTGTGTATGAAAGTATGAATAGTTTTGAAATTCAAAAAAATACCTGATTACACTAACTCAAGTTAAGTAATGTTCATAGAGTCTCCTAAAAGTGAGGAGGGAAAAGTTCTGTTTGTAAAGACATTGCTAACACCCCACACCCCAGGAAAAGTGTCTCTGAGGATGGTGTGAAAGGCAAAGGGGCGGAGACTACCTTTTTGGCTGCCTCTGGCCACTCCCCGCCCGCAGCCCAGCCCCGGGCCCAGGATGACACAGCCAGGAGTCAAGGCCGTGCACCCCATCCCAGCCAGCCCTGTCTGGGCAGTCTCTCTCCCTCTCTCTGCCTTTACTTCTTCATCCAGGTCAGGGGAGTTCCAAGGTGCTTGCTGCCCATGGCGGCTGTTAGGAGGCTTTAAAAACAGCACTTTTTTTTATCCTATTGATGAAAAGAGTTGTGCTGTGGGACCGCCCTGTCTATGAAGATTGTTCCCTGAACAGAGGCCCGCGTTCTCCCCGATTCTAGCACGAGGGGTAACCAGGGAGTACCCCTCATTTTCAGAAGAACCGACCCAAGGACTGCAGTGGGGGTTGGGGAGGCGGCGGCCCCAGAGCGGAGCACTCTGGGCAGCCTGTGGGTCTAGAACACCAGGTGAGCTG
The DNA here is from genome assembly GCF_004126475.2 of Phyllostomus discolor. Taxonomy (NCBI): domain Eukaryota; kingdom Metazoa; phylum Chordata; class Mammalia; order Chiroptera; family Phyllostomidae; genus Phyllostomus; species Phyllostomus discolor. Next base: position 88,824,137 of record NC_040913.2, on the reverse strand, counting down.
CTCACGGTGGGCGAGGAGTGCAGAGTAGGACTGCGCTGTGGCGGAGACAAAACCAGCCCCACGCCCCAGTCCTGCCCTGCCCTGTGCTACGTTAGACTTCATGCTTCTGAGAGTCTGTGGTGAGGCCCCGAGTATCACCCTTCAGTGAACTCTCCGTCAGCTGCAGGATGAAGTTCAAAGTCTTAAGCACAACTGCAAAAGTGTCCAGCCCACAACCTGTCTCCTGTCCACTACCTCTGCATATCTACTCTCTCTGTGGCTCACGGCTCACCCTTCATGAAGCCAACATCCCAGCCACCCCAGACCCCTTCACGTACATGGCTGCCCCTGCCTGGCTTCCTCCTCCAGGCTGCCAGCCTGGGTTTACTCGGCCTCCCCACTATCTATAATGTAGCCCTTGTTCTGCACTGCTGTCTTCCATTGGCCTCATGTTTCCCCTTGAGAAGGATCTGCCACGTTCCCTTCAGGTGGAGGATGACACCACTTTCCTCTGTGTTGCCAAGTCACAGTGCAGTAGCTCACAGGCACCAGCAATAGAAACAGATACATTTAAAAAAAATTTTTTTAAATAAGAAAATGCCACTCTTTCAAGAGTAAAGACAGGTGGGGAATTGGCACATTTCTGCAACATAAAGTATTTATTTATGAATTATTACAAGTCAACCCTTCATACTCTCTGGTGCTTCAGCCACAGTTCCCTCCCTTACATCTCAGATAGGCAAGTTTATTTTTTTAAACAGGCAGAGCTGCATGCTTGCAAACACCCAAATGTAACTTCTTGGCTAACCCACTTATCACCCAGCCCCTGGCACTTCCACTCTCCGAGTCTGTGAACCAGCTCACTCATTGCACTTAACAGTGATTTTATAGAAAATGAGCCAATGTAAGTAATAAATGGTGACGTGCCCGCCCGTCTCCCACCAGGGTAGCAGCCTGCCCTCCAGTGCCCGTGTAGCACCTCAGGTGCCCAAGTTGAGACTCATTTAGATTAGAAGTAGCCCGGAATGTGGGTGAGACACGTATTTATCATCTTGATTTATTAAGGTGCAGCTGTAGAATGATACTAATTAAGTGTCTACCCTTTCTTTTTGAGACTGTAATTGTTTTTGGAGCAAGCCTAAATGTAAGGAAATGAAAAGGCAGGGCACTTGAATTCATTAAATCTCCATTGTGAAGACCATGTTCCCTTCCACGTCCCCACAACGTGCACGTTTGAGGGGGGAGCCCCCATGGCTTACAGAAAGTTGCGTACAGCAGGCATTTCTCTGAAACACTTTTGTGGCATTATTTACACCGTTTGAATCACTTAGTCCATAGCCCCTGAGGGTCCCAGCCTTCGAAGCTCTGCACTTGGTTTGCAGGCCCCGCCCCCTCCATGGCCAAGATCCAATCACTCATCACTTTTTAAACTGAAGTGATGTCAGTACTTACATGCAAGAGATATGCAAACAGCCTACGTGCTTTTAAAATGTTGTTGCTCTTCAGACTTTCTGCAGATATCACATTTTCTACCTTTATCAGCTAGAAACAGAGCAACTGTAACTACATCTGTTTAAAAAAAAAACAGATTAAACAGAAGGCCTCAGAGTGTAAGGGCAGTTTCTTCATTAACAGTACCTAGAGAGCTCTGATAAAAGTAAATACAGCAGTTTTGGATTAGTCATGACTATAAAATGTATCAACAAAAGGAAGGCAACAGTTCCAATCATTGTATGAGCAGTTCTAGTAAGAGGTGGCAAGGAGAGCTCTTCCTTGTACGTTTCTGGCCTAACTTTTTAAAAATACAATACGTGACCTCAAATGTCTGCTTCCACACTATTCACAAAATGGCAAAGAATAAAAAAAAATAACTGAGCTTAAATAAAAAGGAAAACTACACACAGCTATAAAATTGCCCAGGCTTTAGCAGGATGTCCCCGCCTGTTGTCCCCGCCACTTGCTTCCCTGCGCTACTTAAAGTCCCTACTCCTTAAATACATCTTGAGCACAGCCACCTACCCACTAGCCACATGCGGCAGGCCTGGCTCTTGGTAATTGGGCAGTTCGGACCCCGGCATTAAACAAGTTTTCTTTTTTTCTTTTTTTGCCTTTAGAGAATGCTGCAGAACTGACAAAAAAAAAAGTTTCCTAGAAAATAAGTTTTAGCATCAGCTGCAAGTATATATAAATATATTCTAAATGAAATAAAGAAATAGTATGAGTACAGCTGTAGCAATTCTGCCGAACCATAAAAAATAACATATCATTCAGCTGCAACAGGAAATAAAACAATCACAGTTTAGAAAACAGTAAAAAAAACACTTATTCCTTTAAAAACTTGGCCCAGGGGAGGGTCACTCTCATTTTCAACTGAGACCCTCTTCTCCAGCAGTGGGGCATGTTTCTGTGAGGAGGTAGGATCGGTGAGTCCATCTCTGAGATTCTAGTGGTGGCGTAAACGTTTTTCTTAATTTAAAGCTTTGGTTCCCTGACTCGTCATGTGCCTACCTTACCAGCGTCCTATGAAACATTCCAGTTTTGGAGGAAACACAATTTATTCAGAGCATTTAACTCCTTTCTTTAGCTCTGTCTAGTCTGTACTTTTGCTATAAATTATCTTACCGGAAAAACATGTGAAAGAAAAGCTCCAAATGGTTATATTATTCCCCTGGATTAGAAACAAGGTACGCCTGATTTTCTACCTACGAAACCGTTTCGCGTCCGATTGCTTGGCCCTGCAGAAATCTGTGGAAAGGCGGTGCTTTCGGAAGTTGCCTAATGTGTCACACCTGCAGGCAGCAGGCGCAGGTGTGCTGAGGTCAAGGGGGCGGGACTTCTGGCCAGATCGGCCCCATCTGGATTGTCAGGCTTGACCGCCACCGGTGGCGGGGTGTCCTCAGCCCCGTGACTACTTGCCACAAAATCCAGGAGAGCAGCAAACAGTCTGCCGAGAATGGCTAAACCCACTCTTCTGAGTAAAGGGTGATTTACTGTCCTTGTGAGCACTCCCTAGTGCGGTGCTGCGGGGCCCGGCACACACTCGGGCGAGTTGAGGGATGGTGTTGCGTGGAAGTCCCACGTCCTGTACACGAGGGCACTGCTTTGGAACCCACCTGGAGGCAGGTCTCGGTTACTCCCATTTTGCAGGGCAGGTGACCGAGGCCAAGAGGAGTTCACTGAGTTCCCCAAGGACGCACAGCGTGAATAGAGCAGTGGTGGTGCCAGGGGGGAAATCTGAGGCAGGTTTTTGTTAAAACTAATGCTCGTTTAATCACGTGACACTTTCCCAACCCTGACTCTACAGGAACAACTCCGTATGATCTGCGGTGGGGCTCGGGCTTGAGCTCCAGTTCATTTGTTTCTGGAGAGGGGGAGCCTTCTTTGTTGCGAGTGACTAAGGGATTGCCTCTGTCTCACCCCCCGGCCCACATTTTTTCTGCTCGCAGGGTCCACATTCCACCCTGTGTTTCTCTTCGCCCTCAGCATTGCGACCGGGTTGAGCTAGGCTGGGGCTGTGCTGTCTTGCATTAGTGTCCTTAGTGCTGACATCACTAACTGCATAAAATTGTCTGTTTTATTTGCTCAGCTCCCACAGGGTAAGCTGGAAGTCCCCGTCGGGTGGGTTTCTAGGGCCCTTCTCCAATGTGCTTAGAAAAGATCGGCCAGTAACCACCCAGGAATGGCCCCTCGTTAGCTCTGGTCTCCTCCTGCCCGTGTTCCCTGTGTTCTGCCCTGTTGTCGGAGTCAGGGCCCCACAGACAAGGTGAAAAGGGGCCCTACCACCCAATTTCACTGTGATGTAACTGGCATACAGCAACGTATCCTTTAAGTGCACACCTATGACGATTTGATATCTGTGTCTATTGTGAAATGATCACCACAATAAGGTTCGTTACCATCCAGCATCTCCGAGAGTTACAAAATTGTGTTTTCTTGTGATGAGAACTTTCAAAGTCTACTCTCCTAGCAACTTGCAAATCTCCGACAGAGTATTGTTTAACTTTAGTCATGATGCTGCGTGTGACACTCTCCGGACTCATTTATGCAGTAACTGGAAGTGTGTATATTTGACCTTCATGCCCACCCCACCCCTGCTGCTGACAACCCCTGGTCTGCTCCCCGTATTTAGGAGATAGGTTTTAAAGATTCTGCATATAACCAAGACCATGCAGGTTTCGTCTATCTCTGTCTGACGTATTTTACTTAGTATGATGCCTCCAAGACCTGCTGATGCTGTTGCAGATGGCAGAATGTCCTTCCTCCCGGCTGGTGTGTGTGTGTGTGTGTGTGTGTGTGTGTGTGGTATATACACATATACACCGCACCCTCTTTATGTATTCGTTTGTTGATGGACACATAGGTGGCATCCATGTCTTGGCTGTCATAAATAATGCTGCCATGAATATGGGGGTGCATATGTCCTTTTCAGAAAATGTGTCATTTTCTGTGGGTAAATGCCCAGAAGCAGAATTCCTGGATCGTGTCGTAGTTCTATTGTTAATGTGTTCGGGAACGGCCACACTGCTCCCCACAGCAGCTGCACCGTTCACATCACCACCCACAGTGCACGAGGGTCCCCTTTCTCCAATTCCTCCTGGGCACTGGTTTATTGATTGTCTTTTCCATAATAACTATTCTGAGTCAGGTGTCAGGTGGTACCTCATTGTCATCTTGGTGTACCTTTCCCTGTAATAGTGATGTTGAGCTCTTTTTCATGTACCTGCTAGTCTTTTTCTGAAAAACAAAAAGTTTATTTAGTCCCTCTCTTCAAAAAAGGGACATTTTCATTGCACTCCCAAACTGTGGTTGGGATATAAATTAGCTATCTCCAGGCCGCTCTTTATAGCGTGAATGGGAGGATGCGTCTCCCATGACCCTGCTGAATACCTCTTCTCTTGCAGTATCCCAGTGGTTTTGCACTCTCCCGTTTCTTCTCACTGCTCCGTCTGAGTCTTACAATGAAAGAGTTGAGATTAAGGGAATCATCTCATAGTTAACCCTCTTGGGTCTTTCTCCCCAAGGGTGGCGCCTCCTACTCTCCAGAACCAAGGCCAGTCTGGGGCTGGTGGGTCTTAAGGAGAGTCATTCTATAAGCTGACCCATGCTGGAGCATCTGGAGGAACATCAGTCAGGCCTCAGGCCAAAGACGAGGCGGATTAGACACCAGGGAATGTGACCTCTTGGGTCTCTGCCTTTAGCCCAGAGAAAACCTACCTGCTCCTGGGTGCTAAGGTTGTGACCAGCCCTGAAACTGAGCACGCCACCTCCCCAGCTGCCCCAGCGTGGGTCCAGGTTTCCTAGGTTTCCCCTGGCTCAGCGTGCCCTCTTCAAAGCCCGTGCCTCAAACCTCCATGTCAGGGCCAGGGCCAGAGCCAGGACCGGGACGGGGTGAGCGTGGCACTCACATTAGGCACAAGATGCAAGGTGTATTCCAAAAAGTTTGTCAATAAAGTGAATGACAGATCAAAGCAACATTTAAAAAAAAATCAAAATTACTCCCGAGACTCTATAAAAACAAAATGGAAAGATTTTAAGCAAACTTGGGATCAGTATTACTGACTTTTTCCCCCTAAGGGTCCCATATTATGGCTTTGACACTGCTCCTGAATCCGGATGGGGCAGACCCAGCACCCCATCCACAGAGGAACAAGGACGGAGGTTCAACCGCTGCTTGCTCGGCCCCAGTCCCCAGAAGAGTATTAGTGACTGATATTTATGGGCCTCTTACTGCATACCACTTTACATGTTCTGCTGCACTGACCACCTTGAAGTAGATATTACTGTTATCACTGTCTTACAGCTGAGGAAACGGAGGCCCAGGTCCCCTTAACGAGTGGCTGGAAGAGGAGGGATTTAAGTCTCATCAGGCCCACGGTCCATGACTATCCCGTTCTGTACCGACCCCCCATTCAACCCTTTTAAGCCTCCTTAAAGTCCTGGGCCTGTCTGTCCGCTGCTTCCTGTACCCTCGTGTATTCAACAGCCAGTGAGCGACAGCTACATTCTTAACAAATGAAACTGAGTAGAAAGCAGGAAATTGGAGAGAATCAAAAAACAATTTCTCAGGGTTGGTAAAAGCTAGAGGGGGGATGGTCCTTGAACCAGATTATAAGCCATGCCAACTGAAATGCCCCCTTTTCTTGTTTCGTGAGGAATTCATATCATCTTACTCAATTTTCAGCATCTAAAATCATATACACAGTGCCCGTGTATTCCTGAATCACTCGTGTTTTCTCAAGCCCTATAAAACTCCTATCAGGGAAGGAGATGCCCCAGACTAGGGGGGATAGGTACCCACACATACACGTAGACTCTCGGGGGCACCCAGAGGTGGTGTGAAGCATGAGAAGAGATCATAGACGTCAGCATTGGCCCCAGGGAGCAAGGATGAGCCCTGCAAACCTCCTCTCATTACCCCTTATTACAGAAATGTTACAGGACTGAGGCTCTCTTGGCACGCACATCTGTTCTAGGGTTTATTCCCTTAGCACCTTCCAGTTGCCTTCCAATTGGCTTGTTCATTTATTTTCCAATAACCAGCACGCTGCCTCCACTCCACAACTATTTCATAACAGCGCTGATGTCTGGACCGGGGGGAGAGGCCGGCGTGGCTCCCGTGTGCGCCGCCGTGTGCTCAATGCCCCAGCGCATGGGGCCTCGCGAGCCCCGGCCGAGTCACTCCTTATTTTTATCACACTTGTCCTTGCATTGTCACTTCTCTTCAGAGGGAATGATATTTTGGTGTGCGTTTCCAATGTTACCTAAGGAGCAAGCGTCGAACATTTAGCCCGTTTTAATTAAGTCCTTCCCGGCACGCTCAGGTGCACTCATTCAGAGCCATTCATCACATCCGAGCGAGTCGGGAGGAGGGGTAACATGTGTTGAGTGGTAATCTCGTTGTATCAGTGTTCATCTGTTCATCAAGGAAAAAAAATTAAGTCAATTTAAAGCAACATGGGAGTGGCAGTCCGTGTCTTTAAGGCAACTGTTGTATAATTGACCTCCTTTAGCATTTAATTTCTCAAGCCTCTAGGAAGCTTAATTTTGAACATCAAAGAGGTACCTGTGGAAGAAGCCGTTCCAGACTGGTGAGTAAACAAATTAGAGTTAATAGGGTCATTAGCTTTTGTGGTAAAAATTTAGACTGGGTATTCCTCACTCTCGGATGTGCAAACTGCCAGCATGCGGGGCTTCTGTTTTAAAGCCTTTTACATATAATTAGAGCAAGAATTTGACAAAATGCTCTGTATTCTTTGCTTAATGGCATTTCCTAGGTTTAGACAGAGTTCGGATTTTGTCATGTGAACGTGTTTATAAAAATCCTTTCCTAGCCACACGTCACCCAGGCAGCTAAATGTCTTCCTGAATGTCCATGAGTTATATATAGAGCTCCGTGGCTGCAGCCCCACAGTGAGAACCACACTCCTCCAGCCAGGGTGCCAGCCGTGCAACACGGCGCCTGGCTTCCCCTCGCCCACAGCACGATATCCACAGCAATCTGTTTAAACTCACTGAGTAATTCATGAAGATACAATATTGTGGCGAGGGGTGATTAGTAGAAGAATTTGTTTTGCATCAAAGCTGAAGACTGGTGAGATATATAAAATATAGAAATGTTTAACACAGAAGAAAAGCTAATCTTTGCTGGCTTTGACAAAGGAGGCTTGCAGCAGCTATTTTGGCTGGAAATTCGAGCTGGGCAAGCCCATCCAGGGGTAAACCACCTCCTTACTGTGAAAACTTATTGTACCAGCAGGATGTGGGGACGAAAGCGAAGAGTCAGAGGACAGAGTGAGGTGGGGGCGTGTGGCACATGCTGCGTTTTAACGTGTGTGTTTGGGAGCTGAGGAACGTGGCTCGATGATAGGTGAAGATTGTCAAATGTGTATTTACTCCTCTTCTGAAAACAGGACTTGCTGAAGCACTGCTGCAGCTCATCTTAGAATAGTACAAATCAGGTGTACCCTAAAATTAGTCTCCTAATTTTTAGTCCCCTTCCCTTTTGCTTCTCTCCTGTCTTGTCAGTCAAAAGAAAAAAATGTTTTACTTCCCACTACTGCTTGCACCCAAACAAAATAACGCATGTGCATTTAAAAATAAAATACTGTCATTATGATGTAAAGTTTGTAGAGAGACAACCATTGTGTTGGGTTAGGTAAAATGTTCAGTCACAGTGCTGCTGATTTTGAATAGTTTTATGCTTGTAGGTGATTATAGTACATCACCTTATTCAGTGTTTGTTTCTGTACATATACAATTGCAATAGTCATTGCTTTTAAAATAGTGTGAATATAGTGTTTTCAATTATGTTTTTCTGCATGGAGGAGGAGTGTTAGCCATCGAGTGCCCTGCACTGGTGCTTCTAAGCCATAAAAGTCTGAAAAATAGAAACACCGCAATAGGCAGAGGCGGCTAGGGAGCAAAGCCCAGCGAGGGAAGGTTGCACAGGCCCTAGGATCCAAACACAGACGGTGCCCGCGGGACTCGATCCTCACACAGAAGCTTCAGAATTGCTCGGGCCAGAAGTCCTGCCTTAGTTCCCCAAATACGTAGTGCTAAAGACCCCCATGGGCCTCGGGACCACACGAGGCTGCTGGTGACGGCGGAAGTTCATTCCGGGTGGGGGCCGGCAGCCCGAAGCATCATCACGCTTTTCTACAACACGGTGGTCAAACCCCACATCCTCTCCTCTTTTCAAGCGTTGGCAGCACCATCCTCAGGGAGATAACTCGGAGGAACCATAAAAGCCTTCAAGTTCCCACTTGTAAACGGCCTTATCATCCGACGCGTAGAGACACGCCACTCAGGCACGCCGTGCGGTGCGTTGGCCAAGGCGTGCGGCGCACCCCGCGGAGAGCGGTGCTGCGGGCCCCGCACAGGGAGAGAACACGGGTGCGCTGCCTCGTTCGGCTGCGGTTAGGACCTGAGCTTTGGGACATTTCCACCCGAGTGACACTGCTGGCACTCCCCCTTTGCAGTTGTCAGAGAACGCGTGCACATGCACACACACACACACACACACACACACACCTGTCTGATGTGCAGGAGCTGTGGGTGAGAGGCTATCTGGCAATGGGATTAAACAAATAACTGCACATAAACAAAAGCGAAATAAAACAAAAATAAAATGGGACAAAGCAACGTAATCAATCTCTCTCAAAAGAGGGAAATTGATTACGTTGCTTCGCCCAAGAAAGCAGCAAAGACTTTCAGGAAATAACGGTGGTAGGGAGTAAAAATCAATCTTGAAAGAGACAGAAAACTCTCTCTGTTTCAAACAGATGGTGTGTTGTCGGTCAATATGCGCATGATGAAATTTATTATGCGGGTAATGGGGGGCCACCCCTCGCAACGCAGGTGCCGGCTCGTCAGCCCATGTTGGACGCTCAACAGTTTCGCAGCCCCCGAAGTCTCCAGCATCTGCGTGTTTTACCTGAGTGAGGCGTGGGGCATACACGAAAAGTCAATCATCAATCATCATTAATTATCTGTTCGACTGATGTCTGCACTTTCTTTCCCCTTTAATCTTCATTAACACGTAGGAGAGAGAAAGTCCCGGCGGGCATCTCACACGTGTTTCTGGGCTGCACATATGTCTTTCCAGAACACTCTCCTGCTCAGAAACGCTGCTCTCCTCGATGGGAAGCGGAGACTGCTTGTACTCCGAAGGCTTCAGACTAAATCCAAAGGCCCGGTTTCAGCAGCCATGGGCCCACGCAGCAGTCAGCCCTTCACCGCGCAGGCCCTGGTCCTCCGACACTTGAGCTCCTTGTACGGCTCTTGACCCCTGTCCTATAAGACACTGCCCATTGCGTCCCTGGGTCCCAAAGACGAACCACAGTTTCCCCGGATGTGTGTCTCTTCCTCTTTGGAGTGAGTTGTTCTGAGCAAAAATAACTCTTAGGGATGCCCTTAGCTCCCATTACTTCTTATTAGATACATAAGCTTTATAAGTGCTGCCTGGTGTAAAAAAAATCGCTCGCAGTTGAGTTCCTTGAAATATTTGCTGGTAAAGGGGCAGATAAAATAGGGAACTATTTTTTTAAAAAAATTATTTATTTATTTTTAGAGAGGGAAGCGGGGAGAAGGAGAAAGAGAGAGAAACGTCAATGTGCGGTTGCTGGGGGCTGTGGCCTGCCACCCAGGCACGTGCCCTGACTGGGAATCGAACCTGCGATGCTTTGGTTTGCAGCCTGTGCTCAATCCACTGAGCTACACCAGCCGGGGCAATCGGGAACTATTTTGATGAGCCGTGCGATGAACGATGGGTTGTATGCAGACCCTTCCCCTTCCGCTCTGTGTCATCTCCTCTGCAGGAGGATAGGAGGCCAATGGCGTGAATGACTGTGACTTGGTGAGCAAAGGTCTTATAGTGCGCAGCAGCGTCCTTCAAGCCTGGGGCCACATGGGCTGTTCTCCTGGCTACCGTAGTCTCTGACTGTAAGCTAGAAGTCACCCTGTCTCTTCCTCAATGTTGGATGGTTTCTCCTCTTGCACCCCACGTATCAGTCATTACCAAGCAAGGATGAAATGGCCCATTTGGCCCAACATCTGCCAAAGTAACTTGAGGAGAGTATATTGCTCAGGCTACGTGCTGTTGCCAAGGAAAATAGATCTTTATACTTAACATGTCGGTGTGTCATCACTGAAATGATTTCCCATCCACAGGAGGGTCTTGCAGAAATCCCAATCACAGCCTCTAAAAAGCTCGAAGGCATTGTATGCTTATCCATATAGCCCAAGAACAAGACTAATGTATTACCAGTTCTCCAGCTTCTGAAGTGTTCCAACATGATTAGTCTTCAGGAAATGATTCTGTTGCACCTCGATGAGTCAAGCTAATCTTCTCGAAAGAGCATCCAACCTTTTCTCTGAACATAGTTCCTTCAGAAATGATCGTTATCAGAAAAACTGTGGTGCGGTATATATTGTTCATTAGTGCAGAAACACGAAGACTCCATATTTCTTGTCACGCCAAACCGTTGTTAGAAAACCAGTGCATGTGGGGAAATATGCACACAAACCCCAGGCCCGTCCTTCTGTCTGGTTTGTTATGTCCAATGAGAGTGCAGAGGCAGTTTCGAAACTATTTTCTGGGGGCAGGACAAAGGCTGAAGAGAGACGGGAGGGAAGGGGAGGGAGGATGGAAGGACCATAAATAAAAACGCGTCTCTGATTCAGTGGTGATTCAGCTTATGGACAAGTCCGCACCCTCAGAAAACTGGGTTGTACGTTCTCTGTACATTGTTTTTCTTCAGTTAATTCTGGGACTTTTTTTTGTCTGTTCCCAAGTGTCATTGGCCTGCAACTCCCATGGTAGATTGGCAACCTGGCATCCGAAGGGGCTCCTCAGAGCAAGCTCCGACTCAGACGAGAATATGATGTTCCCCTCTCAAGGATCAGATAACTGCACGGGGGTCCCCGACGAGCCACAAAGTAGGTTTAACCTTCAAAAGTGGCAGCATCCTTTGGTGTACTCACCGCAAAGCCGTGCAGAATAACATCCAAAGGATTCAAACAGCAGCATGCGGGAGCTCAGTCGCCTCGGAAGAGCTTTCATTTGACCAAAAGGCTGAAGGAAACAGGTCTTTGTTGGTCTCCCCCCCCCTTTTTTTTTAAGAAACAAAAAAGACTTTTCAATTCTCTCTCCCTCTTTCTTCTTCATAATTACACACCCCATATCCAACACGGCCACTAGCTGCTTTGTCATCCACAAGACACTAACCCTCTTAAAATCAGACACATTTTAAAATAAAGATTCACCTATGAAAATATGGGGGGGCAGTACATTCTCATGGTTTTATTGGTTTTAGAAAAAAAGTTTTTCATTTCTACTTTACAAATAGAATCCTAAGTGGGACTGCGAGTCACCAAATAGGTCAGATCAATCAGTGGCTCGTTTCTTGTTGGCTTTATTATGGAGAAAATCCCATACCAGGCAAACATCATTAGCAAATGCGTTGTTAGAATTGAGAGGAAATATTTAAAAGGAGAAAAAAGAAACAACCAAAAGCCCAGCCTTCCTTGACTCCACTTAGGGATGAAGGAAGAGGTCTCTGATCCGCTGTAGTAGATGCCTGAATTAAATATGAGTAAAGAGGCTATTTAATTAATCAGTTCCTAGCAGGGCTTATGCATTAAATTTACTTTCACAAAATCCAAAAGTTATTCTTATCCATATCGCTCAGTTTGACTGATTAATTATCTATGGTTCCCCAGCACATACCACGATCACAGTAATGTTCTTGGAGATATAATCATCAAAGAGCATCCCTTGGTTAGGGTGGTACATGAGAAGGGCATCAATAATGAAACGGAACAGGGGCCATTAATTCATTCTGTTTTGTTTTCAGTGCTTGGAGGTTGGTTTACCAGGTAGGGGGTATATGGAGCGGATGGGAGACGAGCGGGGAGGGAGGAAGGGGTTGCGTATCAGAATTTCGCACTGCTCCTCCGAGCCAGAGCTGTTCTTTGGAGGGTGTGCCCCGGAGCACTGGCCAGCCTTGAGGGTGAAGAGTTCTCATCTTGGCTTGCCAAGCTTTGCATAGTCCTGAGGCACAGAACTCTCATTTGGAGCTAAATAATTGTTCCCCCAACATCAGATGATGAGAAAAAATCACTTGGCTATGACTTAAACCATTTATACTTCAACTCATTGTTTAATGCAGATTTTGAGCAGTTTTTTTTTTAATTCAAAAGTTTGACAAGGTATTGCTAATTAAGAATGCAGAAGAACAGAGGGCAAAAAGCAAAGCCTGCGAGACGCAGAGGCCCCTGCCCTTGGACCGAGTAGTGAGCACCGAAATGCATTCCCCCGGTGTGCCTCTGTCACCAACCATGCTTCTGAGCACTCACTCCTGTAATATTTCCACCAAGGAATTCTGAGAATTTGATTTACCTCTTCCCCCCTTTTTTTTATTTTTCTAGGAGGGGAATGTTTGCATTGTATAGACATTTCAGAACCCAACGGGGGTTGACCAGCAGGCTGAATGTGGGTGTCCTCTCCTCGGATGCAGGAAGTACGGCCGCACTGCAGCCTGGCAGGTCTCTTGACTGTATTGCCGTGGAGCTGCTGAGCCCCTGCCCTCAGGCAGCCCCACGAAACAGCACACGTAGGGCCACTGCGCACGTCTCCCGCTGGGTGACCGAGGGGTGGAGTGCTTCTGCCTGCTCCAGAAACCTCAACCCTGCTCCTGGGCTGACTTTCTCGAGCGGAGGAGAGAGCAGCACAATAAATCTCACCCCAATCATGGGAGTAGAGGGCATGCGGGAAGGACATGGTTTGGGGGATACATTCAGCTTTCTGCATCCAGCTTTCCCAAACAGTCCAAAATCAAAATACTCAATAGCACCATGACTCTTACAAGTGCAACATGGAACATTTCACTGCCCCTTTCCTTTGGCATAATCTCCCATGCAAATGATCAGTCCTTTTCCCTGGTCAAATGTATCATTCTGTCAACCTCCTAAGAAAACCTAATCATTTTTACTTTATAAGGTGGAAAAAAACCTAAAAGTACAGGGAGAAAAAAATAAACCCATTTTTAAAAGCCCACGAAATTGGTGTCATTATTAAAGACCACAAAGTGTACAAAATGTATGATCTATAAGCTATGTATTGTTGACCCTGGCAAATCCGTATTTGACTGGAAAAGCAGTGTGCTTTTATTTCATCAGGTGTAAGTTCTCCTTCCGGAGATACGCTTGACTTGTAGCCAGACGAGATTGGGAAATTTTACAATGTGATTAACACTAAAGCTCAGCCAAATGGGAATAGGTTCTGTCCAGCTGCCATTTATTAAAGCAACGGACACCTTGTTCTCTTGTACCCTGCGTGGTACTTCTTAAAATGCTTTGAGATTCATTTTGTCGTAGTGGGGTTTGTCATTTGTGATGGGGACTTTACTAGCAAAGGCTTAGTTGAGAAAAATTGAATAAGTATTGTGGAAAGAGTTGTTTGTAGTTGAACCACACTTAATTTTCCTTCCGCTTTCTTGGGAGACTCTCTTCACCATTCTCTCCTGGGTGTCCCTGTCTGTCCAACTCCCTCGTTCAGGCTCCGAGTCAATGTGTCCGTCTTCCTCTACGGCAGTAATAAAAACGTGTGAATGGAGCTACCATAGGGTGGTTCAGAAATAAGCGTTGAAATTAAGTCCACGGCCAAGTGCTGCCTCCTTCCTGATCCCAACACCCTCCCTTGGGACCAAACTTTGGAGAGACTGGTGCTTGGGGCCAGAGTTCAGTTGGCACGATGATATGTATAAAGTAAGTACTTAAAAAATATTTGCTGACCTGGCTGGTGTGGCTCAGTGGATTGAGTGCCGGCCTGCAAACCAAAGGGTTGCCAGTTTGATTCCCAGTCAGGGCACGTGCCTGGGTCTTAGGCCAGGTCCCCAGTAGAGGGCACTCAAGAAACAACCACACATTGATGTTTCTCTCCCTCTCTTTCTCCCTCCCTTCTCCTCTGTCTAAAAATAAATACATAAAATATTTTTTAAAATTGCTGAAATAAATGAATTGGACTGAACTTTTTGATGTGGTTGTCCATGAACAGAAGTTTTTCTTCTGGAAAATACAACCTTCCTACAGGGCCTTAAGACCAGAGTCATTCAAAATGTGTCATGAAACATGGAAAAAGTAAGAATTAGAAATAGAACATACGCAAAAATATTTTGATACCATAAAGATTTGATCTTCTCCTAATACTCCAATTTTGGTAAACTAGAATAACAACTGTGTACAATCACATTTTAATTTATGTTCCAAACGGAAAGGGACCTTTTACAAGTAGCGTTTTCTATGTCAGAGAAAAGGCATATTAAACTATCATTTCTTTCTCAGTGATCATAAAAACACACGCTCTGAAATCAGGACAGCTAACATGCGCAAAAGCCTACATATAGGGTAATAAATAAGATGAATGAATAATTGAAATTTTGCATTATGTGGCACCAATAGATTAATTTTTACAAGGGAACTTATTTCCAGTAATGATCTTAGGAAGTGGTCCCTCATTAGGAGCTGTCAGTGGAGGGAGTGCGCCAGACTTTACCAGATGAAATGAAACTCCAGCGCTCAATTCTCACTGATTTCTCCCAAGAATGTTTCACAGGGAGCTCCTAGCTACTCTAACGCCAAGCTGACCCAAAGGTAGATCTCGCTGACAGAATATAAAAAGCCCTTTTTTCCCCCATTACTACCAAGTTTAGGATTGGTGAGTTCGAGCAATTGTTAATGAGTGTTAAGGGGACATAAGGCACAGCAGTGAAAATAATCCATCTTCTTTTTCAAATTCTGCAAACATTTAACCCTCGGAACAGGCATCACCATAAAAATAAAACTGATCTTTCATGGATGTTGATTCAATAACAAAGATAGAAAGAGAGCACGTATTTAAACGCCATATGCTCTGAGGGGTAGATTGGTTCCCTGTGGGCACACGTGTTCAGGTACGTGAGTGTGTTACGTTTTCCTAAAAACTGGACTGGGCTAAGCAGGGGTAGTTCCTCGTGAGACCTACAGACACCATTCCGGTTCTGTGTCTCACAAATGAGAAGGTAGTATCTGCTACTTTTTTTTTTTTTTAAGTGTCAAGCCTAATTGTTTGTGTGTTATTCTGGTACCATTCCGATGACTTTCAGAGTGTATCATGCCTTCTTCTCCGTAATGAATGACCATTGACATCAATTTTTATTACATTCAACGTAACCATCAATTTCTCCTTCAATTACATGTTTAAATTTCACGTGGTTATTTTCTGCCTTGCAGATTAGATTGCAATCAGGACCAGAGTGACTTTCTCTTGAACTGACCCACAGAATGAAAGTGGGCTGAATTACAGAGAAAAGAGTGGGAGGATAAATAGGGACTTACAGTGATCAGCTTCGAAGAGAAAGAAGGAGGCGTGTGAGGGACTTCCAAAACGGAAGGGCTGGGGAAATCTCTGGCTTCCTCAGTGCTTGGCGCAGCCTTGGTGCTAATACGTGTCCTGAGACTTCTGCGTGCCCGTCCCAGAGCCTGTTTCTGCTGGTTCTGTAAGCGCACGCTCTTTCCACCCTGAGCTCTGCCTTTTTCAGAAGGGAGCACACGACGTGTTCCATCACAAGTTTCCGCGTAGGGTGTGAACTGTAGCAGCTTACTTACTGAGCACCCACCATTTCCAGCACTGTCGTGGGCCCTGGGAATACTGCAGACAAGACAGCTGGGATTCCTGCTTTATGGGGCTTTCAGTACAATGGGGAAGAAAGACATGAAGCGAGTCATTACCAACATTACGCGCCGAGGAGGAGAGGCCCAGGCGGCCGTGGGGATTTTCAATGGCAGACCTCACCAGGTGCTTGGAAAAGCACATACGTGGAGGGGCAAGGTGTGAGAGGGATTCCCCCAGGCACTGTCACTCGGCAGAAACCTGAAGGATAAAGCAGAGTTGTCAGTACTACGCCATCGGTGTTCAATTCTCAACTCCAAAAGGTGCCATGAATTTAGACTGTGGTGCAAATCTGTGTCTCCCCACTTGGCCAGCTTTGCATGACCGGCAACTGGCATATCAGTTTGTAGGCGTTAGCTGGCTGCTTAGCCAGGGAGAGGCTGGGGGCTGTGTTACAGGAGGAAGAGCACTGTGTCCTTACATTAAGGGGATAATATTGTGCTATCATGGAAGTAAAGAGTGGCTGGCAAAAAAAAAAAAAAAGCAAGAGACCCAGTGGCTGAGTTTTGTAGACAATGTTATGAATTTATCATTTTTTCCTAAAATGAATGGGAAGGCATTTGCATGCAATGCAGTGAGAATGTCACTCAGAATGTAGCCCTAATTACAGAAGGATGAAATTGGATTCAGGCTGTCCCAGTCATTCCGATATGAACTGGTTTCGGACGGGATGATGACTGTAGCAAATCCCAGCCATGATTAGGAAGTAGAATGTGCAGCAGTTTGGGTGTGGGAGGTGAACGTTGGGACCAGTCAAGAATAGTGCTGAGCATGGCTCAGGAGGGTGGGCATCGCGATCTGGCAAAGCCAAAGGTCTCTGGTTCGATTCCCAGTCTGGGAACATGCCTCTCGGATGCGGGTTTGGGAGAGCAAGAGGCAAACCATGGATGTTTCTCTCTCACATCAATGTTTCTCTCCCTCCCTTTTCCCTCTCCCTCCCTTTTCCCTCTCCCTCCCCTCTCTCTGAGAATAAATGAATAAACTTGAAAAATAAAAAAGAATGACACTGAGATTCCTGGTTTGAAGAAGACTGGCTGTTACCATGTCCGAAATAAGGCATAATAGTGGTCGGTTGTTAACATGCTAAGTTCAAGATACTGACGGAACATGCTAGATGATGTGTTGTGTGATGCTGGAGGCAAGGCGAAAGATCTTGGTGGCGGATATGAGTTTTGGAATAGAATACCCTATCTGAATATGTATTGAAATCTACTTGCACCAAGACTTTCTGAGTCTATACTCTATTCACAAAAGTAAAGGGAATAAAAATCAATACTATTCAAATACTTCTGAGCTTCATGAAGCCACCTAAGTGGAGAGGGAACTTTTATTTTATTTTTAGTAGCTTTTTTTTGGCAAAAATGATTATGAACGGCTATCTTGTTTTCTACGTGCTCCAATTTTTAAGCCAATCTCTTATGCTATAATATATTCAATTCATAGTATATAATATGTTTTCAGCATTTTAATACACATTTTGAGAACATTCTGTATGCAAGTCTTTACATCTTTGATTATCTGTTTCAATTTACCTTTAGGTTTTATAAGCGTTTGTTAAAGACTTTGATGTATTTCCAAAATCTCTCCATAACCGCTTTAGCAATTAAAACTGCCAACAGCATTTCACTTACATGTGAAGAAAACTCCTCAGCCCGGAGTTTTAGAGTGGAGGACTTGTGGCCAATGTCTCTAGACTAGGGGTCAGCTCTCCTAATAAGGGCTCTTTGCTCCTGGGGAGCTCGGGGTCATCAGAGCAGGCCCCTGAGGGGCAGAGGCCAGGGTCCGGGTCCTCAAGGCTGGGTGGGAGGGGGTGGACTACACGTGGCCCTCAGATTCGGGCTGGCATGCCGGGTGAAAAAGAAGGAGCATCTCAGGCCGGAAGCCCTGCTCGGGAGTAAAGAGTTCACATGTCCCTGGCTATTTTATAAAGCAGTATCCCCGCCTCCACCTCCCACCTGTCTTGTGGACACGGGATTCTGATTTGAAGGAAAAAAAAGAACCCCACACATCACAATACAAAAAAGTTCACCCACTCAAGCCTGGATGCTTCCCCCTGGGCGTGCTGGGCGAGCGGTCCCCGTCCGGGAAAGAGAGGCCAACAGAAGCTCTGTGCTGTCCTTGTGTTCTCGGTGCCAGAGTGCCTGCCCATGCTTCCCCCCAGCTCCTGAAAGACTGTCTGGTTTTCTCGTCGGGAGTCTCCCTGGAGCGGAGGGAACAGCCCCCAACACTCATCCCCTGGCTCAGGAAACCCCCCTGGGGTCTCCCTCCCTCCCCGCGGCCTTCTTCCCCTCTCCAACCGGCCCCTCACCGCTGGGCACAAGGCGGCCTTAAGCTACTGCCCAGCCCACGGTGTGTGTCCGAAATACTGTCAAAAAAACTCATGTGGATGTTTATCCCTCTGCCTTTAATCTTTTTTTTTTAAGTTTTCCACTAGTTTTCCAGGGGTAGACAGGCCTTCCCTCAGACTCACTCTCATGTTCCATCTCCTTCCGAACTCTTTCTTGCCGGGTGCACTGGCGTCCGCTCCCATTGGGAGTTCTCCTTTATCTTTGGCGACTTCAACCACCGCTGTCTTCCCTGCCAGCGATAAAATCCTGTGTCCCATCTGCACCATCCATCGCCCAGGCCCTGGGCCACAATTCAGCGGTGTCTCAGAGGGCCTAGTGAACATACCGGAACATTCTCAGAGTCACACAAGGACTATAAAAAACTAAATGGCTCATTATAACTTAGAAACAATGTTCTATACTTGCAGCAGATGTTTCGAAAGGATTACATTCAGGGTGTTTGAAGTTATAAAGAAGATATTCTATGAACTGGGGTACATCTTAAACGAGAGACTTGAACTTCTTCTCTGAAGAGGTCAGACATATTGACCAACCATGAGCGAAAGCCCCGTGACGAAGATAGCATTTTAATTCGGATTTTAGTGGCTGTGTGGTCTTTGCAGCAGGCGGTGACTTCCCCTAAGTCTTCTTTTCCCCGTGCCTTTCTCCCCTGCCCTGTTACCTCTGACGTGGCTGTCCCTGAGTGGACTGCCCCCTCCTTTGCCTGAGTAACATCTGGTGGGCCTTCTGAGACTAAGTGCCAATGTCTCAAGGAAGTTTTCCCAAATGCCCAGAGTGGAAAAGTTTTCCTGAGCTGTACCCCAGAGCCCCTGGGATTCCCTTCACCATATTTACCGCACAGATTATTATAGACCAGAAGCTGTGAGTGTGTGTGTATGTGTGTGCGTGTGTGTGTGTGCGTGTGTGTGTGTGTGTGTGTGTGTGTGTAAGTCCTTCCTCCCATGTACTGTTTTCATACCTTGTCTGTTGAGTCCCCCTCTCTGTTCTACCAATAATATCCTAAGGTCCCATAACTGTTCGGGCATCACAAGTACTAAACATTAGACTGGACCTCCTAGAGACTTCCGGTCTCAGATCTGATTGCAAATGTCCCTGCTTCCTCCATTGGACTCCAGCTCACCCTGAAGATGAGGCCAGAGAGGAGGGCGAGTCTTGCACTACATGGCAGTCACAGCCTCAGCACCCTCCACACTGCCTCTCCTGCCTCCCCGGCTTACCCTGGGTGGCTGCCCATGTCTTTGGCATGACATAGCTGCAAATGCTATCTGGCTGTCTCATGGGACACGCTCTTGGATGCCTTGGTGGCCAGGGACGGACTCCTGAACTCACAGCCCCAGGAGGGCCAAACGCTGGCTCTACCTCTTTTCTCAGCGTAGCTGACACCAGTGCCCCCTGGGCCCCTAAGGCCTAGTGTCACAAAATACACAGAGTAATCCTGGGTTAGTGGAGGACCGATCACATCAGCCCTGTGCTCAAACCCCTAAGTGTCCTCTGCTTCCTACCTCATTCCAAGGAGAAGACAGATTCTTCTGCCAAGGCCGGGGGGCTCCACGGATGCAGCCTCCCCCACACACCAAGCATGCCCCTGCCTCAGGCCTGGCCACTCTGTGTCCTCTCCATCTGGCCCCAGGCTCAGTCCTCCTTTCCTGGGCTCTGCTGCAGCAGCACCTCCTCAGGGGACGCCTTCCCAAATAACCAGTGAAGCGGCAGGCCCCTGATCCCCGCAGACTGCCTTATGTGTCTTATCAACGGTTGTCACCCCGCCACAAACCATGCACGCACCAACACATACACACACAGACATCTTGAAATAAGCTTTGTGCACGAGTCAGGGACTTTGCTTTGTCCCTCTCGATATTTTCAGGGCTCAGGACTTTGCCTGGCAGGTACATGAAAGGTCTTCAATAAATATTTAGTTTCAATAAGGAATAAATAAGTCAACTAATTAGTAATTAATCAGTAAAGCTAGTGCCCAAGTAGATATCGAAACCAGAAGGCGGAATGGTTGTTTCGCCTTCATGTACAAATCACGCTAACATCCCCTGACTCTGGAGGAAAGATTTACCTCTCATCTTCCTCTGCTGGGGGTAGGAGGGGAGGACAAGCCTGTCGCTGAGAACTGCAAAGGACTCACCCCTCCCCCTCCTCCCTCTCTTCTTACACACAGCGAGGTGAGTTGGTGAGGCCGGCTTGTCAGCCTCTCAGTAAACACTGGGGGATGGAAAGTCTGACTCTAACTGTTGGCTCCCCCTGGAGCTGTTTATAAAACATGGGTATTTGCCCCTATAGTTCTCAGCTGTGGACATTAGCAGATATTAGCCATATTTCTAGAACAAATGAAAAATTTCCATCCAGCATCTTATCAGACTTGTAACTACTTGCAGTGTGTCCCCTCTTACTAGATTGTATGACATGTAAGCTAAACAACAACAACAACAACAAAAAGCATCTGACTTGTTTGCTACTGAATCCCATGTAAGTAGCACAGTTCCTGGTGTACATAATAGGTGCTCAATAAATCCAGTCTACTGGGTGTAGCTGCTTAACGTTAGTATCTTTCCACGTGCACCAATTAGGTGCCCTTTCATCTTTCATTCTGAAGTCGCTGCTACCGTTTGGATGAGTTCCTCCCTCTCTGCCCCAGCAGGAGGGGTGATTGCAAAGCTCAGCCACTGGGAAGGTCAGAAATGACTCGTATTTCCCGAGCAAGCTTCTCCCTCCTTCCTTAGGTGACAAATCCTGCCCAGGCTCTCCGAGGGGACATGGTTGCAGTGCCCCCAGAAAAGCGCATTCTACAATGTCATTACTATAGATTTACATATCCAAAAATATATACCTGAGAGTCAGAAACATTGTCACATCAAAAAAAAAATCCCAGTGTTGCAGGTTCGATTCCTAGCCAGGGCACATGCCTGGGTTGCATGACCCCCAGCAACTGCACATTGATGTTTCTCTCTCTCTCTCCCTCCCTCCCTTCCCTCTCTAAAAATAAATAAATAAAATCTTTTTTAAAAATCCCAGTGTTTTATCCAATGGCACCCTCAATTGCCATTTGGATGCTAGGCAGTTCTAATGGAAAGCTGCTAAATGAGAAGTGCACTTTCATCATTCCAATGAGGAAGTGGTCAGTGTCTTCATTTCTGCCCTGTCCTTAGTTCTTCAGACACTTGGGCCATTGAGTAATTTGATTCTTCTAGGATGCACCACGGCCTTAGCAGCTAATACATCTCTGAAATAGCTTTCATTATTCCATTCAACTGGTAGGTTCTAGTGCATGGAATTATTGCATCAAGGATATCTTTACAGAGCAGGCACATGGATTTTTTTTCCACTGGATTCAAGAAGGGCAGTGTTTTATGAAAGTATCGAATTAATTTGCAATGAGAAATATGGGCTGAGGAAATAGGAAGGGACCCTGGTGAACGCGTCCCAAATTACATTCAGATGACCTCGAAAAACTTAATCAGAGCCTCACCAACTGCTACCTCCAGGCAGGGCAGCCGGCTCTGAGCCAGACTTCCCCTGGACGAGTCACCAGAGCTGTTTGTACAGGTAATAAAACGTCCTGTGTGTTATTTGTCTTTCTTAAGTGAGTTCAGAGTCCTTTGCAAACCTGAGCCTCCTCCGAACAAGGTAAAGACAGTTGCCCTTTTCCAGGATACGGAGGCGCAGCAAGGGCGGGCTCTGATGAAGAAGGGAGACAACTGTAGAGTTGGAGACCACTTTCGAGTTCCCTGACGCCTGGCTCAAGGGTCAAGTCAAGAATATTCTATCGCCGCTGTGAGTGCGGATCACCCTGGGGATGCGGCGAAGTGTTTTCTGAGAAGAGCTCCTGCATGAGGCATTCTGCCACCCCGTTATATGCGCGTTATCATGTACAAGTGTCACATCAGCTGGAAGCGAAGAAATCGCTGAATATCCGGGTCCCTGTAAAAATGTAAACGGCTCTAAATTTCACTGGTCCAAGCCCCTGGAGGAAAGGGCCAGCACTTCTTTTTTTTTTAATATTTTATTTATTTATTTTTAGAGAGGGAGAGAGAGAGAGAGAGAGAGAGAGAGAGAGAGAGAGAGACATCAATGTGTGGTTGCTGGGGGCCATGGCCTGCAACCCAGGCATGTACCCTGACTGGGAATCGAACCTGCGATACTTTGGTTCACAGCCTGCACTCAATCCACTGAGCTACGCCAGCCAGGGCTAGGGCTAACACTTTTATGTCAAAGTACACCAAGGGAAAAGGGTGTGAGAGATGGCTAAGGGTCACGAAGCGTATTTTATATTCTAAGTACCGTGTTCACAGCTTTGCCTACAGTATCAATATTTAGGAACACACAACCTCCGTGTGATTTAGATGTTACTGTCTTCACGTTAAAGTTTAGGAAACCAAGGACCACGGAAGCTAAGGGATTCCCCCAAGGTCATGCAGCTCATAAGAGTCGGGGCTGAGAAACGTCTGTCTTCCACCACCCCACCCCACCCCCACAGCCTTTCTACTTACGGTAACACAAGGACTCAATTAATGCAGCCAAGATAAAAACCCCATCAAAGTTTTGGAGGGCAAGGAAGGATATTAGTCCATTCTTTCAGCTGATTATTTAGACATTTTTAAAAAGCACAGTAAGGCCCTGGCTGGCGTAGCTCAGTGGATTGAGCACAGGCTGTGAACCAAAGTGTCGCAGGTTCGATTCCCAGTCAGGGCACATGCCTGGGTCGCAGGCCATGACCCCCAGCAACCGCACATTGATGTTTCTCTCTCTCTCTCTCTCCCCCTCCCTTCCCTCTCTAAAAACAAATAAAATCTTTTAAAAAAGGCACAGTAAGGACAGGAATGAGGAAAGGGTATGTTCAGTGAGGTTATTAATTTTGAGGAAATTAACAGTTCACTGTTGCCTTCAGTTCGAATTCCAACATGCCGGGTGCCAGAGAACACTTAGGAAAACCGCTAATAACCAAACACAGTGAATCATTGCTTAACATCCTATCAAGATAAAAGTTACAGAGCTATGTCTTCTAAAAATAATTAATTTGTGACAACAGATAACCACTTGCAAGAGTGCTTCCTATTTTTCTTTTAAAAATCACTGGATTCCTCGTTCACGGTTGGCTAGATAAACTGAAATGAAAATCTGGCTTTTACTTAATATTTTAAACTATTGTCTTCTGCATTAAAATACTTCAAAGTGATATTTTTTCCCTTGGATTAAAAAAAGTAACTAATATCTTACGTCACCAACTCTCAGGTACCCACATTGGGAAGAACTCATATTGGCGATTTTTCATAGAAACATTTAATCCCAGCCTAAAATAACCCCGCCACCCCCCCCCATCTGGGCTGCTTCCCACTGTTGTCAATTGGCATGCACTCATGGATTGCAAACATATTTTAATATTAGTTCTAGCAAAGCATTAGCAGGAAGGTAAACCTCCCAGGGAAAATTCCCATAATGTATTTGAAAGTCAAATATGAAATGATCCTGGATTATCAGTGCCACCGTAGGTTTCCATTTGGACAGATAATTGAGATTTGACTCGACTCCTGTGTTCATAAACCATGTACCACTGGAGTCCGTGAAAGGAAAAAAAAAAAGATTTCTGAGGCAAACTAAAATACAGCAGCCAGAAGATGCTGTAAAAACACTGGATCTTCATAAGGAGGGAGCTCGGGCTGACAGATGTTTTTACTTCTTGCTTCTTCGGGAGCACGCGGGGTTTTAGATGATACGCGGCTAGAAGCAGATGAAATTGTAGCTCTCAGACACTTCATGATTCCGAAACAGATGCGCGATGGATGGCGAGGCGCCGTCGCCGCCGGCAGTTTCTGTCCGCGCGGGTTGACGACACCGTTTCTCAGGTGGACTCCGAGTCCATCAGCGACACGTGCGACGTCGCAGACGCACGGAGTGCTTCTGAAGCTAACGATTGATGAGAGCTTTTGGAGCAAGTTATTAGGTGGGAGTCGGGAGAGATTTATTTTGTTTAACCCTCGATGCCTTGCTGTACCTCCTGTTTCCTGCGTCTTCTTTGCTAGCACACAAACATGTAAAGCTGGACTGTAGACGGATCTTCGGGGTAACAGTGCGCCGTCCTCCCCGCAGGATTCCCCACGGGGGACCCTGTCACCGGCTGGTGGTGGCGTCGCCGCTGTGTTTACTTAACTGCAGGGCAGAGAAAAGGAGGCATTTCAAGGAGGGGTTCGGGTAGGCAAACTTAAGTGAGGTGTCCTTAATTAGGAGATGACAGGATCATCTAAGCCAGCATTGATTAAATTCCCAATATTTCTATTTCACAGTCGGGATAATAGTAGATTTTTTAAAATGGAGCATCCTTATCAGCCGCTCAGAGTCCCTAATCTGGAGGAAACGGGAAAGGGTTAGGAGGCGGGGCCTAAACCCCACGTTTTCCGAGTTCTTGGTGCTATTGCTTCATTGTCAGAACGGCTGGATGCCGTCTATACCAAAGGTCGTTTACATTAAGTAAATCTTTAATGGTTTTACTTTGCAGCTGATGTACAATGAAAAGAATTTCCAGGCGTATACATCTTCTTTATGCAATATTCTTAAATCACTTCCCACCTCCATTTTCTTATGCTGCTATATCTTTCATTGTATGGATTTGAAGAATGTAAAACATGCGTTCCTATGTTATCTTTTTTCACGTGACTTTGTCCATCGTTTGGCATAAGAAAGACCCACTGAGACACCCCTTTGTTCTTCGGAAACCTGTGCCTGTGTGCGGTGTGTATGTGGAACGTTCTCCCCCACCCCTCACCTTCAGGGTGCACCCCGGCAGACCTCACACATAGCCTGATGCAGACACCAGCCCGCAGTGTCCGCGTCATTATGGATGAAATGAGACATTCACTCGGACTACTGAGTCCCGTGGAGGAAAAGGGACATCATGGCTTTTCTCTCAAGGGGAGCAAAAGCCATGGCCTCTGCCATGACAGGCCTTTATTTCTATCTCTGGGCACATTACCTGATGGTCCTCATTTACTATGCACAGGTTGCTTTAGGTGGTCACCTTTTACAGAAAACAAAGGAGAGGATGCTGCTAATCACATCACAGAAGAGGGAGATTTGCAAATGAAAAGGCAAAAGTGGTTGAACCGGTTACACTCGTCCTTGGAAGGTTTAGCATGGATTTTAGGAAGTTGCTTTGCAGTAAATGTCCTCAACTCAGGGCGAGGGAGTTTTTTAGCAAGAGCAAGACTCAAAGTGGCCTAGGCACATTGCCGGCCTGATTCCCCACAGGAGAACCTATCCGTGGGCCTGGGTCCTGTGCATCTATCTCCGAGTGGGAGCTGGACCCACGCCACGCAGGATGGTCTCCTACAGTGGCCCATTGCTCCTGTGGTTTGGCTCTCAGATGTCTGCTCTCTAGTGGCCACGGCCAGGGCACCCTTGTGCCCTGAGTGCAGGTCTCCTTCTCAGGCCCCGAGTGTGTGAGTGTGTGTGCATGTGTGTGTGTGAATAGTCTCCCCCTGCTGGTCCACTCAGATCACCCTTTCTGGCTACTCCCTTGTTCTCTCTCCATAAAGCAGGTGAGCTTCCCTTCCTTCCTCCTGCCCTTGGATTGGTCCAAAACGCACCTCCTAAGAATTTTGTGCATGCAATGCAATTACATGGCCATGATTAAAAGTCAGCATCCTGGTGACTCATTTACCATCAAAGACATTTAATACCTTAAGATCATGGCACCCTAGGGCATGTTTAGGTCTTTAAGGGCAGAGCTTAGATTCTACACTTTCCCCCCAAATATCCCCAACCTGCCTTCCTGCAGAATTTTGGGGGTGAATGGAGATGGGAGTGGGCCCTGCTGCCCTTGCACCTCGCACTGCATTTTTTCTAAATGTTCTTTGTGGCAGCGATGTGTTCGGAGCCATCTGGACCCGAGACCGTATGCCCAGTCTGTTCATTCTCCATCCTTCATCTGAGCAGGCGACAGTAACACTTGCATGTTCAATCATATGCTCTTCCTTTGTTTTCCTTTAGCATGCTAACAAGGAGAAATGTGGGTGTTTTTTTTTTAATTTGTCGGTTGGTTTTGTTTTATGTCAAAGTGCCAGGGGATGGAAGGGCACGGTGCTTGAGGGTGAAATGATCTGGGATTTCCTTCTGACTCTGTGTTCATCATCTACAAACTTGCCTCCTTCCATAACCCTCGCTGTATTTGTCTGTAAAAATTCTGAATGAGTCTGAAAGAAAATCTAAATATGACGCACAGGATTATTTTGAAGCACTTGCCCTCAGAAAAAGGTCAGGAATAATTTTTCAAGGAGAATTTTTTTTTAAAGATTTTATTTATTTTTAGAGAGGGAAGGGAGAGAGAGAGAGAGAGAGAAACATCAATGTGCAGTTGCTGGGGGTTATGGCCTGCAACCCAGGCATGTACCCTGGCTGGGAATCGAACCTGGGACACTTTGGTTCCCAGCCCGCGCTCCATCCACTGAGCTAACGCCAGCCAGGGACAAGGAGAATTTTTAAATGCCCAGGCTATTATCCCTATAGTATAAATTTACACGAGGAAGAGTAGGCCTGACAAGTGAAGAGAGATAGTTTTAAGGTGCAAAGCAGGTGGTCACTTGCTTATCAGAACAGGGGATATTAGAACCAAGATACTAGAGAAGGGGACACAATGAGAGGGAAGCCAGTTAAGTCCACAGAACTCCGGAAATGCCCAGCAATCTGAAGCATCAGATACTGTGATTTGAAACTCTGTGCAAAGAGCAGTGAG
Organism: Phyllostomus discolor; assembly: GCF_004126475.2. Classification (NCBI taxonomy): domain Eukaryota; kingdom Metazoa; phylum Chordata; class Mammalia; order Chiroptera; family Phyllostomidae; genus Phyllostomus; species Phyllostomus discolor. Next base: position 88,796,872 of record NC_040913.2, on the reverse strand, counting down.
ATGCCCAGGCCCCTCTGCACCCACCCCAGCTGTGTGCCTCCTCTTCCTCCCCACCCTGGGGGGAGAGGACGGGGACTAGGGGTCCTCTGCATGGAGATGTCTGTCGGGCACAGGGACAGTGGAGTTGAGCTCCCGGACTGAAGGTGGGGAGGGGGCAATATGTTCAAAAGTGCACTCCCTCAAATGAGGAAGCTGGGTTCGATGCCCTATAAATACCTTTTAAGCACTGGATTTCTCTGATCCGGTACATCTAATACCCAAATAGTCTTGCTGGGTTTTTTTTTTTTAATCATACACTTTTTTTTTCTTTTAACAACTTAAAGATATAGTGCGTATAATGTGTCTCGTCGGCATTTCCCATGGCGACAGGAGTGCTTGGGGTTCATTTTACACCTCTGGCTTTCCAATCAAGTGTTAGGTAACACCTTCAATTGACTACGAAATGGGGTGGCCTGAGCAAGAGCACTACAGTGTAGGGGAGGCAGTGGTTTTTAACTGAAGTCACGCGATGTCTTATCATAAAGCCCCATAAAGGGCTACAGCGGTGTTCATAAATATGCCTCTTTTCTTCCAAATGGTGTTTGAATTATAACATTAGTTCCCTGAATTTAAATAATTTTCTTTTGAGGGATTAAATACCTACTTGATGAAGATTTTCTAATTGACTCATAGCGAACAACTAGTATTATTAGCTGAAGAACAATAATAATAATGATGATAATAAATCCCAACCAAAGGTAGCATTGACTTGGAAATGAAATCCCAGCATGTTTGGACTGGAATGCCCTGCGAGGCGATTCCTGAAAATCCTCCACCAGAAAAACGAAATGAGAAAACACTCAGCCACTCTGTTTTTGTTAGTGAAGACTCTACATGGATGATGATGCATTATAGACCCCACCTGAATGCCCAGTGCAAGCTCCCTCGGATACACCGATATGTCCTGGACACATGCAGGGCAGAGGGACCTACAAAACTTATGTTGGAAACACATCTTAACCCTCCCAGACGGTTGCAGAGCAAAGAAGGTCATGGGAAGTGCCGGACAGCCCCATGCACGTCCGAGCCCTAGGTATGTCGCCAGGCTCACTCCTGGGTGCTTCTCCAGGTCATTGTCATGATCACCCTGGTTTCAGAGACAAACACGTGAGGGCTCGGAGAGACTGAGTAGTAGTCTCCATGTCGAGCAAGGATGGTGGCGAGTAGAGGTAGGGTTTGAATTCAGACTTGATGGTGAAGTTGACGTTCTACTGTAAGCTGCCGGTGATTTAATGTCCCCTCTTCCCCAAGTGTGTAGACTCATCGCTGTGACTTCTCTGATGATTGGCAGGGCTAAGAATTCCGAGTCATAGGTAATAAGCGGAAGGACTCTTGATGTATTGAGGATATCAAGAGTCTTGACTGCTTTAACAAGATTATTGAACAGGAATGAGAAAATGGTTTTCTTCTTTTCTTGGGCACGCTCACTGGTGGTATGTTTCTGTTCCCCCTTGACGGAAGCAGAAACAAATTCTTAAAGATCGGTATCGAGTTACCCCAACTCAATGATCCCTGGATTGAGAGATCCTGGGTTATGTGTCTGCGCTGTCTCGAACACCTACCACAAACTCCCCGGGAGGTAGGAGCACATGTTGATAATGAGCATTCGTTTTGGTAGCTGTGACTAATAAAGGTCTTACTTGAAGCAAAGGTTACACCCTTCGCAGCGGATACACACTCTCAGACACGGAAAACTGTGCGCACAGCACGTTCACGGGATACTGTTGAGTGCGGGTGGTACCCCACCCTTCCCGGAAACGTGCTTGAGCCCCTGATCGCACTGATAATGCTCTGGGAGGTGTTGCTCTGTGGGATGGAGTTAAAGCCTGTGTGTGCTTCACAAACCAGGGGCGTTTTCCTGCGGGAAATATCAGAGCATTTTTGTTGTTGTCTCAGTCACTCTGGAAAGCTTCGTGGAGAACAGCTTGCATCGTGACACGGGGCAGTTGCTGTCACGAGAGGAGTCGGAAAGGGAGGGCCCGATGGAGCCAGGACCCGGTCTCAGGAAGGGACACTAGAGCGATTCCGGGCTTGATGTCACAACTTCCACCGAGCGGAGACGCTGGGTTTGTTGGGGGAGGGGCGTTGTTTCCAAGTTAGTCTGTTAATGTATATTTTCTCCACAGTGTTTCCAGCAAATAGAGGAGGATAGGCTTTAAAAATTTTTTTTAAACTTTTTAATAATTATCGTTGAAATGCAGTCATCTTCATTTCTCCCCCTCCACTCCCCCCCACCCAGCCATCCCCACGTCCCACCCTTGACCCCACCTCCCTTTGGTTTTGTCCTTGTGTCCTTTATAGATGTTCCTGAAAACTGTCCCCCTCCCCCCATTATCCCCTCCCACCTCCCCTCTGGTCACTGTCAGTTTGCTCTTAATTTCAGTGTCTCTGTTTCTATTTTGCTTGCTCATTTGTTTTGTTGTTGATTAGGAAAAAATATTCAAGGTGCATTTCTTGATCCTTGATTCAAATGCTTAGGCTATAAGTCACTTGTGTGTGTGTGTGTGTGTGCGTGTGTGTGTGCAGATCAGTGTGTACGTGTGTGAGACAGAGAATGTGTTCGAACGTAAACAACTTGAATATATACCTTATACAAAAGAAGTAATTTTATTATTTCTGTCAAACACCAGATAATAGCAAATATATTCTAGCAGATAAGGGAGGAAATAAGGAACCTTTTCTTCTTAATTTACTCCGAAGTGCTTTATGACACAAGTCATGCTAGATCTTTCAGAGTCGAATCGGTAGACTTGTCCTTGGACAGCAAACTCCCCTTAACATTTCCAGTGTTGAGAACGGCGTGATTCAGCGCACCGAGGAGGGCCGATGAGGGCGCATCACGGCCCATCGTCTTGTGAGCGCTTCCTGTGTCATTATTGTGAGCTTCTTGTCAGTATCCCTTTCTTTGTTTTTCTAAAGATGACAGTGCAGGAGAGAGCTGGTTCCTCGTGAGGGCAGCAGCTCTCACTCCTGAGTCAAGGCCACCCTCAGCTCCTTCCTGGGCGTGCGCACTGAAGGCCTGTCCCAGCCCGTCCCGCCTGTGAACCCGCGGCTTGTCTGAGTTATTACGTTGAGAACGGGCCACGTCACAGCCTGTAGTTCGGCTTTGTATGTTTCCTGCCTCCTAAGTCACTGGGGAAAATGGACTTGATTATGTTCTTCTTGATGTTCGAGAACAGAAAGATTTACAGTGGAAGAGACTGAGGGAGAGAAGTTGTAGGGGCAAGGGAGGGAACGGCAGCAGAACTACTTCCTCAGAGCACGAAGAAGGTGCTAGAAGCTTTTCCATATTCATCTCTGGGCTTCCCCAAACCAGCATGTTTACAACCGATTGGCTGTTTCTTTGGATACTATCATTTAGGGAGCTGCACATGGTCATGTGCATGCACACTCAGGTGAGTGCATGGGACACACACATGCACGCTTACTCTCACACACTCGCGCACACGCGTCCTCTTAGGCAACCCATCATAAGGCTGGAGTATGTTGACAGTGCTCTCCCTCACTGCCCCAGTTCTTCTCCCCGAGGAACACAGCCATCCCCGCACGAAGCATGTCTGCCTTTCGCATGACTGGGACTTCCTTGATTTGGGGCTCGACCCTTTCGGAACTGTGTTGTTCCTTTCATCTTGGAAGAGCAAGGGTTTTGATGAGTGGCCTTGAGACAACGGGTCTGGTCTTCAGATCCTAAGTCCTGAAGATCCAGATATTTTGAGAGCTCATGTAGGCTCTCTGTTTTGGAAAGTCCTGTTGACTGGATATATATATCCAGTCAGGGACATATATATATATATATATATATATATATATATATATCCAGGCAGGGTCCTATGCCCTGCTAATTCAAGGGTGAATGAGATAAGATATTGTCCGTGTCCTCATGGAGTCTATAATGGAAACATGTTGTCAAGTAATTAGTGAAAGAAAAACTGAATGAAGCTGGATACAACTCAAAACCCTGTTGACTGATCCTATATTCACAACTTCTCTCCTCATGGGCCCTTCGTGCTGCGTGGCTGCCATACTGCCCGCCCCTCTTGGATGACCATTTGGTGCCTTTTTCCATCTCGTATAGCCTCCCCTTCACTCATGCTCAGCGAATGACCCTTCTTCCTTTTCCCGCCTTTCCGGCCTCATACTGCCCCCACCATGTGGAAACTTGAACAGTCCAGTGAGTGTGCATTTGGGGGAAGAGGAGGAGAAAGCGGTGACCGGTAGAGCAAAGCAGAAAAACAGACCCTGGATCCAGCCCAGCATGAGGAAAGGTAGACATTTGAATTAGATAGCTGTTGGGACTTGCGTCATTATTGGAGTAGAGTAAATCTAAGTCCCTCGCATTTGGAATTGTATCATGTCAGGGTTGCCTGAACAGCTAGGGGACCAGCCTGATGTGTCCATCATGTAGAGAGAAAGAAAGATGGAACAGGTTAAGCTTCACGGGGAGAGCTGAGACAGGATGAACATGTTTCCTGCTGGTACGTTAGTGGGACTTTTTCAATAAATCTGTTATGTTGCCACACACAAGTTCCAGCACAGTAAAGCAGGGCGGGGCAAAGTCAGTTTCCAGCTGTGAGGGTGTGAAACACAGAGCCTATTGCTATGTTATTATTTTTAATTATTGTATTAGTTTCCATACAAACTACTGTAAACCTACTTTTGCACCACCCTGCAGTTCGATGATGAACACAGTAATTATAATGTTGTTGTTACTTATGATGAGATATAAATTGCCAACACCCAGGAGAACCCAACCCATTCTGAACCTATGAAATACTCTCCATAGAATTTTTAAAAGCATATTATTATATGGCTATAATCCTGAACCAGACATTCTGTCCATTTTCAATGCCTACTTTTTATTTCTCTCAGTGAATACATTAAATCTGTTATTAATCTAGCCTTCTCTGAATTATTTTGAAAAACGGTGTCTCTATGGGGCCATGGGAATGCTCTATGTGCAGTGGTGAATTTCAGACTTTTAGCATGGAAAGTGTACGTGTGGAAACTAACAACCTGTTAAGCAATCGCTTTGAAGTATTAGTCTACAGGGAGGCAAGTTGTCTTTACGAAAACCCAGACCTAAAAGGTGCACTGAGTTCTAAGGGCTCATACCCCGGTGTTGTTATCAGTTATAAAATCAGTTGGCTCCGAGTCCGCACTGCAGTGACTGTTTACCATGGCCAGACTAAATGTCATCACTGAATGCTGTGAAGACAGAATTTAACTAGTAATATTTTTACCACGATTTCTCAGGTAGAATATTTTTACAGTGTAACTTTTTCTAGCATATTAGCTTTCATGAGTAGTAACAGTAATAAGCACGGACACTTCCTGAGTGATCCATGTGTGACGAGCACACCAAAACTTTAAATGTGTTGCCACATGGAACTCTCATCGCCAGGGGGAGGCTACTATTGTTTTACTCACTTTACAGATGAGAAAATTAGGATTCATAGATTCGTATTTTTTTTTTCTTAACGTACAGCTTGTGCTGGGATACTGATAGAGTTCTGTGTCATTCTAGAATGTGCTGTGTTAGCCACTAAAGCTTGTTCGCTTCTCGTTCTAAGTGGACAGAAAAGGACTGTTTTTAAGATTCTGCTTCGACTGTCTTAATTCCTATGACCATTTTATTTAAGGCATAATCAGCCTATAAATGTTTTTTGAGATTGCATTTCTTTCTTTTTAGAGAAAGGGGAAGGGAGAGAGAAAGTAGGGAGAGATACATCAACACGTGAGAAACACTGATTGGCTGCTCCTCACACAAGGCCCAGCGGGGGGCTGGGCCCTCAACCCAGGTGTGTTCCCTGCCTGGGAGTCGAACCAGCAACCCTTCCCCCTGTGGGCTGACACCAAACCAGCTGAGCCACAGTGGTCAGGGCAGCATATAGACATTTGAAATCAACCTCAAATAACTCAACAGGCAACTATATTTAATTAATGAAACAAAAATGTTCCATGTCAGCAAGTTGGCTATTTACAGTTTCACATATCAACATTTACTTCCAACTCGCCCTTTTCTTTGTGTATTAACCAGGTGTTTGTTACACAGACGCATCCCTAACATCTCCATTGCCAAACCCAGCACAGGGAAGCCCAAGTTCTGGTCATAATTTAAGGCAAATGAGTCCATTCTCTGTTCCTTGTATCAACGAGCATTCGCTCTGTCCATCTGAGTCCCTGCCACCTAGTCCTGTGCATTGGACCGGACCTGGAATGGAAAGAGTGCGGAGGCCGGAAGGGCTCAGGAATTGCTGGCCGTGATCACTTCAGCCTGCAACTATTGGCCGAAAGCTCAGTTTGAAGTCCGCACCTAACTGCAAGGGCAGATGGGCAACGTAGTCCGGCAGTGAGGCTGGGGAAAGACCGTGGGTTTTGGCAAATAACTAGCCGGCTTATGCCTTGTCTGTATAGACCTTGAACTATACTGGCAGACAAATTCCAGAAAGTATTCAGGTCAAAAAATATTTCCAGGTTTCTGTGTGTTTGCTATAACAGGGAGGGAAGGGTTATCCTTGATATCTGTGTACTCTACATGCTTTTTCTCAGCTCTGGTCTGTAGAGTCTGTAGACGTGGTATTTTACACTGCCAACAGCTTGATCAATAATAATCAAATAACATCTCATATATTTATTTGTATTTTTTTCTTAAAATTATAGGAGTTGCCACATCTCTTATCCTTGTGTCATCCTTAGAACTTCACGGGATATTTTTATAGAATGGAAGTGGGATTTCACGTCTGGTGGCTTACAAATTAGATGTTGGATAGATTCTAACTTGTGATAGTTTTTCAAATTGAATAATGTTTAGTGTATAAATGTTATAATAGAATTTCATGAAGAATTGACAGTAATTTATAAACTTTAACATTAGCGCACACACACATATGTATTTTTCTAAGTGACTTAAGAAACTAGATGTTAAGAATCAGGCTTTTTTAATTATTTCAAGACTCGCAATATTTATTTTAAATGTGTATTCTGGACACTTTTCTATTACAACTGATTTTTAATATGTGCCCCTGCTCCAAGGCGCCGCCGGGCGCGTGAAGGCGGCCAACGTAAGCAAACCTCTGCTCTCCTTTTCCCTCCACCCCGCCTCCAGCCTTTACTTTATCCTCCTGGATTATTTATCCTGCAGTGTTGATGTATTTTTTGATAAAATTAATCTGTTATTCTTTTCTCAATGGGTCATTACCATGAGATTTCAAAACATTTTCTCACTTGCTCTTCTTTGAAACGTTGTATTGTCTTCATTTTTGAAGTTGAGACTTTATAACTTACAACATCTCCAGTGCATAATATATCACATTCAGTATAATGAAAAAATGTAACCTTTCTTACCCCCATGAAAGCTCTCCAAAACCCTTTGATTTCACATAATATTACCTTTCCCCCTACAGCCTTGATGTCAAAGTTCCAGTTATAGCCTAATGATGGTGTAGTCATAGTTGCCTCTCTGTAAACTTGACTCTAGTGTCACAGATGCCACATTCTGGACATTTGTGACATCTGGACATTTACAATATGTGTGGGCCAAAGAATAATAACAGGGGAAAATACTGCATGCTGTAGTACACAGATTACAATAGGCATGTGGTATTATTTGCTTAATGAATAAATAAGGATGAAGAGGAGCTATTCCATTATTGTCTTCACTGCGTGTTGAGCAAGCAAGGCCAGTGGCCAGAATGTCCACAAGCAGAAGGCAATGGCTTATGACCCCTGAATGGTCACCTGAGGCACAGTCACCTGAGACATGGTCACCTGAGGCACGGTCACCTGAGGCCACCTTCTTTGTGGCTGCATCATGTACGCCATCAGATTGAAAGTGATAGGCCCCTTTGCCACCTTTCTGGATAAAGAATGTGCTTCCATATAAGAGGAAGTACAGACTGAAAATACATTACAATTTTAAGTAACTTCACATTTTTAAAGGTACTCCATAGAAATTGGATATAATGAGCAAAAGAGACACCTTTCTAAACCTCTGGACCAAAATTAAAACCCGGGAAGCGCAGTTCACATGAAGACACCCCCTGGATGTGCAGAAGCGAAGGCGTGCGTGGCGTGAAGGAGCTTTGCGGTCCGTGCAGGGAAGCTTCCGCGGCGCTGCGCACAGAGTTCCTCCAGCGACCGCTCATGCCTCCGGAATCCGTCCGCAGATGAGAGATTATAAATGTGGCCCGTCAAACGGCTTCCAAAGCAGCTGGGAGATGTGACCCTCCGGAGCTTTGAAGAGATTTGATTTTCGAAGCCGAAGTGCTATTGAGCAAGCCCAGGTATTGAAAGAGCGCATGAGAAAATCTATATGGGCAGTCGGTTCCACAAGCACTTTATAAAAGCATCAGACAAAAGTCGCACTTGACACAGAATATGGAGTTCTTTGCCAAACATTTGTCAACACATTCGATCTTGTGGGCAAAAATATGGATTTGAACTTGCAGAGCGCGGTGTCCTGTCCAGCACTGATCGCTGGACAGTGGCGTTCGACAGTGAACTTGAGCAGGCTTGGAACTGCAAAGCGCACCGCTGATGGGATTCCTGGGTGGGAACAGACAGTCCGTCCCCAGCTCCACTCAGATACGAATCTGAACCATGGCATGGGTAATAAATTGGTATATGAGCTATTCGGTGCAGGATTATAAACTGTTAGCCGAGCGCTTATGAATACTCTCTTTCGTGGACCGTTCTATAATCCAAGCAGGCAGTTAGTTCTCTGTCAGCCCAAATGGGTGCGTTCAGCATGTAACAGGAGGACCCTGGTAGGTCCTTAGTGGTGGCAGCAATGCACGACTCCAAGATGTAGCACTTATCAACAGTCAGAGTTCCGCAGCAAATGTGGAAGTGCCTGGTGGTTCTTCCGATGCCCGGGAGAGCAGAGCTACGCAGCCAGCCGCACTGGGGCACGGGCCAGGCAGAAGATATCAGGGCAATCAAATGCTATGCTTAACAGATGCCTTGCATGCATGGAGCATTTATAACAAATTAAAATAGTATGCAGCAAAATCCAATGTATGCAAAACATATTCTAATTGTGGCTTAATAGTTAATCACTTCAGAAGTATTTTGGGAATGTGCAAAGCATGAGAGATATAACGCTGAATCTTGATTATTATTTTGTTGTAAATATATCATGGCAGTTACTAGAGATTTCTTGTAGATGGCACACTGGACTGTCTAAGCTTTGCTTACCCCCTCTGGTTGATCTTTCAGAGGATAGAAGTGAATGAAGCCCTTTAAGCATTAGATTAGGCTTTCCAGTTAAAAAATACCCCAAATCCCAGTGAGTATGGACAAGCAAAATGCGTCCTCAAGAGTAAACTGGTGTAATTTTCACTAATGATGAAAGAAAAAAAAAACAAGGAATTAAAATTTGTTTCTTCTTCTAAAAAAAAAAAAAAAAAAGCCCTGGCTGGCGTAGCTCAGTGGATTGAGCGCGGCACAGGCTGGGAACCAAAGCATCCCAGGTTCGATTCCCAGTCAGGGCACATGCCTGGGTTGCAGGCCATAACCCCCAGCAACCGCACATTGATGTTTCTCTCTCTCTCTGTCTATCTCCCTCCCTTCCCCTCTAAAAAAAAATAAACAAATAAAATCTTAAAAAAAAATAAGTAAAAAAATTTGTTTCTTCTGATTTTTTTTTTCTGGTAATCTACTAACTATTCAATGATTTAATTCAAAGACCAGAAAAAGTGTTATTTTCCTAAATAATCCAGGAAAGAAAGTATGCATGTAATGCCTGAGAATGGCAAAGTGACCCAGTCTGCTTTCTGACCTATTTTAAAGTGTGACTCATATTCTTCTCTGAGGTTTTACACGGGCGGCAGAACTGAGTAGTGAGTAAAAGTGTGTTTAGACTCAGAAAACCGAGGTTCCAATGCCAGCTCCACCAATTACTCTCTCTGTGACCATGGGCAATGCAAAGCTCTTCCTGCATTGTTGCCTCATCCAAAAAAGAAAAAAACAACTGAAAATAACCATCTTCTGTTACTGTGAAGATGAAATGAGTTAGTACCATGGACAACATCCAGGACAGGGCCCGGCAGATCCTGAGTGCTCAGTGAACGTTGGCCATCGTTAGCACATGTAGGATGACGAGTATGTCGGTATTCATTCTGGAACTGCCGCTTCCCACCCCAGCCATTCCGTCTGGATCTCTGTGCATTTCACCCGCTGTTCCCTCCCCCCGCCACCCGGGGGAGCCCTTTCTCAGTTCCCTACCTGCCAGCTTCCACAGCGACCTTTTATTATGGGTAACGGGCTGTTGTTTACTTGGTTTTATGTATTTTTAGTTTTAGTGCTATTCACACTTGGGGGAAATTCAATAGAAGGACACACGGGAAGAATACACTTCCTCATCCGAGTTCCAGCCTCCCACCCCCCACCCCAGAAATACGTTCTCCGTATTCGGGCTTGTGTGTGAGTGCACACACCTGCCACACGCACCTTCTCCTGTAAGCGAGGATCCAGAGGGTGTGTTATGTTTCACCTTTTTCTGCTGTTGAGCGTGTACGTTGGAACTTTTCCATGTCAGCAGCACAGCAGATCGGCCTTACTTTGTTACCAGGAGCGTAATATTTTATTGCACGAGGGTCCCTCCCTCGGGGCACAGTTGTCCTGACAGCCCAGGGGGAGGCAGGGACTCTCCACGCTATGTTTAGGAGCATCACGCAGGTCAGGGGTCCCCAACTTCCCCACCCTGGGACTAGAACCATCAGGGCCCATTAGAAACCAGCCACACAGCAGGAGAGGAGCTTTAACGGAATGCACTTGAATCATCCTGAAACCACCCCCGAGTCTGGAGTGGAAAGATTGTCTTCCACAAAACTGGTCCCTGGTGCCAAAAAGGTTGGGGACCGCTCACGTAGATGATGGTTCCTCGGGGCGTTTCTCAAAGATTCAGTTATGAGCAGTAACAAAGGATGGAGGAGAAAGGCTGCGGCCTCCCACACGTTCATAATTTTACCCTTAATATAAAAATTAGAACAACGTGTTGCTATGTGGTGTGTACGCGCAGAGTTCGGAGGGGCGAGCAGCGGCGTGCTGAGTGAGCAGGAACGTTCGTGAACGTGACGTTCCAGCTGAAAGCGGCATGACTGGGCGTCCTTCTGGGTGTGTGGTGAGACTCTCCTCCTTTGATCACAGCATTGGAGCGTATGAAAACCAAAGGCTAAAACATTATTAAAGATATTAATAATGTCAGCAGCGGGAATGACCATTATTACTTTACAAATTGCCACTTCGCTTACTAGAACATCAAAAATACTCTCTATGGCATTAGATGTGTTTTTTTTTTTCAAATGAATTTTACACCCTAGAAATGTGCTGTAATTCACTTTGGCATTCGTATACATAACCGACTTATGAAACCGACCGTTGGACTTGTCAGCTGTAATTTTTGCTGTTATTAACAACACTGATATGGCTACGGACGGAATGCATTTGCTTTTCTGCTGATTGAGTACTTCATACTGTGCAGGCACTAACGTTTGTGTACCGTACGTTTAAAACATTTCCCCATCTTTCTGTGGCTTAGCTTTTTTGCTTTAATACACAGAATATTGAAATGTCTCTGTAAACAAATGCAGAAACCATGCCTTACAAGGTTTTTTACTTTGCTTTTATGTTTAAAAGGTCTTCCTATTGATAGGTTTTTAGCATTAAAGTTTCACATATGTATAGTCAGATATCTAAACACTAACTTTAAATTTCTTTTGATTTTACTTTCACATGAATCTTTTTGAATCCACTATATTAGCAAGGGAATACATACACTGGTATAGCAATAAGTTGCCCAAAGTATATGTGTCTGTAAGTGAGAGAAATTAGTTCTTGCTCACACAGTATTCCAGATGTGGACCAGTGGGCTACACCAGCCAGGCAGTTGGGTATATGCAGCCTTCCTTGGGCCTGCATATTTTCCATCTTGTTGCTTCTCCATTTCAATTTTTTCCTCCTTATCCCCCAAATCAAAACTGGCTCACCAGTAACCCAGCTACTTTCCAGTCTGTGGGAGGTAGGAAAGAGAACAAGGGAATACATAGATTTTTTTTTGGGGGGGGGAGTCTATCTGGTGGTTATGTGGGATACCCTCACTCCTGTTACTTGAGCTGGGACTCACTTGCCAGGGCTGTTGTAACAACGTGCCACACTCTGGTGGCTTCAGCAACAGAGATGTATCGTCTCACCGTCTGGCAACTGGAAGTCCGAGATCAAGGCAGTGGCAGACCTGGTTCCTTCTGAGGCTCCTCTAAGGGACAGTAATCCACTGCAGGCCCCTCCTCCCACCTCGGATGGTTTGCTGGTGATCCTTGGCACCCCTCGGCCTGTGGGGGCATCCCTGGATCTCTGTCCTCACCTTCCTCTCCCTGTGCGCATGCCTCTGTGCCAAAAGCTCCACTTTTTGTTTGGGCGCCAGTCCAATTGGATTAGGGCTCATTTGAAGGATCTTATTGTACTCAAGAGAATATGTCTTCAGTGACCCTAATGTCACATTTTTAGGCACGGGGGTCAGGATTTCAACATGGGCCTTGGAGGGTGTTACAATCAACTAAGAACACTGGCAAATACTGTCTTTATCTTGGCAGAGAGGAGGTTGGGGGAATGCAGAACTTGGAGCTAATTATTGGTCTCATCCATCTTGAATTTATTTCAACCTTGCATTTGAGATAGAGATATCTGTTCATTCTTATTCAGTGCTTAAAATCAGTTTCCCAGGGTCATTGAGAGATTCCCAAATTCTCTCACTATTTGAAATGCTATCTTTGTTATGCTCAAAATCAGACCCAAGCTCTTAAACACCATGTGATGTATTTCATGTGTGGGAAGCTCAACTAATAGTACAGCATGATGACTTAAGGTTACCAATACTGTATTGTATTTGAAATTTGCTAAGGGAGTGGATCTTAAAAGTTCTCACTCTAAGAAAAAAGTTGTAACTATGTGAGGTGATAAATACTAACGAAACCTATCATGGTAATCATTTTGTAGCACATACATACATCAGATCAGTATGCTGTACACCTAAAACTATTACAATGTTCATGTCAATTATATCACAACAAAACAAAAAAGGTATGAGGCCAACGATGCCTATTTACTTCCTGCAATTTCTATTTGATCCCATTCCTCTTTTCTAACAGACTTTGGAACCACATAATTGTTGTATTTTGTAGCTTGTAACTTTACAATATAGAAAACAATATTTTAAACAATTCAGAATGGACTAAATCATTTATTGCAACATGAATAACACGCAGTCAGTGCCTGCTAAACTCACAGCTAATCTACAAAGTGGGCACTCTCTTTCCTGTATTTCAGGAATGAGGCAGAGGCATAGAGAGGCTCGGTGACTTGCTTCAAGTCACGGAGCTATTAATCACACCACAGCACTGATTGAAAGCCAAGGGCATGTAGTCTCAGGACCCATGATTTGAAACACCCTGTGATACATCTCATGCCTAGTGGGCTCGTGTATAAAATGAGACCAACAACATCTATTTAAAAGTTCTGTGTCAAACAATGCATATGTAACTATCATCCGGTATCTTGTACAAACAGGAGTTTCAGTAACAACATCCTTCTTCTGGACTCTGCCCTCCTTGGTGGCCAGATCAATTCTCAGGCACGAAAGCGCCGCGTGTTAATGAAAGAGTTCATAGGTAAACCCAGTCCATCACTATCTTTGACCTCCCATAATTTGCAAAATATTGCTGTATCCTTAATGAAGGCAGCCATTTACATAAGCCAGACTCTCCCGCTGGGCAAGTCGCCAGCAGTAGGCAGGTTCACCTTTAAAGTATTAATGAAGCTCCACTTTTTCCTCCGCAGTCGCTCAGTGGGCAGCTCTGTGGCTTTTTGATCATACTGCTCTCTCACGGAAGGACCGCCCCGTGGAATTCATCAGTGTACATCTAGTCTGGCGCGGGCTCCTTTCATCCGAGCGTCTCCAAATCCTCAGATATCACCCCGAGTGCAGATATCAAGGCGGTCTTTCAGCCTGCTTATTTATTTGGGAATATGCCACTTTATAACAAGAGAATTAACAGCTTGTTCATACTCTTCACATGAAAGCGTTTTTTTATAAAGGGATTGGCGTTACTAGCCCAATGGCTCCCTAGCTTGCACACCACTCTTTCTCCCTAAAATGACAGCGTGATCTTCGCTGGGTGGCAAAAGGCAGGCTAGGAGGCTCTGGGTCCCTAGGACTACCCTCTTTTCTCCAGGACTAGTCCGGGACACGATGCAAAAATTCAGTCTGCTACCTCTGAGTTGTATGTGCATTTTAAACTCAGACATTATAGAGGAAACACATTTAGAAAATAAATTGTACTGAATGCTTAGGATATGGTAGGTATTATGCTTAGAGAGGCAGGAGACCGAAACATGCTTGCCGAAACAGTTAATTTAAAATGATGCAAAAATCAGCCACAAACACACTGTTTTAAATTGAAGAGACGGGAATGAAAATTATATGTTACTGGAGGCAGGACAGTGATGCCAAACTTTTCTACAAAACGTGAGTTTTTTTCAAAGATGTGTAATGATATTGGACAAATTATAAAATATGTTGCATTAAAGTGATTTGGGGAAGTATTTGCTGAAATAAATAGAAAAGTCTTATTTTTGCAAGAATTGTCATATATTTAGCAGGTAATTCCCTGAAATGATTAATCAGGGAAGTGGATACTTTCTCCAGAACATCTCCTAATGGGCCACAGTTCTAGCGTGTTCACAAAACACTGGGAACCTCTGACATGAGGAATGCAGGAGAAACTTCTGGAAAGTGAAGTGTACATTTGCGAGTGAAGTGAATGCCCTCTAAATACATGCTTTAAAAATACTTTTTTTCTATTACTAAATTGAATCTTGATCATGGACTTCTTTTTCACTCTGTTGAGGCGATTATTTACGTTGATTCCAGGTAAGTTCAATTTGGGTTACAACACCGCCAGTTTGAGATTTTTCTCCCCCTCCCCCTCCCCCGAGGGGCGCCCGAGTGCTGGTGAGCTCGCAGAGGCGCTGGGCCTCAGAACGGCCATCTGGTTGTCATCTTGTCACGGTCCACACAGCTTCCAGCTGCGGTTCACACAGTCTCGTCTGGTTCTCCACTGTTGTTTTTCTTCTCCGAAATGTCAGCCTTTACATCTGGCTGCCCCGCCGCATGCCCACACCAAACCCGCTCCAACACCACCTCCCCTTGGCTGCGAGTTCCCTTCGTGCCCGCCAACTCTGTCAGCCACCCCCTGGGTCTTTCTCAATGCCAGGGAGAACTGGGCGTCCCACCCTAGCCTTTGGCGTCGACGGGGATTTGGTAAGGCTCCCTGAGGCCATCCCGGGCCCTAACATTGTGTCCGCGTCAATGGACACAAGAACTGCCTGAAAGGGGCTGTCCCGCAAGGCTCCAAAGAGAATGTCTCTGGACCAGACTCTCCAGCATCCCCAGGCAGCGGAGCCCCCGAACCTGTGAAAGGAAAGCAGGGTGCTGGCTAGGCGTGGGGGTGTGACAAGCTCTTGTAAAGGAGGTGATGCTGCTGAAGTGTTGGCCAGTTAGAGGGGCTACATAGTGACTTCCAGCCGAGGTACTCTCAGACCCTGGGGGTGGGTGGGGGTACCCAGAATGGCCCTTGATCACCTGGACAAATCAGGGGTGAAAATCCACGTACGGTAAGCACTGTCCCCTTAGTAGAGTCTAAAACACTCAGTTTACGGTTTACAAAACAACTTTTCAAAAATATATCGGCATGCATTCTGTTACGTGTCTCTTGCAAATGCAGACACTTTGTCCTGACTTGGATACTTGGAGCAAAAAGGAGGAGCCTGATCAATGCCAGCATGCATTCCCCACTGTAGGCAGATGCCGTAGGACAGACAGCCTTGTGAGTAAGCAGGGCAAGCTCCCCTAAACAATGAAGGTGATTTTAAAAAATCATTCCGACCTTAGTGCAAAACAAACAAGAAGGCAGCACCTCTTTAGGCAGGATGGAGAATAAAGCGGAAAAGCCACAGGGCGTCAGGGCATGGATCTCCAGGAACCAGAGAGCACCCCGTAGACTGAGAGGAAACGGGTGTGTTCTGTTATATCCTGCACACACACCGTTGCGGGCAGTAGTGAACCGAGGCAGGCACTACTGTTACTCATCTTACAGACAGGCAGACCGGGGGTCAGCAGGGTGAAGTAACATGCCCAGGGCCATGAAACACGAAGGGGGAAGCTTATACCTGTACATCTGTCTGTCCACAAAGCCCATGTGCCTTCGGTCCACTTCCTTATCAGAGGCATGTGTTCTCCGAGAGGAAAACAAATCACACGCACACAGACACACACCGCATCAGAAACTAGAAGTGCGTTGCAGTTGTTAAAAGTCGAGTGAAGGCATTATCAAGCATCTACACTCTCTGTCGGCCCTTTCTGCAGTTCACAGGGGTCCAGGGACACGCCCCACCTGTGTGCAGAAGAAATTAAATATGGTCTTTCGTGTGCCTTCCCTGCCTTCACTTCGCTTGTCTCGGGCTCCCAGCATCCTTATGCCTAATTTTGTCATCTCAGGGCTAGTGGGATACTCCCTGTCCCCACCTAACCCTTCCGGGGATTCTAGCGTTGAAGGACTTCACCTGCCTTCTGCAACTTTCGTATCCTGACCCATGCATTTCAGGCAATGCAGCCCATGCCGGAAACCCAATACTTTTTATTCCATCTCTCGGAGTAGCTGCTTCATAAAGCGTGCCTTAGAGGAAAGCAGGCCCGCTTCCTGGCGCCTCTCCAAGCGCTCACAGATCATAACCATTCCCAAGGGGAGGCTTTGTCCCGTTACACGGGCAGCACGTCGTGTCGCGCTAAAAAGAACCCACAGAACTGGAGCACTTGGGAGGCCAGAGGAAGACAGGCCAGCTCCCAGGCGCGGGGACTGCCTGTCTCCTGCTCCTCGGCGCATCCCCAGAGCCCGGGCCGGGGCCCGAGGCATCCTTGGAACTCACGGGCATCGGCTGAATGCAATAATAGAAGGGAGAAAAGTAATAAAAGTGAGTTTTCCCTGCTGCCCAGCTCTTTCTCGTCTTGCTGTCTGGTTGTCCAAGGTGAGAGCATGGTGTGAACAGAGAGTTCACAAGGTCCTTGTTTAAGATGCTTGGTGAGTTCCGGTTTGGCTGTTGTGAAGGTGGGCATTAAAACCTCTGGCACTGTACATATTCTAGGTTCTGTTGCGGCCGCCCTATGACTTTGTATGTTCTAGAGTCCATAGTTTTATTTCCATAGGGGGGTGAAACGGGATGTCAGGATTGGAGAATCTCTGAAATGATCAGATTCAGCCAGCTCGCTAACTCATTCACCCAGCAGGGCTTAATCACCCTTTCGCACTGGATTTCTGCCCTGCACGGTAGATTTCCAGGGGCTTTCACTAGTGAACACATACCCTGTTTTGCATTAAAAGGTGTACTAACCCTGTAAAAGTTGTACATGCCCCCAAGAGTAGACCTTTTGATATTTTCTGTTGTCGAGATGTCCGCCAGCCAATGCATTCACTTCGGGTCTCAGGATAGTTTTTCCTCTTACCACTAGATGTCAGGAACAATAAGAGTCAGCTTGCATCTACATTATCAGAAGAGAACCGCATCTCAAAACCACATTTTGTAGTCTTTCTCAGAACTGACATTCAGTTGTTGAATAAATACTTACTGAGCACCTACTGTGTGTGAGCTATAGGTTTAAGTATCCGGGATCTATCAGGACAGACAGTAACAGACCTAAATAAGAGAGACTTGGGGAGTGAGGAGGTGCATATGGATAAGAAGCAGCTAGAAAGCAGAAAGAAAGGAAGACACATCAGAGAGAAGTTTCTGGTAGGCAGGGGCAGATGGAGCAGAGAAGAGGAGCAAGGCCCTTAAGCGGATGCGGGAAAGGGTTGGTGTGAGTCAGGGTCCCCTCCGAAGTAGACACCCGACAGAGGATGAGGGCTGCAGAAGACCTATCGGGGAACACTGTGCAGGAAGGAGGAGACAGAGACACAGAAGGAGGGGACGGCCTTCAGGGCGCCATGACGTCCTGTCCCTAGGAAGCAGAGGGTGGCGGCAGGATACGGCTCAGAGCGTCTTACATTGCAGCGCACCTCTGCGGCGGGACCCATCGGGGACCTGGAGCCCAAGCCGCCCCGCGGAGGAGCGCTGTGTCTTCCAGGCACGGGTCTGGATAAGGGCCTCTGCGGTGCTGCCTGGGGGTGGTCTTGGGGACTGGGGACTGGGGACTCGGGCACGAGGGAGGAAGTGGACTGAGAAGGGGGACAGTGGGTGCTGGTCAGTTAATGTGCGCCTTAGCAGGGCAGCTGAGTGGCGCGCTTTTCTCGGGGCCTCGGAATTCATGAGAGCTAGACACGGGGGCAGAGAGGGAAGGGACCTGAGGGGAGGGTAGGCCTTTACTGAGTAAACCCCTCCCGAGTGAGTGAACAACACATAGCAGGCATTCATTTACTCCATGCTAGTGGATTTTTGCACTGGCCGGGTGGTTCAGTTGGTTGCAATGCCATCCTGTACACCAAAAAGTTCACAGATTTGATTGCTGGTTAGGGCATGTATGTAGGTGATGGGTTTGACCCCCAGCCTGGGTGCCTATGAGAGGCAGCTGGTCAATATTTCTCTCTCACATGAATGTTTTTCTCTCTCTCCCTTCCTCTTTCTCTAAAAAAATTAACAATAATGAAAAAAGCAATAAACCTATCCTTAGGTGAGGATTAGAAAATGCTATTAAAATTTTAAATTATTTTATTTCTTGGAATTACTTTCTTATTGATCCTCTGTGACATAATTATATATCCTTGAATGTTAACTAAAATAATAAAATGAACAGATCACCTGTTCTGTCTAATATCAATCCCTAGTTTTATTAGACATAACTTACATTGGGTCCATTCTTTATAGCGTATAAAATCTTTATAAGATGTATGACATCACAGACATGCCAATACTTCTAGTTTCTTGTTATACACATTATTGTTTTCTTTTCTTTTTGGAGAAAAAGAAACAAAAAGAGAATATACGTATATATTTGATCACCATGCCATGAATCTGTATAATACACACTGGCTTTGATAAGAAGCAGGCACGTTTGTGGCTGTGGCAGAGCTGACCTTACAATAGTTTACCCTCAGAGATGTTGCAAGAACTCGCACGCCAACAACAACCCACCATCCTGATAAAATAGGAAACTGAGTAAGTTCACAAGCAACTTTCTACTCAGAACCTTCCACTGGCTTTTGGAGGTTTGGTTTGGCAGTTCCCAAAGCCGGAACACACGAGTAAAACCGTCCTAAAGACAAAGGCACTGAGTGGATGGCCGAGAGCCTCGCGCAAGGTGACCGGTCACGAGTTTCGGTGTGTCTCACGGTGGCTCACGGAGAAACACCCTGGCCGGGTGTGATTTTTATTTTCCGTGTAGTGCTACATGTTTTTCTTTGGGAGACGTTCAAAATAAGAAGGTATCTAAAATGTAATAAACCAAAACTTACAATGCAAAGTTTGTCTATATTCAGTTAGAAAAAGAAAAAATATTGTAAAACCGTGACTCTCTGACCACTCTAACAGAAGCAATGTATCCATCCTTAAATACTTTTTGTTGAAAAATAGGAGTCTTTATCATTATTTATACAGCCAGATGACTAATCACTACAGTTTTATTGTGCTAGAAAATTATGTGCTGATAACTATATAAACCTGTAAATCCTTGCTAATAAGATAGATGTGAATTTGCTAATCCTTGCTAATAAGATAGATGTGAATTTGTGAAAGCATGAAATATAGAAGGTGAATGTTTAAGGGACTGAACCAAAGCTAATTAGCAACCTGGCAAAGATTTCCCCTCTCTCTCTCTCTCTCTGTCTCTCATTCTCTCTCTGCCTTAAGGCAGAAAAAACAAAGAATTTACTGCCAAAGTTCAAACCCAATAACAGATGCAGGTTATGTTAGGAAATAAATCTCTAATTTGAAAAAGATACATGCTTAGTACTTTAAAATATTTTGTTCTTTTAAAGTAGAGAAACATTGAAATATACACTTCATTTCTGCTTCTCCTTGCCGAGCAAGCCCAGTTCCTGATTCAAGGATATTCTTCAGAATGAACCTGTCCCAAATCATCTCAAATTAAAAATCGGTGGATTTCAGAGAAATGTGCTTTCGGAAGCAGGAAAGAAAATCATTCGAGATAGCATGTGGGTATAGTTTGCACACCTAGAAACTCAGAGTCGTATTCGTAAATCCTACAGAAACTGAGGACTCAGAAAAGAGGCTATTAATACCCTTGAAAGTCCCCGAAGATTTAATATTGTGAAACTCACAGTCCGTGATTCCACAGCTGTTTCTGATACCTGCTTTTATGCTCCTGTTCAGTTGAGGAAACATTCTTTCCAAGTTCCTGACCAGTGACTTTTCTTGAGGTCTCGGCGACCAAGGAAACAAACAAATATCTGACATGTTCTCTCATTTCCTTGAATATGATGATTCCTCCAGAACTCAATAAGCTCCATCCAGGTCATAGTACAAAGTCCACCAGAAACGATGGAAGGAGACACCACCCAGAAATAAAAACAATTCCTCCCCTTCGTTACAGTTAGAACTGTTGTGTTTTTAAATAGAGCACCATCACGTAGACATCGTAAGAACTTCAAATTGGGGAGGGAGAACCCAGGCTTGGTTTAAATCAAGACCGTGTTCTGGAAGTGGAGACCCGCAAGAGAAGGTAAATCACTACTAACTTCCTAGCTGCGATGGGGTTTAGAGGTTAGGGAACTGATTATGGAGATGTGAATAGATGATTAGGATTTTCAGAGGAGTCTGCATCCAGTTTTATTTTTCAGCCATTTGGAATGTTGTTATTACTTTCGAATTGAATGAATTTGAGGGGGCGGTGTTTGTTAGAGAAGTCATGCAGGCAAATTGTTTTCTTCTGTGCTAGTGGTGCAGGAACACATCAGATTGTAAAATAAAGCTTTTGGCCCCTTCGGCCCCCCGCCCGCTAATTCCGCTCTCTGCAGACTATTAGGAATGGAAGTTTCTAGTCAGTCCGTGGTTATTACAACATTTCAGCATGATTTATATATATTTTTTAAAATTTTCTGAAATTTAGGAAAAATCTACTGGCCTCGCAATAAAAATGTCAAGACTTGAGTTTGTCAGTTCTGCTTTCTGATTTATTAGTTATATGCTTACATTGTGTATTTGCATTTTGATTATTTAACATTCTATCTATAGATTGATCTAAACTAAAATAAAGAGCACATATAATTCTGTGAAAATGTTGATGTTTTGGCTCTAAAATTAAATAGAGGAATTGGACGCATGAAATACAGAGCATCATCCTAAATTGTTTCATCTTTAAAAAGATGTTACCAAATGTCTAGTACACTATATCTGCTATAATCTTCCTTTTAGATACTTCTGAGTTATTCTCAACTGTATGCTTTCTTCGAAACCACGTTATCTCTTTTCTTGGAATTTTATATATATATTATATATATATATATTCGGTGGATTTAGAGTAAGGTTTTTCATGTAGGTTGAGTGGTGTGTAAACTTTCTGAGTTATTCCTCTTACACTTAATTTGACAATGGAGTTATCTATACAATTTTCCCTTCAAATCCCCTTTTCTTAAGAATTTGAAAATACGCCCCCATTATTTTTTAGCGCCGCCATTCCCTTTCAGCAGTTGCATGGCAGACTGTGTCTAGACTGTCATACTGTGATGGAAACTGCTCGTTATTCAACAGAAGCTGCTTCTCCCTCCAAGGACACGCAGACAGGTTGCATTTCCCAGCCTCCTTTGCTGTAGGCCAGGCAGGAAGAGCAGAAGTAACGCATGTCTTCCAGGGGCCAAGGCTTTTACCAGGCACCTGTGGCCTCTCCACGCGCTCTGTCGAAGAGCTGGGCGGCAGATGTCAGAACCACCAGAGGGGAGGATTCTGGCTCCTTGAATCACTGAAGCGACCCAAAATGCTACTTTAAACCGTTACACACGTGGAAAATACACATCTAGTCACAAGGTGCAAGTATAGTTTCCGAGCAGCTGTCACTCCTCTTCTCCTGGACCTTTTAGGATTTGCTCTTGGTCCTCGGAGTCCTGAGAATTCTCCAGCAGGTGTCTAGGTCTGGGAGTTTGTCTTGTATCCTCATCCAAACCTGGTGGGCCCTTTCGAGCTACAGCTTGAAAGTACCAACACGCGTGTGCAGGAGAAAGCACAGTGTAGAGAGGGCTCGGTGCTGTCCGTGGTTGTAGGCACCCCCCGGGGGTCTGGGGACAACCCATCTCCTGCGAGAACTGGGGGCCGACTGGGCCTCAGCTCTGCCTCGGTCACCTCCGGCCAAGTCCCTAGCCGTGTGTCACACACGTGCTCCCCTTCGGTGGGAGGGCGGGGGTGTGACCACATTGTTAATGTCCGAGAGCTCTTTCCCCTTCACCCCTTTTTTATGTGTAACAGCCGGATTCATTGTGAATGAATATACTCTCCTGTAGACTCTCTTCAAGAATTCTATTTTTTTAAAAATATGTCTGTTCCATTTTCAGAAATATCTTAGTTTTCTCTAAAGGAATTCTTTCCATACTCCACCCTCCCAGGTTTTCTCAAGGGTCTGACATCCCTTCAAGGTTCTTCCCTGGCTCTTAATGAAGGTAGATTGGAGTTCTCTGCTGTTTCCAGGTCCATTTCCCCCACAAGCCTGCACGCAGGTGGGGTGGGGCTCTTGGAAATTGGATGTGTCAGTTCCGAGAACGGCCCGGCCACGGTGTCGGACAGGTAGACGGGGAGCGGGCGGGAGGGGGCAGGGGCCCTGTCAACAGCCAGTAAGGCCGAGCCTGTCTCAGGATGGAGTCCTCTGGGGTATTTTGTTCTGTGCAACTTGCCTTTTCTTTTGTCTTCTTCCCTCTGGCCCTGACGTGGCAGTCCACTCTCCCCTGAAGTTGGCACAGCCTCTCCCTGAGCCCCAAACCCTCTGACCCAGCTGCTTTGCAAACAGATCCCAGCCTCTGCCTTGACGGACTGCGGTGTGGAGTAGACCGCTCAGTACCTGTCGTGGCAGTGTGTTGGGGCTGCCGTCACAGAGTACCACAGACCGAGGGCTTAAACAACATTCTCTCATTTGTTTTTAAACCTTAGAGTTCTGTAGACA
Source organism: Phyllostomus discolor (assembly GCF_004126475.2). NCBI lineage: Eukaryota > Metazoa > Chordata > Mammalia > Chiroptera > Phyllostomidae > Phyllostomus > Phyllostomus discolor. The sequence goes on along the minus strand of NC_040913.2, from coordinate 88,773,684 downwards.
ACAGAGCTGTGTCCTGGCCCGGTTGTGGCTACGTAAGTGTTGTCTGTCTTAGTCTCTCGAATAAGGACACCGGTCATCTAGGCCAGGACCCGAACACGAGACTGTGTTTTCCCTTAATCCCCTCTCACCTCGTTTTTATCCATCTTTCTGTCTTCCCTCCCCTTGGTAACCAGCAGCTGGTTCTCTGTATCGTGGGGTCTGTTTCTGTTTTGGGTATTTTTTTAAATTCATTTTCTTTGTTTTATTTTAGATTCCACATATAAGTGAAGTCATGTGGTATTTGTCTTTCTCTGTCTGACTTATATTATTTAGCATAATATCCTTCCGGCCCATCCATGCTGTCACAGAGGGCAAGATCCCACTCCTTTTTAGTGCCAAGTAGCATTTCATTGTATGTAGGTACCACTTCTCCGTTATCAGTTCAGCGGTCAGGGGAGACCTAGGTTGCTCCCATAGCTTGGCTCTTGTAAATAATGCTGAAGCGAACACAGGGATGCATATAGCATTTGCTAGTAGTGTTTCTGTGTTCTACAGATAAATGCTCCGAAGTGGTACTCTGAGTACATACGGAAGTTCTATTTTGAATGTCCTGAGAAAGATCCATACTGTTTTCCATAGTGGCCGCATAATTAACAATTTACCAATAGTGCGTGAGCATTCCCTTTTCTCCACCCCCTCGCCCACACTTGTTATTCATGGACTTTTTGGGGATCGTCAGCCTGACAAACGGGAGGGGGCAGCTCATTGCCGTTTTGACTTGCAGTTCCCTGGTGATTTTGGCTTAATCACCTCCTTAAAGACCCTGTCACCAAGTACAGTCACAATCGGAGGTGCCCGCAGTGAGGACTTCAGCACGTGGATTTGAGGGGAACATGGTTCACCCTCTGAACACGTGGGGAGCGGCCCTGCACGTAACAAGCTCCCCATACATGAGAGGTATCATTCTAAATGGGGAGAATCAAGCTCTCCTCTCCTGGCCTAGATTTTCTGATCATCTGATTCCTATGCCCCTGATTTGTGTTGTCATTTGTTCTATGCCGAGGGCCCAGGAAGAAGCCAGGGTCACCAAATGCAAGTGAGGAGCCCGCTCACGTGGCTACTTGGGGACAGGAAAGGGAGAATGAGCAGGGAGAGGCTGACTTCCCTCCCCAGCCCTCACAGGAGGGGGAACCCCACCCCAAATCAGGGTTCCCGGCTCACATGCCAGGAGCCTCCCGGAGGGCCCCTACAACGATTCTTACCCCTCTCATCCTATTCCCTACACCATAGCGAGTATCTGTAAATAGCACTCTGCTTTTAAATAGCTTTCAAAATACCGAACTTGAAGTTTTGAGTTAGAGAAATCCTAGGAATAGCATTCTATTTTTTTCATGATGTTCTTTGATATACTGTCTTTTCTGAGAAAATTCTGGAAAATTTAGGACATTCCTAAAAGCTTCCAGTTATTGAGTTCGCCAAAAAGTCCACGGTTTTTTTTTCTATAAAATAAAAGATACATTTTTCATTTGCACCAATAACTTTATTGATTTGGATACTTGGAGTATGTTGGCTATCTCCCAAGTGGTATAATGTTGATTGGTATCAATTAATGTTTCTATTTGATTGCTATCAACTTCACCTGGTCTACCTGGCCATGGGGCATCGTCCAGAGAGAAATCATCAGCACAGAACTTTACAAACCACTCCTGACACATTTGATAAGTCACAGCACCTTCTCTGCATACTGCACAAGTCTTTTTTGTGTGTTTCAGCTGTGTTTTTACCTTTCTTGAAATAATGATGCATAATGTGCTGAAAATGTTATGTATTTTCTTTCATCCTTCAATATTAAAATGGCTACACAACAATTCACCAATTTTGATAAGTTTTTTTAGAAATGCCTGCTGATATGGCAGCTGTCACAACACAATCTAACAGAATTGTTTTGAATGGAGTTAACAACAACTAAGCACCACTAGAGCCATCTTACGGAAGAAAACGAACTTTTTGGCCAACACAATACGTAGATAACATTCTTTGTGGAGGTGAGTAGGCAGGTAGTAGGCTGGGAAGGTTGATGTATTTCTTAATTTCTAGAGAAACTACAAGATGGGGGTTTTCAGTGAATCTTTATAACTATCCCAACTTGGTCACTTTCAGTTTTGCAATGTAAATCATCTTCACATCTTTGCAGTAACTTTCAACTCAGCATCTTTTACCAGAAACACGCAGATGGCCGGCATAATAGTAGCCTTCCAATTCAAGAAATGTTTGAGGCTGACGGGAATTCCTAAGCCAGAGTTTCCAAATGGCTTTCTCCTGAAGGCCCCTGCCGTGAAGGAGAGCCTCGGCCAGTCGAGAGTCTTTTCTGGTTTCCTGTTCCCCCTCGGGCCCACGTGGGTGACTGAATGTGCTCACACACATTTCCGTGCCCGACGGCCTTTTCAGTGCGCCAAGGAAGTCATCAGTAGAAATACCCGTAAGCTTGGAAGGAGTGCGAAGTGGCGACTTCTCCTTCTTCACAGGCTCAGCCCCAGCTAGGACTCATCCATCGCCGCCCCCATCCACAGCCCCCTTAGCAAAGGACCATGTCACAGAGGCTGTCAATAATAAATGATGTTTTGGAAATAAGGCAATTTCTAACAATGGCTCTGGTGAGAGTATGAGGGCACCCAGCTCCTGACTCTGGTTAGGATTATCAGATCGTTTTCTCTAGGGGAGAGAAGGAGGGAACGTGGGGGGTCCTGGACCTCCTGGGAGGAGAGAGTCTCAGAATCCCCTCCTATGAAAGAGAGAGAGAGAGAGAGAGAGAGAGAGAGAGAAAGGAAGGGAGAGGAGGGGAGGGAAAGGCTTTACTTTCACCATTTGAAGAGTGCCAATGTAAAGAATACGTCCAGGCAGAATTTATTTAGACAGGAAAGAATCCAGGCTTGGTATCCCTCTCCCCCACCCCACCCTTAATAAATTCTAGAGTCTCAATGAATCTGGTCGTCCCTGTAGTTTCAGAATTTCTCAAGAGTCAGGGAATGGCAAGGTTTTGCCTTATCGTCGATGCCGGAAGAGGAATTGTGTTTGCTGGCGTACAAGAGGGAGACCTATCCGAGTCGCCAGCTTGCTTTATATTACTCTGTTCTCCTTGAAAACCCAGGGCGTACAACCAGGGGCACACTAACATTTCCGCCCAGGCTCCCTGCCCAAGGCACAGAGGAGACACAGCACGCTCCGCAGAGAAAGGAAAATGCAGCCCCAGTAAAGTAAGGAGGAGGAGGAGCTACCAGTAAGAAAAGCCAGGATAGTTCCCCTACTAGCAGTCCTGTGTGAGCCACACCACGGAAGACCAGGCTTTCCCCTTCTCAAACTCTCAAAACGCCATTGCATTTATTGAAAAATTAAGAAAACATTGCCCTGGCCGGTGTAGCTCAGTGGATTGAGCTTGGACCTGAGAACCAAAGGATCGAGGTTCGATTCCCAGTCAGAGCACATGCATGGGTTGCAGGCCAGTTCCCAGCAAGGGACACGCAAGAGGCAACCATATATTGATGTTTCTCTCCCTCTCTCCTTCCCTTCCCCTCTAAAGATAAATAAAATTTAAAAAAAAAAATGAAAAATGAAGAAAACAGATCACGGGCTCCTTGGCAGGAGCTGTGGAAAAACACTCCACCTGTCCTGTCTGTCGTGAACTTCTTCCACAGCACGCGCCCCTCGCAGATCACGCTCTGCCCGAAACGGGCTACTGTTGAGCAATTAATTCTCCACGAGCCCGGGCTCATATTGCAAGCACATATGTTTGCTTTTGAAATAAAGTTGTTAATGGCTAAATGTCTTCATCGTCCCCGGTTTCACAAGCGCACGATGGCAGGCGCCAGAATGTTTTCCAAGTGCTGGCGACTGTTTTTGTTTTCACAGGGCACTGGCCTGTCTCTCGCATTCACAGCTGCGGTACCTGCTTCACATTTAGAAACAGAAAAGGCGGCGGCGGAGAGGGGAAGAGTCATGTGTGCCTGGTGGGTGAGCAGGAGCTAGCGTAGAGTCCCCCGGCCTGTCCCTGGAAGGAGTCCTAATTGCTTGACATAGATGCGTCTCACTGAAATGAGCTGGAAGTCCACGCAGGTGCGGGTGAGCTGGGTTAACCGAGACAACGTGGCGGTGACTTTCAGCCACAGAACGAGCTCCCCGTGGTCAGGGGCGTGAAATGAGGCTCCTTTGCTGTCAGCAGTGAAAAGGGACCGAGAGTAGCAGCCCAGGGTCATGGACCCAGGCTGCACAAGGACGCCACCCCCCTCACCCTGCACCCCCCCACTGGTGGCCACGGTGCTCAGGTTCTGAAGAGGAAAACAACTGGCCTTTGGGTACAGTCGTCCTTAAATTGGGAAAGATTCTGAGGAAAGTTACGTGCCCTCAGCAATAACTGTGCATTCCCAATATGGTTATTTCTCCTACCTACAGAGATGCTATAACCTGTATTATAACATATATGGCACTACACACACACACACACACACACACACCCTTGCATGGATACTCAAGAAATACTTACCAGGGGTTACCCTTGGGTAGCGGGACTGGGATGAAGTAGGAGGTTATTACTTTTTGTTTTATATTCTTTTGTAGTATTTATTTTTAACTTTGTGCAGGTATTGCTTTCCTAAGAAAGGGGAAACAGTAATAGCCATGAGATTTTTCTTCTAATATCCATATACAAGGTGGGGCAAAAGTAGGTAGTTTTGTCATTGTTCATGTGGGAAATAATACAATAATTAATAAATATTGATACAAGAATACGTTGTTTTTCATACTCACCACGGTAAGCCTACGTTTGCCCCACCCCGTGTTTAAAAATCATCCATGTTTCAGGGTCACAGTACATCCCAGTCCCCACGCAGTGCTCTGCTGGGCCCCGTCATGAAAGTGGTTTCCGGGGGGTTGGCCGTATACCTGGTTTGCAGAGTGAAATTTTTGCTGCTTGCTTTTCAGCATCACCTCTGCTAGGCAGCCACGTACAGGCAGGGGGGCCACATTCTCCAGGTTACAGCTCTTATCCTGGGACTGTTAGCCCTCCAAAGTGCCCTGCTCCGGACAGTGCACTGTTATGGGCAGCCACGGGGGCCATACATGGTACATTGAATCCACCCTTGTGAACAACACTTTAGGTTGAAAAAACGGGCACACTCGCCACTGTGATAGGTGCTTTCTACCCATCACTTCATTGAATCGCCAAGGACTTGCTAAAGTAGGTTGAGTTCTACAAATAAGGAAGGAAGGAATGTTGGGCACCTCGCCCATGACTTTGTTTTACGCTTTGACAGTCTTCCCTGTTATTCACGGTGTCCACCTTTCAAAATATTCCGTCGCACACAAACTCCCAGCGCCCTCCGATTCTTTCCACTTGCCCCTGGCCTCTTCCGGTAATGTTCTACTACCACCAATATCGATTCAATGTGGGCTTCAGAAACAGGCTTCGTTCTTATTTTCAACTCCAAGTTCATTCCCCTTAGGAAGCTTTGGCTGCCCCCTTAGCCTGGCTCCCTTGCCCTCGCCCTGCTTACCCAGTCTCATAATCCCTTTAAAAAGCAATGACACATTTACAAAGACTTATCTGATTAAGTTCCCCATTCCCACTGTCGTAAGCTTCTTGCAGGCAGGAAGCACTGTTTTGCCTCTGAATATTTCTCCAGCACACAATCAGTGAATATTTGTGGAAAGAATTATGACCAATATCCTACTAGAAAAGTCAGAGAGGGGTTCTGGCAGCTCACACACAAACAAGGGTTCTGCACGAGCAAGGGGGCGGTGGGCAGGGTAACCCTTTTGCTCCGGAAGCTCCACTCCCGCACTAACGAATCCAGCACCCCGAGGGTCATCTGCAGCAGGCAGAACCGCTGTGTCGGCTCCAAGTTCAGGCACGGGGCTGAAGAAGTCGGTGCAAGGTCACTACGAACAACCCTCCAAACGTGCTGTCCAGACTGACCTCCACTAGGCCCCCTCCTCATTTTTCAGTCCCAGTACCGATGCTTAGTCTTTTCGGCGATGCTTTTGTCATATCCCAATTATTTCAACGCTTTATCACTGTGTGCCTGAGGAGTGCAGCCCTGACGTGACCACACTCACAGCTACCGGAGGGGGGTGGGGAGAGTTATTCCAGTTATTCACAGGAAGCAGGGGGCAGGGCCTGAGAGTGATTATGGCCTGGTGACATGCCACCCAGCCCCAACTAACTTTTTTTAATGTCAGCAGTGCTCTTAGCTTTTTTAAAGTATTATTATTCTTTCCATTTTAGAGCTATATAAATCATCCTACGTTGAAATAAAGGGAATGACATCAACTAAACACCTTCGGTGGTTAGAATTTTCTCCTTTGAAATAGCCAGCTACTTAAACAAATATTTTAAGCTAATGCAGAAAACATATTTCCATTTCAGTCCTGCCCCTAGACGAGGGAAGTCTGGGTGAGTCCCGGACCAGGACTCCCGTTTCCACGTAAACAGGCCTTCCTCTGGCAAAGTGACTTGCATGGTGTTAAAATAACATGCTTTCAAAAATTAAAACAAATTTTTTTAATTTAATTTTTTTAAACTTATAACTAAAATTTTAAAAGTCATAATTTTCATGTCCCTGTTTTATTAGTAATGACAGCGGTACGCACAAACATTAGGTGCCTAATAAAATATTTTCCTTTGCATCAGCTGGCTTTATATGTAGCAGCAGAAAGGATGGGCAAAATCATGGGTTTTTGACATTCTTATTAGATGTGATTCATCCACCAGGATGCTCTGAAGCAAAGGAGCATGAATTCTCATATAGTTAAATTAAGGGATTGATATAAAACAAATCTGTGTAGTGGCTAGAAATCCCTTCTCCTTTCAATCACCCAATTATTCGCCCAAATAAGGATCTGAATTTATCTACGTTTTGGTCACCAACTACCTCCACCGTGTTTGTGTGTAGGAAAAGTGCAGAACTTGGTTTAAAAAAAAACATATTTTAAAATTGATTGCATTAAATGAATCTTACCATTTGTGACAGCATGGATGGACCTAGAGGGCATTATGCTAAGTGAAATAAGTCCGAGAGACGAAGACAAACACCATATGATTTCACTTACATGTGGAATTTAAAGAGCAAAATAAACAAAATTGAAACAGACTCCTAGATCCAGAGAGCTGGCTGGTAGTTGCAGAGGGGAGGGGCATGGGGGAACTGGGTGAAAAAGGGGAAGAGATAAAAAGTACAAATTGGCAGATACAAAATAATCAGGGGGATATAAAGTACAGCATAGGGAACAGAGCCAATAGTGTTGCAATAACTGTATATGGTGGCAGGTTGGTCATGGGAATATTGGGGGTGCCACTTGTAAAGTATATGATTGTCTAATCACTGTGCTGTACACCTGAAACCAACACAAAATCATATGGAATGTTATTAAATTCAACATTATGATATTGAATATAAACATAATATTATTTACAAATATTAAAAAACACTACGATGAATGCCATAAAAATAATCATTGCTTAAGAAGACACAAAGCACCTTGTATTTGATTCATGGATGAACCAAATTTTAAAAATTAAATCATTATTACTGACAGTTTTCAACAATAGTAGTCTGCATTAAGTATGCAGAGAAAACAAATACAGTCTCTGAATTTAATTCGAATTTGCATTTTCCTTTGTTGTTCTTACTTGTATATCAGCCTGTAGCTTTTGATGTTGCTTGTATATTCATCTGTCGGGCAAAAGGTTCGAGGGAAAGGAACAACAAAAGACCAATAAGAAAATCCACTGAACTACTGAGACTAGAAGGTTAATTTAAATGTAGGGAGAAAACTCTATTTGGAATATGATGATATACTAAAAAAAAATGAGACGCTTTAGCATTGTACACTCCCTCCAGCAAGACGAAAAGGGCACTTGGTCCTGTGCTTTCATTTCCTTTCTGTTTAAAATTATTAGGTAAACAGAACAAAATAATGCAATGCAGAACAGATGTCATTAACTCTAGAAGGCTAAGCAGCACACAGACGCAATGCAATCAAATGCCTAGGATTCTTTTAATCAAGTATTTACTGTCAGCAGGACAGTGCACTTGACCTCTGGAAGCTCCCCGGGCCCATTAGAAAGGTTCAATTCATATACACTCCTTGTATACATCCTGCTTCTTCCCTGTACCTTTTCTCCTCCTCATTTACACGAGGGGGAGCCTGGCTTAGTTGTCTTTTCTTTTCTTTCTTCCTTCTCTCCCTCTCTCCTTTGATGAGGCGCTGCATTTGGTCCAGTTCAATCCCTGCCCTGGCAGAAGCCCAGAGAGGCTAAGTGAGTGGTGGCCTCAGGTCCCCCCAGGAGTGGGGACTCAGCAAAATTAGCATTCAGGAGAATGTCGGTTTCTGGCTTTTTGCAGGGCATGGCTTAGAACTCATCTAAAAAGGAAAGGAAAGGAATCATGTCTTTGCTTTGAACTGCGTGGAGTGGACCATAGGGGAGGAAGACTTCCACTTCCTCTCCCCGCCGAAGTCTGAAGTTGCTGCTACACTCCTGGATGGAAGGGTTGTTTAAAAGATGGCCCTCGTGAGTGGTACCTGTGGGAAGGGCCCAGGCGGTCACAGAACACAGTAGGGGTTCCACGGAGGAAATCCCCAGATTCCCCTGACAGTGGGGGTGGCAGTTTCCTACCTGAGAAAGGGGGACAGCAGGAAACACCACAGTGTCTCCTTTGCAGGGTTGCTGTGGGCGCTGGGCGGACAGCGAGCACAAGGAGAACAGGAGCGCTGTAGCGAGGCGCGGGTGCTGGGCGGTGTGCTTGTGGAAATCCAGGGAACAGGTCACTCTGGAACGGTGTTCAAGTCCAAGGCCACATCCCGGAGTTTCCTTAATAAACCCGAAGAAAAAGAGTGTTCTTTTAGCCTTAAAGACATTTCTTAGGCATCTTAACGAGGGTGGTATGTTAAACTGTTGGTGCTCAATAGCACATTCATTAACTCAATCCCGCATGCTTTTCCTCCTTCTCCTTACCTTCATCTGCCAAGTGGACACTAGCTTCCCCTGCTCTCCCAGGCTGCGTTGCTTTCTGTTTTCTGTCCCATGCCCATCCTGCCCAGCCAGCAAACCGCACCTCTTTACTTAATAAAAGTTGTCTAGGCCAATATAATTAACATCAAATTCTCTTTTTTATTTTTCCCCTAAAGTCTTGCTGTATTCCTATGCACACTCCTTATTCCTATTGCTGGGGAAATACAGACCCCCTACCCATTTACCAAAGTCCACCGCCGGGTTTAAACGCCGGGCACTGTGCTCAGTGCTGGGCGCCTTCTCTTCATCTTCGTGTTGAAAGTGTTTGAATCTTGTGTCCTGGGGACAGTGGGAGGGAGTCACTCTGGGGCCGGCTGCCGTGACTTTGAATGACATGGCTAAGTGGCCGTTCCGGGCAGGTTTGAGACAGAAGGAAGAACCGGTCGTGTTGATTATGAGGAGAGGGAAGAAGATGGGGTTGGGACAGGGACAGGAGTACGGGGCGGGGGCGGGGGGAGGGAGCGATAGTCTAACTGGGTGGCAGGACAGCAGGGAGCATCTGGAAAGGCGTCGCTTTATAGATGAGACGAGCCAAATGCCCTATGGCCACTCATCTGCAGGCTTGGGGGGGGAGGGGCTGGCTTTGGTCAGTGTCCTGGGAGAACGCTCCGTGTTATGATGTGAACTCACCCCCCCCCCCCCAGGATGGTAATCCCTTCCCTGACATCAAACACGTTTGAAGCTCCCCTACCCTAATAAGGCATCGTCCTTAAGCTGTATCTCCTCGCATTTCATCACCACTAAATCCTTTTGAAGGGATTCCCTGACACCTAAAAGAAATGCAGGCATAAAAGTGTACGCTTAAACACAGCTGGTTGGGAGACATCCCCCCAGCTGGAAGAAAGGGGACCACAGGAGGCAGGGAAAGAAAAGGACCTCATTCAGCATGTGGTGGTTGTTGACCCCAAGGCCTGTGTGGGGGAAGGCAGTCACCGCTGGGCTAGGAAGAGTGCAGACCCCAGCTAGCATGCGATCCCTGGACCCTTAACTAACACGGTGACTGTGAGGTTGCTTCTGACCGATACTATCGGATAACTAATACACAGACTCCATAGTTTGCTGAGTTGTGGGCTGTACCTCGAAAAGAGGGGGAGAAAGCTGAAGTTAGAAGAAAAACTAAACCCTAGAACTACCAATGGAAGGAAATTGCATTTTTAAGGAGTAAAATGAGTCTGACGTGATTTGTTTAATTTCTAAATGTCTGTGAGATATTCAGCAGGCAATATCCTGTGGAAGGCAAGAATGATAGACTTATAAAGAGGGTGAGAGGTCAGGAATGGAGATGTCAGCCCTGCATGGAGCATAATTGAAGCTCGTGTCTCGTTGAAAAATTGTTTAGGTCTCTAGGTCTAGCAGCGGGGAGAGTTAAAATTATCCTCCTTATTCCACTCAGTGTATTTCATTATTTAGGCACCATATATTAGACGTAAGGAAAGACGTCTTCGGTGTAAGAGTGATTAAACGCCGAACACTAAAAGTTTAACTGCATTAAACTTTGGACTACCGAAAGAGCTTGGGAAATGGCCCCAGAACTTTTTCAAAAATAGAGGCAACCATCTGTCCTCAGTGATTTGGGAGGTAATCAACCTCAGAGGAGGAGATGGACAAAATAAACTTGATCGGGGAATATTAAGTGAATAATTTCCTGGATATATTTTTAATTTTGTGGCCTCGTATAGATTTACTTTACGTTTTTATTGTGAACTCGTCTGACTGGTAAATCCATACCATTTTTATGACTTCAGTTTATAAACTACTTTAGGGCTAGTCCTCGCAGAAATTGCTTCATCCCTCATGTTTTATGTTTAATATTATTGCTTGATATCTAAACTTTTTGGAAAACATGACATGCTATGTGCATTACGTAGACTTTATGGAAGCAAGCGGGCTTTTGAAACAATTGCGATAATGAAAGTATGTAGGATGAGAGCCCAGAATGGGGGCATGGAGGTAAAAATAGAAAGGAAGGGACGGACTGAATGTTCTGAAGAGAGCAGTGTTGAATCACACATAATTCTAACCTTGAAGCACAACTGGAAAAGACCGTTTTTACGTGCATCCCCAAAGCCTCTCGCTCAACTCCCCTCCCACAGGCCTGTGGATCGGGAAACCATGTGCATACAAACATGTCAAACGGAGCGGGCTACAAGCACCAATGCCTGAATAGCTCACTAAGTGCCTGGTCCCACCCCCACACGGGCTCCCTGAGATACAGCTTGCACCGAGGAGCCAGAGCCACACCTCTGCTTCCGCCTCCCGTGCCACCCCTCCAGGTCTCAGCGCTCCCCGTGGAAAAGAGCAACCTCCACCCTGGCTGGCGTAGCTCAGTGGATTGAGCACGGGCTGCGAACCAAAGTGTCGCAGGTTCGATTCCCAGTCAGGGTACATGCCTAGGTTGCAGGCCATGACCCCCAGCAACCGCACATTGATGTTTCTCTCTCTCTCTTTCTCCCTCCCTTCCCTCTCTAAAAAATAAATAAATAAAATCTTTAAAAGAAGAAGAAAAGAGCAACCTCTTGCTGTTCTATACACACATAGGCACATACATATACCCACATATACACATACATGTATACATATAGTTATAGTAACGATGTCCTCTGAACATTTTGATTAAATATTATTATGTGGGTGACTTGCCTAAGATTGAATGCATCTGGATCTTTCTGCCAAAAAATGGTAAATTCTTAAACAAACAATAAGTATTCATTTATTTAGGAAAAAAAGTAGGTCCCATCTCACGGTGTAGTGACTGAAGTCATTTATATGGGTAATAGGTTGACTTTGTCCCCGTTGAGCTTTCCCGAAACTGCGCTGGAAGGAGGCGAGCCCACACAACGCCAGGGTTAATCTCCAGGGCACCTGACAACCCAGGGCTCCTGCCTTAGGGGAAGATAACATCACTGCCTCCTTGTATGATCTGTTCCTCTTTCTCTTTTATCTGCTCACATATCTCTGTATTTTATTACATTTTTGCCTGTTGAGGGAACATTTTGTCTTTTTCTATTTTTTAAGTATTAGCAGGTCTAGGGCTGTATTTTAATCCTATTTAAATATTCCTTAACAGTTGTCGATAAAATATTTTAGTATGTCACATATTGCCTAATTGATATACCACTGAGTCTGCCCGGAGAAAGAGCATTGTAAAATAGCTTTCCATGGGTTCCCCCGATAAATCAGATTTCCTGTTGCGTTGAACACAGTGGGAAGAGCTAAAGCTGCGGTTTTGATTAACAGAGAGAAGTCCAAAAACGTTTCTCACTTTTGAATGTTTCCCTTAATCAATAATTCAGCTCCAGCGTTGCCATGGAAGGTTACAGGAAAATCCCTGTGCTTCCCCAATGCCAGATAGAGAGCTGTTCCGGAAGGGTCTATTTTTGCCAGCCTGTTTCTGGGGTGTGTCACCTGCGGACTGATATTGATCATCTCCAGCCGTCAGGCCCAAAGGGCGACACTGACCTCTCCCTCCAGGTGTCCCCGGCTCAGGACTCCCCGCTGCAGGGCTCTGGCAGACGTGTGGTGCGCTGGGCACCACCAAAGGAGCAGGCACTGCCCCTCTCACGCTAAACGTGAAAATGCCAACATCAACCCGCTTACATGTTTCTGCAGAATATTTTTAAAAGGGTAGCTTTTTGATCATTTTATGGGAGGCAAGGAAAAGGTATTTTGACAAGAGTGAACATCTGAAATGTAGGCAACATTTTTTAGGTATCATCTAAGTTACATGACTCCATCATCAAAAAGCCAATATTTAACATATCTTGATTTTATTGTTAAAGAGAATAAAGGAGAAAACATAAGGTAGCCATCGACATGGAAGAGATTATAGTTTATAATCGCACAGCCATGAAATTCCGACCAGAATGAAAATATGAGTATAAAGAGAGCAATCATTTGCCTATTAATACCAAGAATAGTTTGCCATTTTTCGAGTGTTATAAAAACAGGAGATTACAGGAATGAGTTTTTAACCATGCAGGTTTTTCAAATGCATTTACAGTAATCTCATTATACCTGCGGTGCGAAGTTTTTTCTGTCTTCCTTGGCAATGCTCGGCCCTTTTTAAAACACACCTACGGACAATGTAACTGCCCCAAGTTTGCATTCGGCTCTCTCGTCTCAGCGACTGCGGCCGACACTGACACGGTGTGAGGCTGCGGGCACAGCCAGGCAAAGGCCGGGATACCTCGCTGCCCCCCAGTGCCGACGGGCACACGGTGGCCTCTCTCTGCCGAGTTAAGAGCGAGTGCAGGAGGCGCTTGGGGCAGAGATGTCCTGTTCAAAGGCCCCACTCTCTCAGGGTGCCCCAACCGAACGAGCGTAGCGCGGTCCCCTTCGTTAGGAGCAAATCCCAGAGACACAGCTCGGGGAGAAAAGGGTCTGGTGATCCGCACTGTAATTATAAGTGCCACCTACAACACGGGGACAAAAGCAACAGCAGGACACCATCACCTGGATGGCAAGCTCATCCTGAAACTCCGCCATCCAGCCAGAAGGGAGACGGCACGTGCATGGTCGTCTGGGGAGCTGGCCTGGCCCGGACCCCCCCCCCCCCCCCCCCCCCCCCGCTCTGGAGAACTGCCCCGGGGGCAGCCATCTGGTCCCTGCTCTCCCAGCGCTGCTGTGGCTGTGGTCTGTGATCCTGCCTCCGCCTCTGTGCATGCGCCCGCACTCTCACTCTCGAATGTGACCCCCAGGGGCCAGCGGGGCCCTTACCTATGATTCCCATCAACTCAGCTGTCAGCCTTGCTGGAAGATCTCTTCAGTTACCAAAAATGGTTTTAGAAAGGGTTTGTGTTTCTGCATTTGTCATTAGCAGAGTGGACTCACAGGGCCCTGCCTGCCTGGTGTAGGAACGGTACCACGGTGCCCGTGTGTGGGAACTCCTCTTCCCAGGGCCGCTGGACCAAGTCACCGCAGACTGGGTGACTCTGAGGACAGCAGCGTGTTTTCTCCTGGCTCGATGCTGGCAGGGCGGTGCTCCCTCCGGAGGGTGGAGGGGGCCCTCCTTCCACGCTTCTCTCCGAGCTCCTGTGGTGCTAACAGAAGTCATCAGAGACCTAACCGAATACCACAGGCTGGGCGGCTCAAACAACAGAAATGTGTTTCTCACTGTGCTGGAGGCCGGGAGTTCGAGGCCCCGGTGCCGGCAGGTCTGGGTTCTTCCGAGGCCTCGGTCCTTCACTGCAGCTGTCCCCCCCTCGCTGCCCTTCACAGGGTGGTCTCTCTGTGCGTGCTGCCCCTTGGCATTCCCTGCATGTCCTGGTCTCCCTTTCTTGTAAGGACACAGGTGGGATTGCATTAGGGTCCACCCAAAAGGCCTCGTTTTAACTTAATTACTTTGTTAAAGGCTTTTTCTCCAAATACACTCCCACTTAGGACCGCAGCACATAAGTTTGGAGGGCACGCAGTCCTACCCACAGCTCTTGACGCTTTTTGGCTTATTGTCTTTGCATCTCTGTGCGAGTTCTCTTATGAGGACACTTGTCTTTGAGTTTTGGGCCCACCCTAATCCAGGATGATCTCATCTTATGAGTCTTAACTTAATTACACCTAAAAAGGTCCCTTTGCCAAGTAGGGTCATACTTTTTAGTTTGCCGTTGGATGTATCTTTTGTGGGGGCCACAATTCAGTACAGCATAATACCATTTTTATAAAGTGAAAAACAGATACAACTAAACAATATATTTAGATGCGATTGCTAGGTAGAGATATATACAAATACTCAGCTTTACAAACTAAAGTGTTTCCCAGAGTGGGTGCACCGATTCATCATCTACAATAATATCCCAAAGGTTCAGTTGATTCCAGTCCTATCACTCATCGGGAGTGTTTGTCATTGAATCCTTAGGCTAATAAAACGGAGGTAAAGGACATTTGATTGTTGCCTTGATTAGCATTTTCCTAAGTCCAGTGATGTGATAGTTTCTGAAGAGTGTTTTTTTATTATAGTTAATATTAGGTATTGCAAATCATCATTTGCACAAGATTTTGCCAAGATTTTTTTTGAATCATTAATAACAACTTTTATGTCAAGTATAACCTTGAAATAAAAACTTCCACATCATCAGCAATTGAAATATCCTCAGGATCTGTCAAAAAGCCATCTGTGTAATTCTAGGCAAGTCATCCACTCTTAAGAACTGCTTCTCTCAAAGTTTAAAAAAGGGAAAAAAAAAAAACAGGTGGAGGTGAGAGGTGGCGGAAGCGTCCTGTTTCTAAAACTCAGAGTTCCGGTTTGGAAGGACTCGCTCGCAACCTCTCCAGCCGCCTTTGGACACACGGACGCCACCATCAGAGCTTGTCGTCGGCCTCACGCATCCTGCAGGGAAAAAACCCTCGGACCGCACGTCGTTGTTGCATCTCAGATCAGCGCGCCTGCCACGTATCTGCCCCGATCGCCGTCAGCATCTTCCGAGCACTAAAGTTAGACATCAGAGAAAGAGGAATCACGAACGCACAATAGGACCAATCAGCGGCGGCTCATTCATCATGCAGCCTTTAACTGCGTTGCCTAAAGGGGACCAGAAACTGCAAATATGTGCAGGGCCACCTGCTGAAATGGCTATTTCCCGCTCCTCTCCCCGCGTTTATTAGGGACCTCGCCGGGGCTATCTGGATGACTCAACACGAATCTCCCAGGAAATGAAGAGGCTCTTAATGATAAAATGCTGTCGTTGGTGAAATTACAGCGATGCTCATTTACTGACGGGATAGGAAGCAGGCAAACTTTTTGATTTGCAGTGGAGACAGTCAGCTCGCTTGCATGTATCCTGGGGAGATACTAGACAGCAGGAAACTCCGACTGAAGGCCCTAACACAGCGGCGACTGCCTTGCCGGAGGGTCTGTGCAAGTAAAGGGATGGGTGTGAATGAGAATCACAAGCCTTAAAATGTGATTTAAATGTCTATTATTGTTATTATTGACTGCTTCAGTTAGGACTGGTTTGCTAGAGCCAAGGAAATCAACACTCAGCTAAGAGGAAGAAAGGTAACAACATCATGGGCACGTTCCAGGGCCTCCTGGTTCTGAGCAGTAGTTTGGCTCAAGAAGAAAAGCAAATGCAGCCCCTGCTGGTGTGGCTCAGTGGATGGAGTGCTGGCCTGCGAACCAAAGGGTCGCCAGTTCGATTCCCTGTCAGGGCACAGGCCTGGTTTGCGGGCCAGGTCCCCAGTAGGGGGTAAACAAGAAACAACCACACATTGATGTTTCTCTCCCTCTCTTTCTCCCTCCCTTCCCCTCTCTCTAAATACATAAAATCTTAAAAAAAAAAGAAAAGCAAATGCGGCCAGAGTGAGCATGGAAAATTATTCCAGAATATTTCCTCTAAAGGTTCAGTAAATATTATATGAAATATCATAGGTATAATGAAATATTAATGTGTTTCTTCCACCCAACTAGCACCTACCACAGGCAAGGAACTACAGAATCTGCTTTGATAAGTAGAAAGAAACATAACGATATAATCCCTGTCTTCAAAAATCTTCAAGTCCATTGGAAATACAATCACAGAGAAAACATGCTTTCAGTTCTAGCTTCAGAAGAGATTCTGCCATCCCTGACCGAGGGCATGGAAGAACCCTGGAAATAAAGACAACTTCAACTCGCCTGAAGAAATTTCTGTCGTGGCTAGAGCTTTGAGGTGCCGGAGCTATCAGGGTTGCAATCAAACGGAAGTCTTCATTAATAGATGGGAAGGTCTGCTGAGATATTGGAATGATCTTTTGTGGAATACAGGGATTCTTCTGCTAACAAACAAGCATTCAGAATAAGGGGAAACAAAAGGCCTTTCATCCGAAATTTCACTGCATATAAAGAAAAAAATTTAGGAGTCATTGTGGTATCTGTGAAAATATAAATTTTCTCCCTACTGTTTCTCGTGAGCATGCCTCCGTGCTTCCACCTCTCCCTTCAGGGGCACTTTTCCTGCTTTGAGTCCCTGGCAGGTCGCCCACGGAACCCCACGGAGCTCCTGGAAACCACAGACAGTAGCAAGTCCAAAGAGTGCTTCACTCCCAAGTGCCTGAACAGTATGTGACCATCCTGACTGGTCCCTCCCCAACTGCCCCACTCCTGACCCTGAAGATGGACTGACGTGGGGAAGCCCCTGGCTCCCCTAACTGGGCCCAGGCCAATGTTGTTAAAAGCACATTGTCCCCGTAGACTTTCTTTTGGAGATTTTATTTATTTGTTTTTAGGGAGAGGAGAAGGGAAAGAGAAAGAGAGGGAGAGAAACATCAATGTGTGGTTGCCTCTCATGCGCCCCCTACTGGGGACCTGGCGCCCAGCCCAGGCCTGTGCCCTGACTGGGAATTGAACCCAAGACACTTTGCTTTGCAGGCCGGCACTCCATCCACTGAGCCACACCAGCTGGGGCCCCTAAGACTTTTTAAAGCGATGTATTATAATCTATGGCACATTATGGTTTTATCATGAGATTTGAAATTCAGCTCAAGTGGTAGCTTTTTCCCCAGTAGAAAGTAAGAATGTTGTGTACATGGCATTTCAGCATGAGCATTGCCCTGCATTTTAGTTAAGATTCTGGCCACTGGCATGTGGACAGAATTCCGGCCACATAACCGAGGAGGCCGCGCGGAAACAGACTCTGGCTTCTGGATACACATTTCCTGAGTCAAATGGCAGCTCCTTGTCATCCTCGGAAGTTACCCTCTCTTCACTTCCATTTCTCACCTGGGAAACGGAGTGATAAGGCTCCCTCACATTGTTCTTGAGGAGGCTAATTCAGTACACGTGACTGTAAAAAGTGTTTATTACGTGTCGGCAGTGGCACAAATTAGCCATGCAAGCTTAGATTCACCACGTGGCCAGGCATCGCTTGAAATTAAAACTACAGGACCAGGAACCTACTAGGTCGTATGGTAAGCACAGAAACACACAAATGAATAAACCTACCCAATATTAAGACACTTACTATGAAATCAACTCATCCCAAGCATAAGAGAAAAAATGTAAAGCAAGAATACTAGAAAACCACTAGAATAGAATCAAGCTCTCACATTAGAAATGGTATTTTTGGAACATTATTATAATTTAATAAGTGGGGCCCTAATTGTCCAAAAACAAGTTAGCCGTTAAAATCTTTTGATAGCGTTGGGCCTAGGGGAGTTAAGCGTAAGTTGGATTTTTGACTCAGCGTTTCCTCAGGGCAATCTCCCACTCTGAGAGTGTAGGATTCATTTGTAAGTTGGAATTTAATTTGGGCAGCCCATGTTAATCATTCTCACCCAGTGGCTCAGGGGGTGCTGCTGGGGGTCCCCTTTTCCTTCTTTGCTCAGCCTCTCGTCTTGTAAATGTCGGCACCACCCACCCAGGCTCCAGCCCAGAACCTCCGTTTCAAGTGCATTGGGCCCACCCTCTAATCACACCCCACGCCTGTCTGTTTCGTTACCGTCCCCTGCTATCTCCTGGTCAAACCCACCAGTCTCACGTTGCCAGCCTTGTCTCTCTGCAACCCATTAGAGCAGCCAGAGAGAGGTCACCCCTCCTCTGAGCAGTCACTCTGTGGTTTGCCGTTGCTTGTGAAATGAACCCCAGTCTCCACGCCAGGTATCTGCTTCTCGCTGGATCACCCCGGCCAACCCAGCCTGTGGCTCCCCAGCGACACTGGCTCCTTCTGCTCCTTCACTTGGCCAGATGCTTTCCTTCGCCAGCATGTTTGCAAGCGTTCCTCTCTCTACCAGGGATACTCTCTGGTGGACTCTACACGACTTTTCTGTCTGCTGTACACCTTGTACGTGCTTCTGTATGGGCATATATACACTCACTAATGGGAAAGGAGACCGTGGACCAGGTGAAATTGGGAAGAGTTGTATCAGTGCAGTAAACCCTGACTCTGAGCGTAAAGAGTCCAGGGCCTGGCACGCGGTCCCCAGAGCCCGGCCCCTGTCCAGCTCCGCCGCCCTCCCTGCGGTCCTGTTGCAGGCGGGCCTGCCTCTGCGTGGGGAGACGGCTGCCCTCCTGGCGTGTCTTCTCAGCCACTCGAGTCGCTCATGCACGAGGCCACAGTGAGACCCGGTAGGCTCAGCTTCATAGGCAGGGCCATTTTTGTTTACTACTGTGGCTAGGCAGTTGCGAAGCTCTACTTTGCCAGCCCAGGGTCATTTCCCAGAGCCAGGACAGAATCGGACCCATGTGGAGCACGTGGCTAGAAACGGTGCAAGTGGATGCCAGTGAGCCGACAGCAGGAATAAAATGAAATCAGTTCCGTCCGGTCATGCACAACCAAGAGAACTGAGATGTTCTCCTCTCTGCTCAGTGGTAATGGAAAGGGTGCTCTCCCTGCAACCATAGGGAGGCGTCAATGTGATCTTTGGCGCTTGCCTCGCCTGCTGTGGGGCCAGTTCCCCTCTTTCACGCTGAGAACACGTGTGTGTGTGTGTGTGTGTGTGTGTGTGTGCGCGTGCACGCCCACCACCTGCACCACGCCCTGTGCTTGAACCTCGGTGCTGTCCCACAGCACTGCCTGCAGGGACGCGGATGCCCCCCGGCTGTGCTGTCCACCTTACACTCACCAGCCCCACGGGGATCTCAAAGGCTCACAGTGGGGCTGGTGGGACTGAGGGGCCGGACTTATACAAATGTGTTTGGTTTTAACTGATTTACATCCACAGTTACACAGCCCCGTGCGGCCAGCGGCCAGGGCGCCGCCTGCACCACACGGGTCCTCCCTCCCTTCCGGCCCCGCGCCAGAACTTCTCCAGGTAGCAGCCACGCTCCTCTGCCAAATCAGTCCACGGGAATGCCTGAAAAATGACTTCATTTATTAATACTTTCAAACTAATTGCTTATAGTCTATTAGGAATTTTGAAAGCCTTAAAGGAAAAGAGTGACAAACGGTGACATTTGGGACATTTTACTTTGATGAAAGCGTCTCCTTGATGCCTCTCAAATAATACCCAATGTTTTGCTGCCTATGAATTATACTCCCAAACGAATCCCTGGGCGCCTGGGGAGTGGCCTTGAAGAGCATGAACTCATCGAACAGTCCGTTACTGCCCTTGCTTAGCAAGCTCTTTGGATTTCACAAGCTTGTATTTTTGAGTTGAATTCTAGCAACCCCAAGTTCCACTGGCCTCAGAGGGGCGGGGGAGAAAAAGCGAGGGAGTACTGGGGTGTCAACGCAGAGGAATTTTGCAAAGTACCTTTTAGGAGATGAATGAGCACAACATTCAAGTAAACACGCATAATTTGAAAATAATTTGGGGAATTTGCATTGTTTTGACACATTGAAATCTGCCCCTCGCCATGAGGTTCCAGGGAGACCAGATGGTGGTGCAGTGTGCATTGGAAGGGGTCCAACACCGCTTCTGTGTTAATTGATATGGTGTGCGGAGGACGCTCTCCGGGGAGCGGTTTCCCCAGGTAGCCGATTACTTCGGAATTCCAGCACAGAGGAGCTGTGCCAGATGCGAAGGGAAACGAGTTATGGGGGACTCGTGCCTCAGATTGGACCCACTAATTTTTACTTAAATTTGTATTGCATTTATTGGGGTGACTGACATTGGTTAATGAGATTATGTAGGCTTACGGTGTACAATTCTGTAACACACCGTCATGTATGGCATCGTGCTCATTGCCCCAGGTCGAGGCTCCTTCCATCATTTCTAGTCCCCCTTCTCCCTCCTCCCTCTCCCCCACCCCCTTTCCCTCCAGCAATCACCCTATTGTCTGTAGAAATAAGAATTTTTTGGCTTAATCCCTTCACCTTTTCCACCCAGCCTTGTGACCCCCTCCCCTCTGATAGCTGTGTCTGTGAATCTTTTTCCCCTTTGTGTGTTAGTTTATTTTGGTCACTAGATTCCATGTGTAATTAATAGTATGTCATACCTGTGTTCCTCTGAATGGCTTATTTCACTCAGCATAACATTCTCCAGGTCCATCCATGCTGTCGCAAAGGTAAGATTTCCTTGTTTTCTACAGCCAAGTAGTATTCTATTGTGTAAATACACCACACATTTTTTATCCACTGGTATGTGATAGGCACTTGGACTGCTTCCAAATCTTGGCTATTGTAAATAATGCTGCAGTGAATACAGGGGTGTATGTATTCTTTTGAATTGGTGTTTCGGGTTTCTTCAGAGGTAGTTTCGAAGGTGGAAATGCTGGGTCATAAGGCAGTTCTGTGTTTAATTTTTTGAAGCATCTCCACACTGCTTTCCACGGCGGCTGCATTCCCACCAGCAGGGCACGAGGGTCCCCCTTTCTCCACAGCCTCGCCAGCCCTTGTCCGTCGTTGATTCATTGATGACAGCCATTCCGACAGGTGCGAGGTGATACCTCAGTTTTGTTTCACTTTGACATTTCTCTGACGATTCGTGACATTGAGCATCTTTTTATGTGTCTATTGGCCATCTGTATGGTCTCTCTGGGCAAGTGTCTATTCAGTTCCTTTGCCCACTGTAATTGGATTATCTGGGGCTTTTGGTTTTTGGTGTTGAGTCATATAAGTTGTTTATAAATATTAGTAACCACTTATCAGATGTATCATTGGTGAGTATGTTCTCCCTTTTAGTGAGTTGCCTTTTCATTTTGATGGTTTAGCTTTGCTCTGAAAAGACTTTTTCAGTTTGATGTAGTCCCACTTGTTAATTGCTTCTTTTGTTTCCCTTGCCTGGGAATCTATATCAGAAAAAATATTGCTACAAGAAATGTCTGAGATTGTACTGCCTATAATTTCTTCTAGGATTTTTGTGGTTTCAAGTCTAACCTTTAAGTCTTTTATCCATTATGGCTTTATTTTTGTGGGTGGCATAAGAAGGAGGTCTATTTCCATTTTTACAATTTGTACTTACCTGTCCAGTTTTCCCAACACCCACTCACTGAACAGACTACCTTCACCCCATTTTATGTTCTTGCCTCCTTTGTCAAACATCAATAGACTAAAAAGGGGTGTGGATTTATTTCTAGGCTCTCTGTTCTGTTCCATTGATCTGTGTGTCTGTTTTTATGGCAGTACCAGACTGTTTTGATTACTATGGCCTTGTACTGTAGTTTGAGATCAGGTAGCGTGCTTCCTCCAGCTTTGTTCTTAAATAAATTAGAAATAAATTCTAGTTCTGTGGAAAAAAAACACATTGGCATCTTGATAGGAGTTGCATTGGATTCTTAGATTGCTTTGGGCAGTATGATGTTTTAATTATGTTAAGTCTTCCCATTTATGAACATGATATGTACTTCCACTTACTTTTATCTCCTTCAATTTCTTACTTCAGTGTCTTACAATTTCTGAGCACAGACCTTTTCCATCCTGGTTAAATACATCCCTAGATATTTTATTTTATGTGATACAATTGTGAGTGGCATCGTTGTCTCAGTTTCCCTCGCTGATGGCTCATTCTTGGTGTATAAAAGTACAGCTGATTTCTGGACATGTATTACGTGTCCTGCTACTTTACTGAGTTCATCTATCAGTTCTAATAGTTTTTTTGGTGGAATCTTTAGGGTTCTCTATATACAGTGTCATGCCACCCAGCAGAGAGAAACTGTGTCAGGCAAGAAGGGAAACAAGCTATGGAGGACTAGTGCCTCCAATTGGACCAGCTAGTTTTCTCCCTGGGAACTCGGGACAAGGTTTCAAAAAGCATGGAAAGGAGATCTCTGAAACGGGAAGGGGACTCGGGAAAGAGCTGCAGTAAATCCGCAGCACGCAGGCCGGGCGCGACTCCCCCTGGGTGTGCGGAAGGCCCGTTCGGGTCAGCAGGTGCGCATTTAGCTGTGACGAAGGGTAGGGGGGCTTCCTTTCCTGATTCTGAAGTGCTGACCCCAGTCAGCTGGGCGAGGGAAGGTGACGGGCTGGGAGGGAGCCGGGCATGGCCCAGAGTCTTGGTGTTGCCTCAGAAAGCATTCGCTGTTTACTTGGGGCCTGCACACCCGCTAAATACCAGTTGTTGAAAACGGCAGACAGAGAAGGAGATCAGCTGTCTGGGGTCTCCAAAGAAGAGGGACATGCCTGGGCTGCTCAGCCCTGAGATTGCACCTAGTGGGAAGTCGGGGTTCTGAGTAGTCTTTGGGGAAGAGGTGTTCATCCTTCAGTCTGCTTGCTTTCCCCTTTCTTTCCTGAAATGTCTGGGAAGGAAGGGAGGGAGGGAGGGAGGGAGGGAGGGAAAAAGCGAGAGGACAGAGGAAAGCTTTTTCTGAGGTCTTATTTCTTCTAAATTTATACTTTCAGTAGCTTTCCACCTATCAGCTTTTATTTCCTTCTACTTATTTTTCTACAAGGTTGGGTGGAAACCCTTATTGCTGAAAAGAAAAGACACTTTTTTTTCATAATAGTCAATGAAGAGGGCTTTTCCCCGTATCATTCTATAAGCGTTTTTAACACAATAGCCTGATATAATGACTACGACACATCGCAGCTTTTTGCATTTCTCTTTCAGCACTTTCCACGCCGTGTTCTTACCATTAAAAGAACAGTTGTCTGACCTTTCTCTAGGAGGTTAATAAAGAATGCACAGCCTCATAAGCCTGATTCAATTTCCTTTATGCGGACATGCTGCATAAGTGACCATTATGGTGTTTGTCTGGTTTTTGCTGTGCTGTTTTGCAGTTTCTAGGCTTTTACACAAACGACCACATATGCTGAGCATTTGGCCACATAAGGTGCGAAAAAGCAAAATAGATTTTCCTGAGCATTCAATCAAATTTCCACACAATGCATCCTCTAATGTAGACTTGAAATGTAGCTGGTCATATATTATTGAACCGCATTGTATTTTGTGTTTTAAGATTTTCTGCCACATATTCAGTTTTAATAAATGCATGAGTGGAGGCAATATTTGAGCTCTATATCTTAGAAATTCAACACTTTCAACAGATTCTTCAGACTTCAAAGAATTTAATATTAGTATCGTAAAAGGTCTTTTGAAGAATAATATTGGAACATAAGAAAAATGACTGCTTGAGTGTGCCCTATCATTTTGAAAGTGTTTTATTGCTTTAATTTCCTGTTTTAGTAAAGTAACAAGCGGCATAATAGAAGATATATTGTTACAGAGTTTGCAATTTATTAGAAGGCTTGAGCGAGTTGAAGACTTTATGTGAAGTGAAAAGAAAAAAAAAAACCTCTATTTCGCTGAAAAATGGAGACGAACCACATCCATGTTGCAGCAGCTTTAAATGGAGCTGTGTCTGTGATAAGTTGTCTCCGCGCGCCCTGGCCGTTGGAAGGAAATAAATCCGCGGCCCCAGCCTCACTCCGAGCTGGCTGTGTGTCGCGGGGTTCCTAGAAACCCCTGCTCTTTCGTTCGGGGGCCTGTGTGAGATGACTGTTGCTGTTTGGATTCCTCAGCACAAAGGCGCTATTAGAGCAGAAATGACCCGTAACACATATTTTCATTCATTTATTACATTTTTTGCATGTGTGACTGCATTTTCATCCAGAGCTTTGTCACCCTAGGATCATTCTATTAAGCTTTTCAACTCAGTTTCATGTACCTCACTTCGCTGTCTTTTACACGGTGACAGAAAAGCATCCAAAAGGAGGCATTGATTCCACTGAAGAAAGGAGGGGGCATTTATTTCTGCATCTCAAAGTGTGGAAAGGAGCGGCGTGACTCTGTCAGTAGTCTGTAAACACACGCTGTGCGATCGCCTCCCAGACAACGGCCGGGTGCGGGGAGGGAGAGCAGGGGCCTGGGAGATAGGCGTCGGCTTGGTGTTTCACGGCCGGCAGGTACTCAGGGCACCCAGGGGTCCAGCATCACTGCTGGAATGGAAGC
This sequence comes from Phyllostomus discolor, assembly GCF_004126475.2. NCBI lineage: Eukaryota > Metazoa > Chordata > Mammalia > Chiroptera > Phyllostomidae > Phyllostomus > Phyllostomus discolor. Next base: position 88,748,903 of record NC_040913.2, on the reverse strand, counting down.
CACGTGCATCTCAGGGCAGAGCAAGATGCATAAGATGTGTTCCCCCACTGAAAGATGGCAGAACATCTGTCCCTAACAGCTGGGTTTCCCTACAGAAGGAGATCAAATGGGACGTGCTGCCCTGTGGACAGTCCACTTGAAAAGGGAAAAGGCCAGCCGATCTCAGGTTTTGTGGGACAGCAATCACCGTAGCCACGGCTGCAGGGTTCATGAGTCCAGATGTTCGCTTTGCCACGACTGACTCTATTTGGGGCCCGTCCTAAACCACGCGCTCTGCCCCGTTCACATGCCAACTTCCTCGACTGGTGGAGTTTTCGTGCGAAAGGGGTTTCAGAGATTTCAATCAGGGCAGCCTGTGAGAACCGCCCCCGTGTGGAAGCAGCAGGACCAGACTGCGTGTCCGTTAGCAGTGTCGTGCCGGAGCACGGGCTCTCTGCCTGTCCATGCTCATCTGCGGAAGGACAATTATTCCCGAGCTTTACTGCTAACTGAAGCACAACAGATTTCCTCTGGGTTTGCCACAGACGATCCTCGGGCAGCTTAGACAAGTCAACTCCAGTTAGTTCAAAGTGAATTACTTCGTTGTAATCAGTCAATATGCTGCCAAGGCTGCTTGTGAAGCATTTGTTTCCACCACCACTTTCTCCTCCTTTTTCTTCTCCTCCTTCTCGTTCTTCTTCTCCTTTTCCTCCTCCTCCTCCTCCTCCTCCCTCTCTTCCTCTTCCTCCTCCTTCTACCTTAAAAAAAAAACCTTTCTTCTCTTTAAAGGAAACGCAGGCCACTTTATTTTCAGGCGTATTTTCCTGTTCAAGGTGGATGGATTTAACAGATCTTCGGAATGACTCAGCTTGCTTTACAGCATTTCAAGTTTTGTTTGGTAACCCCTTTTTCTTTTTGATCCTCAGTTAAACTCTTTTGAGGATTTTTTAAAAATTTTTACAACTGAATGAATTCTTAGTAAGAGCCATCGCCAATTACTACGTTGCTATGAGGGCAAACTCTAAAATGCAAATCAATAAGATGTTGCCCCAAGATTACTGGAAACTAAGTATTTGCTTCCTTCTTATTCATTCACAAATAAGAAGCTGGAGTATGTAGAATGCAGGCCCGTATGCATAAAATAGTCAATTCACCGATTACATGACACTTTGTCATTGGGATTCACTGTAAATTCACTGAGTAAGTCATTCATTTTGCCATCAGGTACCATATATAATCCATTTTTTTCTCACCCTAGTATGTGCTCATTTCCTTAGTTCTTGGGGTAGAGGTGAGTGGTAAATGTGTCTCTTTTCCCTCAGGAGACAACATTCCCTTTCTGACACTTCCCAGGCACCGTGTGGTGTGTGCCGACACGCCTTCCGTACACTGGTGCCCTCAGTCCCCGCGCCTCCAGCCTCGGAAACGCCCGTGGTCCCGTGCATGCCCGCTCCATTCACGATTTCTGCATGGGAGCCCCCCTCGCCTGGCACACAAAAGCACTATAATTACTTTCATTTCTTGGTTAGCACAGGTCATGGAACTAGTGTTAATAATCATCTCTCCCTCTGGACTTCTCTGTATTTATATATCTCTGATCCAATAGCCATTGGGACATAGAGGTGTGTTTTATCTTCATTCCCGTCCTCTTGGTATTGCTCTAGCCCAGGGGGGGAATCAAATGAGGTACAAAACATGGTAGACCCACACAACTCTGAGGTCATTAACACCTAATTAGAAACAGCTCAGAGATCCAAATGAGTCTTTGGTTAAGATGCCAGCAAGAGAGGAAGAGAGACCAGACAGTGTTTAACTTCTTCAGTGCCGGCCTGGTCTTTGCCACGCCAGTGGCTGGGCTGCAGCCCGTGGTGTGCTTTCAAACTGTGGGAAGGAATATTGATGTCTTTTTCTTTTTCTTTTTCTTTTTCCTTTCTCTGTTGAATTGATAGAATGAACAGTCCATTCAAACTCTGGGAAGCACAAAGAGAAGACTTTGTCTAGTATAGAAGGTTTAACATACTAATTGATATTTTCCCTTAACTGAAAGTCCTAATAGTACTTCAGTTTAGGCCCAGAAAACCTCAAGATCAAGTCATTTAAAAGTACTGGGTGATGAGAGACACGTTGCTTGGCTGAATAAACAAGACACAGCACTGTGAGACCCCCACTGTACGGAAGCTGCATTTATACCTAAAAATATTACAGCCACATGTTGGTATTATATTTTTAATATGTGTTGAGTTTTGCCACACAGAAACTTTCAGAAGTGTGTGACATTTCATCTTTTATAAAAATATTGTCATCATAACCCTCATCGTGATGCTTGTTAGGGTGAAAGACAATGAAAGAATGTAGGTACATGTGTGCGCTGGTCCATGGGGCACCATGGGGTCTCTAGGAGGGGTCAGCGTTGGAAAGGGAGAGATTCAGTGTGGAAACGCTCCTGCATCTCTAGCCTAGTGGACAGATAATGAAGGAGGCTTCCCTCTCTCTGTCCCCGTGTTTGCTACTCAGCGCCACCAGTGGGATATGGAGGGGGTGAGGGGGCCGTGGCTGTTCACGCCCAGGGTTCTCTCCCTGGCCTTTGGCAATGGCCTAAGTTCTTGTACCGAAAGTCCGAGGAAGATGCCGGCCCTCCGCTTCCTAAACCCAGAAGCAGTGTGGTGTCATGGTCAAGGTCTAGCGTGCTGGAATTAGCCTGCTGAGTGTAAGTCCAGGTGTGTACTGACTTCGCATAAACCCTCTCAGCCTCAGTTTCCTCCCTGGCAACACAGAGAGAGTGATGATGATGGTACGCTCCTCGCAGGGTCGGGGAGGGCTGAGAACTGGGCTGGCTCACCCGTACCAGCAGTCTGTTCTCAAACGGTGGGAGGCGGGATTCTCTGGGAAGGTCCTTGGGACCCTTTGTGTGGGCCCATTAGACTGAAACAATTTCTGCGATAGTGCGGAGGTGTTATCTGACTTTCCCCTCTTCTTCTCGCACGAGTGTGGTAAGGGTTTACAGAGCCACATGACCTGTGGTTTCGTAGAGTCGCGACTGCTGGGACAGGTAGGAGACGCCAGCCATCTCCTCTTCAGCTGGACGTACAGACGGGCGGAAATCTAGGACAGCGCCCCTTTTCTCACTGTGTGTTTGGCGTGGCAAACACCGTTATTTTTTACTGAACGATGCTATGTCTGTTAACATATCATGGGTCTACTACTTTAAGCGAATTCATACATACATATGTCTTAATGTAGCATTTTAAATTTCTAATTGGATAACTATTGAACGATAGCTCTTTGGAGTCTTTGGAATTCTTTTTTTAATGTAAAGGAGTTCTGAGACCAAAATATTTAGGAACCACCAGTAGGAGCCGCTGTCACTCTCAGCTTCCACCACCCCCTTCTCATCCTCTCGGGTTTTGCTCTGCAAACTTCCTGGGCCGTGTGGAGCGCCCTCCTCCCAGCTCTCCCTCCAACAGGAGCTGATCTTTCTTCCTTCCCTCCCTTCCTTCCTTCCTTCCTTTCCTTCCTTCCTTCCTTCCCTTTCCTTCCCTTCCTTCCTTCCCTTCCTTCCTTCCCTTCCTTTCCTTCCTTCCTTCCTTCCCTCCCTCCCTCCCCCCTTCCTTCCTTCCTTCCTTCCTTTCTTCCCTCCCTCCCTCCCCCCTTTCCTCCCATGATTTTGTTGTTGTTTTTGTGATCACCAGACATGGGGAACAAGTTTATTTGCAGTGGGCCCCACCTCCAGAAATTTGATTCCACAGGTTTCAGTGAGACCCAGGACTCTGCATGTTCCACCTCTCAGTGACTCTGAGATGTTGCCACATTTGGAAGGGCCACGCTGCCCAAGAAACTCTTTTGTTATTTCTTCCGATTTAACATAGTCTCTGTGTTCAGCTTTTCCTCCCCGGTGTGGGCTTATCACCTTTTCTTGGAGAAGTTAAACTGGACCCCAAAAGACCCAGCCAGGGTGATCAGCGGCTGCTGCATGGACTTCTGGGGTGGCGGGGGAGGCTGTGACTTTGAGGACTGAAAAACTATACACCAATGTTCTAGGCCTCTGCATAGCTCAGCAGTAATGAACTTTCAGGCCTACGGTCGCTCCTCCCGTTGTGATGCTTCTAGGAGCTAATTGCACTCTGTGGATCTGGAGGTGAAGGGGAAGCTATGGGGGACGACTCGGCCTGTGCTGAAAGGGCGTGGGAAAGGTGGCCCCCGACGCACCTGGCTCAGGTGGAGGGCAAGCCCGCTCCTGGCCTGCGGTTCTCACGCTCAAGCTGTCTGGGTCTTTCCCGGATGGAGCGGAGCGGGTCACGCAAAGCTCGCTGCTGAAAACATTAGGCTTCCAGGTGCCTGGCTATGGGTTGTTTGGGAACTTTATGTTTCTTAAATCACATCGCGATGATCAAAGAGGTTCGTCCCTAATGCTCATGCTTTCCAGACCGCCCAGAGCCAGGAGGCAGGGCCCAGGGCTACAAAAACGGTTCTCCAGGCTGCTGCTAACTAGGACAGTTCCGTGCCGCACCCTGATCTGTGACTGGTTATGAAAGTCCCGCCAGAGAGAGAGACACTAACCCCAGACGCAATTTGCAAAGAGACTCCAGACCACAGCTCAACATCCTTCAAAGGAAAAGTGCCATGACGACTACTGTCACTTACCGAACCCCCGGCCGCTGCTTCGGCCACCACCCTCCACCCCCTGCCTTCACCTGCTAAAATTTGCTCGGCATCAATCCCTCAGCTAGAACCATGGGCCTTTGGATTTGTTGCCATTTTTAATTAAGCGTTTTCCTGATTCCATTTGGAAGGCACATGAATTATTTGAGAGGAAAGCTAACTAGAATGGGTACATCCAACACCCCACATGAATAACTCCCAACAGCTCAAAATATGCCACGAGGGTTTCACACACCAGCCATGCTCCCACTAGGACTTAGAGAGGATCCCCCCCCCCAGTTTAAAGTCCAGGGTTAACTCTGCAAGGTCAGAGGGCGCCTCCTGAACCAAACATGTTAGCGTAGTGTGTTCATGATGATTGCGGCAATGGGAAAGATGTAAGCATGTGAAACCTTTCAAAAACCCACTCGTAGGGAAGGTGTTTTACTCTCTGCGAGGGACGAATGCTTTTTTGAGAGAGGCATTTTAGAACCCACAGAAAGAAGAAAGTTTACTGTGGGAAAATGGAGGCAGAAAATCCTTAAGTCGTTTTTTAACAACCAATGGTAACAAAGAGCCCCATTTCCTGGGTTAGTTTCGTGGTTGCTAGAGCAACCATGAGGTCTTCTTGATTTGGGCTAAGAGAGGGAAAGGAGGAGAGAATGAGGGCTTGTTTTGCCCGTTTCCTTGGGCAATCAAATGTAAATAACTGCACAAATAAGAAGTATCTGTAGTGACAAGTACTTTCAGCTTGGTTTAATTATTTGGGTAATTCCTACTATAATGTGAATTTATATGAAAATGAATGCATGCCCATGCGTAAGGGTGGGTCAGCGCATTCCATATGCTAATGTCTCTCAAACCCGAGCAGCTGGTGGAACCCCCCTTTCTGCCAACAGGGACATGTCTTTGGTTTCTTCTGTCTCCCCCTCCCCTGCTTCCCTGTGTCTGCTATCGCACATATATTAATGCACCCATCTGCACGAAATTTTGCACCCAAGTACTGCAAGCTGATTGATAGGCAGGTAGATGGCTGGCGGACGATCCAGGGGAATTTAGATGTAGAGGGATTCTTTCAACAAATGTGTATTGAGTACTTACTAGTGGTTAAGAATCATTCTAGGAACTGAGCGTTCTGTAGGGAAAGTCGAACTAAAGTGCTCGTTGCAATGGCTGTTTTCGCTTTGCCCACTCGGACTCGCTGTCCACCCCCTGCCCCGCCCGGTGCCTGGGGAGGCTGACGTGGACGGACCCCACCCTCAGGCCCTGGGGTCACTGGCTTTCGCTGCTAACCAGGCTGCGGTGGCTCTGTCCCCCTCCTAAGGCCACAGCTCCCTCCAGGTGTCCTTTCTACACCTGTAGCTCCTTTCCCCAGGCATGAGTAAGAGGCCCTTCAACTTTTCAGGCCTGGGGCCAGTTTGCCCGAGTCCTGCCACACCTTATAAATATTCCTTTTTTAAACTCCTCCGTTAGTTTGTTTGTGTTGTCTATTTGTGTCTCTCATATATATTATATAAACATGTTATTTGTATGTGTTATATAATATATAGGTAATTCTGATCAAGATCATTCCAGAGGAAAATTATATTCCAGACCTCAAAACTCAGTGTTCATTGTAAACGAATCGGTGTACACGTCGAACTCAATTTACATCCCAAATGCAATTGGTCGAGTGTTGGAGTCTTTGGAAAGCGAAAGGGTGCCAGCTTAAGGCAGGCCGACCCGGCATGTCACTAGCTCTAAGGGCAGTCACGTCGCTCATTAAGAACCACCATCAACAGCCACATGCATCGTGCCGGTCACAGATAAAGCTTTAGGTCATTGGCATCCTAACCGGGTAGTTTCTTATCGATATAAGTGTCTGACTTGTGTTAGGTACCTTTTAGCAACTTGGTTAAAGGTTTTGATTTGACGTGTAAGCATATCACTTTTATCATTAAAATGGGTGAGATGGGCTCTGAAGGGTCCCACTCAGAAAGTCTGTTTTCCAGGCCCAGATTCTGGACATCAAGCGGGCCACGCCTACCTGGGCAGGGAGGAGACTGTTTATAGTAACTGAACATCCACAGCTCAGTTCCCTCCCCTACGTAGGAATAATAACGGACCTAACTCATCCACTTGTGAGGATTGAAAATGAGCACTGTGTGTCTGAGAAACATAGCTTAGTAAATATTAGTTGTTGTTTATTCTAATTGATTATTTTACTGATTCCTCAAGTGTAAATTCTTGTATTATCACTTATGGGAGAGCAGGAACTATTTGAGGATGCCTTAGGCACTTACAGGTGGATGTTGTACTTGTGAAATAAATGGAATCTAACTGTGCCCTTGATTTCTGCAGTTAGGGAGCCCTCGGGCACAGAGGTGGGCGCGAGGCAGGGGAGCTGTGTGCACACGGTGGTGCCCTGCTCTGCCCAACTCGAGTCGTGTTACCCAGAGTATTTTCTGTGTGTGCACAGTGAGGGGACAGGAAGAATAAGAGAGAAGAAGAAAAATGAATGCAGCTTATAGTCACCAAAGAGGTCAAACTGCTAATATAGTTAAGAAATAGGGTTGAATCTTAATGTGCATGAAAATATTAACAAAAGACTCAAATGTTTTTTAACTCAGTGATTTCTTCCGTAATGAGAAGCCACCATTTCCAGTCATTTTGCAGCCTTCAAAGGTCATATTAACGGAATGGACCTTTTCTTTTTTATGCCTACCCTTCTGTTTGGGGAGGGAGACCAAGGTCAAGGTCAAGAACAAGCATTTGTTTAATACCTTTTTCATACCCGTAGCTTTGTTTGTTTTTAGCTGTGTTGCATAGAAGAGCCATTTCACAAGTTAACACTTGTTTTTCCCTATATTTTAATGGTATAACACAGAGAACAATAACATCAATTAGCTTTAATTACCCACTGGCTCCCGCCCTCCGATCCCGGCCACTGGAAGCAGTGTGCCTCTATGAATAGTCCCCTGAGAGCGAAGCCCTCGCGAGGTCTATGACTCATCCCACAATTCCTGTCTGGGGCCTCACAGAAAAAATCATTTCATCTATTCTCTGTGTTGTCGCATTTCTCCAATAGTCTCAAAAGTCAGAAGCTTATCATTCATAACTGGATATTAAAAATAGACCCATGGCGTCCAGAAGGGAACAGACCCAACAACCGTAAACCGAGAGCTCACCGTCCACACCAGGGTCTCTGCGTCTGCCACGCCCCATTCGTACTGACCGAGAGGCTGGGGGGCAGAGGTGCCGTGAGTGGGGAGACCCAGGCAGCCCTGAGGACCGAGGGGGCTCTTCTCCCACTCTCCCATGTCCAGCCAAGTACAGTGACACGTTCAGACTTCACTCGGCTAGCATGTGGCCATTAATTTATGGTAAAATCTAGACAACAGAGCCTCTAATTAGATTTAAAAGTCACATGCTGGTCATGATATCCCTTCCGAGGGGAACTTGGATCCATTTTAGATCTAGGGGTGGGTCTGTCTTCACTCCTGCCTTCGGTGGGCTTTCCCCAGATGGCGACGTCTGCCCCTTCCCGTGCAGCTGAGTCCCTCGTGGTCCGCTGGCCACCGAGAGCCCGGCGTGCGCCCGTGGCCCGCAGAGCAGTGCTGACTGTGTGTGCGCCCTTCCCCTCCCCCCCCACCTCGCTTCTCATTGCTCTCCCCCTCGCTCTCGCATCGCACTGGCCAGATAAAACATGAGCAGCCCATCAGTCAGCAAAATACCGAGCATCAGAATGTGTTCCTTGAATCCCTCTACTTACAATGAGAACTACAGTTAAAGGGCCTTTGTATGAGACGGGACGCAGTGTTTTCTTTAAGTACAGAACAAGCCCTGGGGTCCTATAACTTGGGTTGCCTTTGGTGCCCCCTCCTACTCTCCCATGCTCTGGTACTTCCTGTTTTGGTTGAATCCTTGGGTTTTAGGTGTCTTGTGACCTTATTTGGCTTCCAACTCTCCCAGAATTAACTTATAACTCAGTACACCTTAATAATTTTTTGAATTTAATAGACACTAGTAGGGCAATGTGTTACCCCTTCCAGCAGCACGACAGCTCTTAAAAGACACTCAAAGGACAGACAATGATAAACCCCAATAAATTCATTTCTACTAGTAAAATTACGGACACTGTGGTACATAAATCACTGTGGGTTAGCATTGGGATGAAAACAAAGGCTTTTGATGTCACTTAAGTCAGACCAGGTTGCTGGGAAAAGTCAGGCCCTGGAACCCGCCAGACCTGGGTTTGAATATCAGCTCTGTTCTTTACAAGCTCTGTCTGTCACCTTAGACAAGTTACTTCACCTCTCTGCCCCACGTCTGTGAGGTGGTAAGAATGAGAATGCCTGCCTCCCAGGTGCACGATGTCATTGAGTTGTTACGTAGAAAGTCCGCAGCACGAGGGCTGTGTGTGTGCCCGGATGGGCCCACGGTCAGGGGAAGAGACGTCCTGCAGAGAGGAGTGTGAGGAGCTCCACACCCACGGGAAGTGCAAATGCCGGAGGAGCTAGGGAGAGGGTTAGGCCAGATGTTGCCGTGGAAAAACAAACTATTTTGTTTTTCCTGTTTGTTATCAATTTCTAAAATGAGCAGCGCTTCCCAGGGCCCATGAGGGTGATGACTCATGAAACTCAGTCTCTTTACTGCAACATCGGATTGGGAAGATGTTCTGAACTCTCTGCCTAGCCGCAGTTTAAAGGGCCCACCTCTCAAGCTCAGGAGCCATTACTAAAATCATTCAGTGCCGTGGTCTTTCTTATGCTTTGTGAACATTATCAGTTATTTCCTTGGGACATTAAAATATAAAGTTGCTGGCAAGAAGACTTCATATACACGCAGTAATTTGATGACTCCTGGGTGCATTTAGAGATTAAGCAACTTCCTGTTTCACATACAAAGGTAGCTTAAAAGTGAAACATGACGCACAGAAAAACATCTACATTCTCACCATTTGGACAGTGTTCTGTAGGACACAGGGATGGAATTTAGTGGTGTTCCTGTATTCTTTTCAGAAAGGAATTGCTGTCACTTCATCTTTGAGAATAAGCAATGCAAAAAGTAATGAATTTGTTTCTGCAATAGTTGATGTTTCCAGAAACATCAGCGTCTTTGGGGCTTCTCCAGGAGACAAATGGAATGAGCTTGAATCTTAAATAATAATTCTAAAATCATCATAGTCCAACGCTAATCCAAAAATATGTTTCTTTATTTCATCTGCCCCAGGGCCTGAGGTCACAACTGTTGGGAGATAACTGAAGGCAAGGGGGGGAGGGCTCCCCTAAACTCAGAACTAATGTCTGAAGCTTCTACGAACACCTTTGTTTTCCAAAGAGATTCCAAAGATGCTCCAGAAGGCGTTTTGGAAATCTGTACCGGGCGGGCTTGCACGCACGGACATAAATTTGGTTAAGGAACTGTTGTTCGCACCTACAACCAGGCCCACCGAGCCACTGGGTTGTACCCTGTGGAAGACTGAGTGGACACCTGCCAGCCTTCCCCAGGCTCCAAAGCCGTGTTCTCGTCAATTCCTGTGAGCGATGTGTTCGTTTCTATTTGAGCTCACGCTGCCGTTTCGATCAGGGAGAGTGAAGAATGCCTTCTTGGGTGCTTTCTTCCACATTTACGGTCTGCTCCTGGAGGCAACTGTGACTTCTCTGCTCAGCTCAGCCGCGTGGACAGCCGCCGTCTAAGGCGTTGATGGTAGGCAGCATTTGGCAACCGCGACATTCAGATAACAGATATTCCGTCCTGTCGCAATTTAGAATGCCTGATGTTTGCAGGAGCTATAAGCCTTATTTACATATTTGCCTTTGCCGACTGTAAATTTCCCTTTTATCGTCGTTGGCCTTATGGGGCTGTAAACATGTGCCACTTACTCTTTGCAAGTTCATCCTGGATAAGAAATGTTGAAACAACAAATGCGCCGTTGTCTTTTCAATCCTTTGAAACAGATTAGGTCTCTCCAAAGGACCCGTTTTCAATGTATATGTCTGTTTGAATTCTTTTATTTCAATTTTTTTTGCAAGAACCTTGAGTTTCTTTACAGCCATTTATAATTGAGGGGGAAGGTGTGAAATACTTCTTTTCCACACAACATATACCTTGCAAATGCAAACCGTATGTGACCTGTTTTCCTGTGTATTTTGTATTGCTAGTGCCATATGTCTCGAGTGATTGATCTTGCCGTTGTGAGGAAGCTAAAGAGACATATATTTTAAGTCTCTCTGGTAGGAAATAGGATATCCCTCCAGTGCTCTTTCAGATTAATGTGCTAAAAGCCTCTGCTCATGTCTAATGGATGATCCATAATTTACATCAAAATTTCAATCACTGTAAATTAATACAGCCATTTCCTTAATGAGTCTTGTTACTAGAATCTTCTCTGATTCTCACAAAACAACCCAGTCATGGCTGTTTATAGTTTTTTGTTTAGCCTCAAATTTGAGTATCCAGAGTATTTTCCATTTTAGCTTGTGAAATTAATTAATAAATCACTAGTATTATGTTTAAAGAAATATCTTTCATGTATCCTTTTATAAAAAATACATTCTATTTTTCATCACCTTTTTTTCCATCGGTTGGATTTCATAAGAAAGAAAATAGAAAATCATATGTATCCTACCAGCAGACATATAAATATTATGTGTCATCTTATAAAATAAGGTTGTTTATTTCTTATTTGTTCCCATGAGAGCTACAAGAGTAAGTCCTATTAATTCTGCTGGGATTTAGCCGTCAAAATTTTCTCTGCATCAGCAGAAGAGATGTATGTGGGCATAGCGAAGGAGAAAGTTGAAGAAATGAGTGTCTGGGACCTAAATTTTTTATTGTAACTGTTCTATCATTAACATCACGCCTTCACACTAGTCCTAGGAAATACCCGGGAGGTGTTTACTGCAGAGTGACCAGAAACATTGGTCTGTTGATCCCGTCTAAGCCTGGGGACCGCAGGGCTCCACTTGTATCAAACGGTCAAGCAGAACGGGAGAGGGTATGCGCATGCAGGCCGATACTGAGGTGGAAACCAGGATTCGCGGCTTCAGCCGGCACGGCCGTAGGTGGCTCAGGAGCGCGGGCCCCCACTGCGGAGCCTCACCGTTCCGACTCCCACGAAGCCTGTTTCCGGTTCCCGCAGCAGTTTCCTCGGGGGCTCCGGAGGCCACCCAGCTCCCTGCGCCCACGCGAGGGGACTGACTGCGGGGGTGGGGAGGGTGGCGGCAGACAGGAACCAGGCCCGCTGCTCCCGGCTCCCGCCGTTAAACTGACAGCACGTCCCTGCCTCCTTGCACCAGTTTCATGCATTAGGCTCCTACGTAGGGTTTCCTCTAAAGAAAGGACTCGCGAGCTTTATCTGTACCTTGCAAAATCCTGTTACAAAGCGCTGTTATAATATGGGCCTCGGGAGAGGGTCCAGATATTCTCAGAGAGAAAATCGCAGGAGAAGGGTCACAGGAAATAACAGGTAGGGCCATTCTTGTAGGAATTAGGATAAAGTTACATTATTGATAATATACACATTCACAAGTATAACATATACACATAAATTCATGCATTATAATTCTGCATCTGTATATATGTGTGTGATATATACACAGGTGTACAGAGAGCATATACATGTAATCACACATGCATACACATACACATATAATCCCACAAGAAAGAGAATGAGAACTATGTCAACGCATCTTACTGAACAGCCTGTTATGTCCCAGGGGCTGTGCCAAACGCTGGACCAAACTGAAGGATGGACAGACAGACAGACAAGGTGCCTGCCCTCATGGAAGAGAAATAGTACGCAAGGAAACAAGGGGACTGAGCAACTGCGGGTCGTGAGTGCCGGTGTGAATGGCCTGAGGGGTGTGTGGAGGCAGGGACTGGTTCGGTGCCGGGAGACAGAGTGGAGCTGCCCGCTGCCCATTTTGTAGCAAAGATGAAAGTGGAAACGAAATGGAAAAAGGTGTGAGGGGCACATTTACACTTGTTGACTTCACTCTAGTTCCTTTATCTAGTCATTGAGTTTGGTTATTGTGTAACTTTTGAGAAACTGGTTCCCTCATGTCTCCAGGACATGGGCGTCAGTCTACACAAACTGATAGTAACCGAATCTACTCACCCCGGGGCCCAGCAGGGAGGCCAGACTGGGAGACACACAGGAGATGCGGCTGGAAAGTAACAAGTCGTGGCCGTGTGGGCGTTGCGCTGGTTTTCGCCAGCAGAAGCAATACGGCTTGTTTATTCTGTAGCAATTACATGCAAAAAAGCCGTTAGGGTTTTGAAACTGCAGTAATGCAGAATATTTAGTGTGTCTCAGTGTTTGGGGATCACCCAGCCTTTCTTTTAGGGTTATAAAAACCCTAATGTCGTGTCTAATGTCATCTTTTTCATGTCCCTTCTATCACCATGGTGGCACGTTCTGTTTACAAATCCAAGGTGGAGGTTTCAATCCTCAAGTTCAAAGATCATTTGTCTGTCTGCACCTTTTCACTGTTGTAGAACCTTAAAAATTCAGCAGGAGAATAAAGATACTCTGTGTGTGTGTGTGTGTGTGTGTGTGTGTGTTGCTATCACACTCTTTTTCCCCTTTGGTAAAATATAAACCTAGGAAAACATAATTCATCAATTATAATTATTATCATAATTTGAGATGGTGTATTTTTTTAAAAGTTGCTTTACCGAAAATCATCATGTACAGGAAAATGCAAAGATGGTTTTCCAGGGTTTCTTGAAATCATCAGAGACGCACCTGCATATGTCCATCGCATGTACAAAAAGAGGGCAGTTTGTTCGTGAATGAACGCATCCACAGGTTAATCACGGACGTTTCGTAGTCGCCCGAAGGTCCTGGAGAAAGGCGCTGCCCGTGCCTAAAACAGCAGAATTGACCTGAATGTCATTGTACCTCACGGATTCACAACCTATCTGACTGGCCAAATCGTTAAGTAAAAGAATGATGAAAAATTCACTTTTTTTAGATTTTTCTGGGTGTTTGATAATACTTCAAGTACATTCTTGTATGACAGGGCAGAAAGTTCTTTTGGATTCTTTGCTTAGATTTTGGGAGCAATAAGTAAGTAATGGAAAATTATGCACTGAAAAGTGAAATAGGTTCAGCAAAAGGGTAACCAAGCACGTGGATCCAAATGAAAGGATAAGTGTTGTCATGGTTTACTGCGTTTAGGGATACTTTCCATTCATGGGGAATTCCTTCAGTGAGGATAAATCAGGCTCCTTGAACTCTAGTTAGCTACACAAGCGGCCCGTCTGATGGTGACCGTCCAAGTGCAGCCTTTTGTCATTATCGTTCCGTGACAGTGCCCTGCTGGCGTCTCCTGCCATTCTCTGAGTGTTGGCCTTCCCGTGATGACTGCCATGCTACCTGCCCTTGATTTGGGTCCTACCTCTCCGCCAATGAGAGCCACCTGAGGCCTAGGTCCGCACAGCAGCTGAGTGTGGCCTCGTGGTCGGATGAAACAGTGGCATGTGTGGTTTTCCCTGCTGAGTCTCTTTGCTATTTGGCTCGTGTTGCAGTAGATACATTTTTATGCATAACTGGCAAAAGGTATCCCAGTGTGTCCATCAGGCCCTGGTAGCACACAGTAGGTGCACACCAAAAGTAGCAGCTGAGAGGGTGTAGTGAAGAGGTGAGGTGGACAGAGTCAAGGAAAGTGTATTTGAGGTCCCCGGACCAGGAGCTCCAGCATCCGGCAGGTAGGGGAACTCGTTAGGAACGCAAACTGTCCATTCCTGCTCCAGACACACCGAGTCTGAAACATGGGGAGGGCACCCAGCAAGCTGTGTGTTTCCACGGATGCTCAAGTCAGACTTTATTACTAAGCTCTGCAATAAAGGATGCATTCTGGAGCTAGAAATAATCATAAGGGGCAACGGTAAAAAACGGTGAAAGAAACCCAGCAAGCAAGGGACTTGGGGGAAAGGGCTGCCAGACAGAGCTGTGACTTTTGGTGGAAGACCCCTACCTGGTGGCTGCAGAGAGAGGAAGGCAGGTCTCCTTCTGCTCTACCCAGTCGCCTGCTGGCACGCTGCTGTCAACTAGACCCAACCACAAAACCTGGGCGATGCAGGGTGCCCGGAGTGGGGTGGAGAACAATCTCGGGGGGCAAACAGAGTCACCTGGCACCTCCAGTGTTAACGCCGGACCTGCTGAGAAAACCGACAGTGTGGTGTAGGGTGTGGACATGGGACGTGGGAGTTCGCCGCCGTCGGGGCGGGTGGGGGGGGGTGCGTTAGGGAGGTGGAAGAGGAGGCGGGAGGAAAAGTTGAACAGGCAATTAGGTGGAAGCTTGTGAAACAGCGCCGCGGCGATAAGGGGAGTAATTGGCAATTCCGTGAGTCCGAGTCGTCAAAAGCCACGGTGAGAAGCCTGTCAAGAATTCCGCAGAAACATGATCCGCAGCGCTCGCCCGTGCGGCGCCGGCCTGTACTCCTCCACGAGGGTGGACGGAAGGCCTCGGAGGTGCACAGGTGGCCGTGCTCGTTACTGAGGATGCTTTGTCCGAACACCGAACAGCTCTCCCTCTACCTAACGTCTCTCAAGTACGTGCAATCTCCCCTTTCATACTGCTAATATTAACTGTGAAAAAGAGGCTAGCACAGAGAAGGAGTGTCACATTTTTTTTTTTTTTTGCATTTGTGAGTGCTAGACAAAAGATTTTTGGAAAATTCTGAATAATAGAAGTAATTTTTTTTTTTAGTAAACTGCCTTAGTCTTTAGCATGGTTTTTGCTGGTAATGATGACCAGTAAGTTTTCTGTATAAATGGCAGGGCACTTCTGTGGAAACACTCCTGTCTCAAAAGACTGATGCGTATTTTCTCTCTGTTTCTCTCGTATCTCACTCATTAACCCATTCCAGTTGTCTTACGTCCCCACCACTAGAGTAAACCTGTCCTCAGCGAAAGCTCAAAAATCCTCATGTCACTGAATCTGATGGACGCTTCCAGGACTTGTGTCTTTTAACACGTTAGGGTCAGGAATATGATACTGTCACTTTCCTCTAGACACAAACCTTTTCTCAGCTCTTTTGACACTACCCACTCCTGGTTCCTGCCTCTATTTCCCCTTGTTCTTTCCTGACTTCTCCTGTCTCCTCAATATTCTCAAAGCCTTATTGAAAGAACTTGGTTTTTTTATTTGTTTGTTTTTAATCTTCTCATTGCATGACTTCTCCCTAATGACCTCATCCACACCCACAGTTTTAATTTTTACCTAAATATTAAATGCTCTCTAGTCTGTATCCATGCAGTCCCCTAAGGGGCCAAGACTGGGATGCCACCAACATACAAGGACATGAGTGGGGGAAGAAACACCCCCAAAAAGCCAGAGTCAGAAAATTAGGAGAGAACCCCCCCAAAAAATCCATGTCAAAGGGAACGTGGGAAAGTGGTCAATGACCTCACACACTGTGGAAAGCAGTGAATTGATTTCACCCTTAGAAGGTAGAGAAGTTGGTGTGGATGTCGGTCAGCTGTCAGAGGGGAAGTAAGCGTGGGTAACAAGGAAGCATAGGTCACTATTTTAAGGATCTGGTCTACAATGGAAAGCCAAAGTGTAGCAGTAGCTAGAGAAAGGCACCAAAGGATGGTATTTTAATTATGGAAGACACTTAACCATCTTTATCGGCTGTGCTGGGTTGAATCAATAAATAAGGAATTATGGAAAATATAAGATAGAGAGGAAGTATGAAGCAAGTTAGGTCTCGGGCCCAGCAGGGACAAGAAGGTATCCATCAAGTTCAAGTTTACTTCCCACAGCCAAGTGCTTGTTACAGTAACAAATATAATCACCATTCCACTGTGTTACCGTATTTTGTTTAGTTGGTTCTCTATTACTGGGCATTGCGTTGTTTTTGATGAGTCATCATCATCCACATTACATCATCATTAACATCTGCTGATGTGCCAGGCATCATGCTAACTCTATGTCTGCATTTTCTCTGATTCTCACAACAAACATGTAATGTATTTATTTTTATTATTACTACATTTTAAAGCAGAAAAACAGTGAGGCTTGGAGAGGTTCAAAAATTTGCCCAAATTTACAGAGTTAATAAATGGAGGAGTAAGGATCCAAAGTCAGTTGTGTTTGACCCTCGACCTTGAGCTCTAAACCACGATGGTCTACCACCTGCAGGGGAACCTCCAGTGCTGGGGCAGAGGGAATGACTGATCACGGTGGCCAATGGGTCTGGACAGAAAAGCCCTAACTGGTCTGACATCGGCGACACAGAGCAGAATCTCACAGAGTCACCAGAGTGGGGCCAGGGTCAAGGTGGAATCACTAAAATACTATTACGACAAAGAATTCACTCAACTCAACACCTGGTAAGAAAAAGCCCATGAAAGAAGGCTTTTTCCAGTGAGTTTATGTTTTTATAGGTGAATTACAAGAAAGTCCAGGTGGACAGAGCGTTCTGAGCAAAGACGGGCGTGAAGAAAAAGGAGTTAGAACTAAACCACCTACTTCTTTTTCGTCTGCACTGCCCGTAAAAGAGACTTCCCCTTATTCCCAAGCAGCTAGCTGGTACCCAGATAGAAGGTGTATTTCTAATTCTGGACAGAATGATGAACATTCTGAAGCCATACCAAGTGATGAGGAGAGAAGAACAAGAGAAGGACATTGTGGTTGCCCACAGTTCATGGTCACGGGGAGAATTCAGGGACCCACATTCCCTTGTCTCTAAACAGAATCGCATCAAAAAATAGAGTTCATTATTAAACAAAGTAATTACAAGGGCATTTCAAACTGCACTTGAGTCCTGGGAAGGTCAAAGGTCATCAGATTCTCAGTCCAAAGCCGCCTCTGCCTTTCTCCGCTCTCTCTCCCATGTGGCTCTGGCGGGCCTCACCCCCTCCCCCGACCCTGCTTTGCCAGACTCAACGGACCACGACACAGTGCGGCTTCTCTGCCCGCGCTCTCTCAGATCTTTCATGAGTAGGCTAAACTCGCCCTTCTATCTTTTTTTCTTTTCTTTCTTTTTTTTTCCCTTGCCCAGAGTCTCACCCACAAAGGTGAGCTCAGGAACCGATTCAGCAGGAAGGACCCCCTCTAGGCTGGTCTCTCGGCACCTGCTCTCGGATTGGAGAAGCCCCGGGATGTAGTGGAAGGAGAGATGTCCACCCAGAGGGCCACTGTGGGGAGACCTTGAGTGGACAAATAAAGAGTCCCCTTTGTAACCAGGCTGGGGTAGGGGGAGAAGGCTGGGAAGATTCAGAAGGTTTTATGGATGTTGTCCCAGACGATTTACATTATGGGGAAAAAAAACAGGCATTCAGTAATTAATATGCTAGGTGCCTCCCTAGGCTGGGACAACTTTGTAGGATGAATTGCCTTCCCAGAAGTAGTTAATAACGTAAAGCTTGCAGTGGAGCTGCTCAAGGTTGAAGAGTCATGAAGAATCAAATGGACTCAGGGAGGCCCCGGAAAACCACTGGACAGAACTTTAAGCCGATTCTTCCACCTTGACCTTGCCTCTCCGGGTCGCCAGCCCTGAGCGTGTTCCCTGGGGTTCTGGGAGTGCGGCCCCGGCTGAGAGTGTGGGGCAGGTGCCTGCGGCTCGGGGAAGGGGGCTGGGCAGGGGGGTCCTCTGGGGCCTGATTTCCCACCTTGTGGGGGATGGCATTAGGTCCTGGGTCACCCCACCCTTTTAGTAGGAAAACAGTCCAATTTCTCATTCCTTCTTAAACAATATCTCAGAGCAGGTGTTACCCTCTGCTACTGTTGAAGGTGAAATGCTTAAATACGTGTGGGTAGAGGAGTGACGGAACAGCTCAAAAAATTACATTGTAATAAATCATCAGCTGGGCGGACCTGGCCCAAGCAACGTGAAGGAAGATCGAAGGAAGCGGCTGTGCTACTAACAAAACTGTGTGATTCATCATTTAAAACAGCCGCGGAACTGGAGGACTGGAAGATTGCCAAGGTGATACCCATCTTTTTAATAGGACTAAAGGTGATCACAGAAATTACACTTCTGTGGGTTTCATGTTGACACGAAGACAAATGTCCTTACGATGAAGATGATCTCCCGTGGCACCTCGCACAAAGTTTATAAAGATGGCTTGAGCTACAAGATTGTTGTCAGGCCTAGAAAACGTGCCCTGGTGCCACCCGCCGTATCTCTCATGGCATCAACCTTCACGCATGCATCCCGCAGAGGTGCGGGTCTCCGAGGGGGAACCTGGGCACACCCACTGGTGAACCGGATAGCCCGACCCTTGTCAAGTCCTGGCCACCGCGCAGCGTGGCCTGCCACAGAGATGCCGTAAGGAGGCGTTTGGTGGTGCTGGGGTGGTGTTCTTGTGGTTGTCATGAATCGTACACCCAAACAGTAAAGGCCACACATGTGCTCACACTGGCCTTTTTTCTCATCCTGCTTCTTATCTGCATCGTTATGAGCCCTTCCTTCTTTCATCCTGCGTGGTGGACAAGGACTCTGTGTCTCTAGAAAGAAATACAGGATTATTTGGGCCCCGGGTCATAGGAATCTACAGGCGATTGCTGCCTCTCAGGGTATGGTCCAAAGGGGCAAAGGGCAAAATGGAAAAAGGACCTTTTAACTGCGTTTTGTGAAGAGAGGGAAATGGACTCTGTCGAATGGACTTGTAGAATCACGAGGCACAAAGTGTTCTTCCACAGCTCGTGGCCATTAGCTCTCCTCAGGCCCACGTCTAAGAAGGGGAGAGCATTCGTATTTGTTGAGCATTCACGGTGTCCCGTTAATTGTCCTCAAGACCCTAGGAGGAAGGGTGTCATCTCTGTTTGAAAGGACCGCGGCTCACTGAGGCCACCGTCAAAATAGGGAAGACCTGGAGCAGGCACATGCCCTGGGGTGACATAGCCTCCCTCTCCCAAGTGCCACATGAACAGAGTGATAGTTTTTATAACACTCTACACATTTTCTGAGAGCTACTGTAGCAGGGGAGGGAAAAAAAAAACCTCCCTGAATGTAATTTATGTAGACAACGAAAACTCTTAGGATGCAGGCTCCTCCGGAGAACCTGTCGAGGAAACCGAGTCACGGAGGGAAATCGGAAATTCGGCTGTGGATTAGATGGATGGAGGGGGACATTCATTATCGCAAAGGGACAAGTTTTCAGCAAGGAAGGATCAGGAGGGAAGCGACCCAGGAACGCGCACTAAGCACGGTACGGGCCCGCTGCTGGTATTGATGACCCGGACAGCAGGGGGCGTATGGAGTGGCGACATTTGCTGAGGACACGTTTGTGGGGTAAGTTAGAGGAAGAAAATAGGACGCAAGCCCAAAGGACATGAAATGACAACCTAAAACCAAGCAGCAGCAGATAAATGAAATTTCATACAGGCAAGTGAAAAGCTGCATACAAGAATGCAGTATGTGTGCGTGTGTGTGTGTGTGCATTTTTTGTTTGATGAAACATTTCACACTCCTTTGTCCACGATGAATTCCAAATGATCTAGAAACCTTTCAAGACAAAGACACAGTCATCCGTTGAGAACTGAGCAAAAATACCTATTTTGTGTGCAGCAGCTGTGGCAGGAAACAACGGGTACACGCAATATGCAAATTCGCACTCGGCCGTACAGACGAGGAAGCGCAGCGCCACGGGGCGGCGGCTGTGGCGGCGCCGGGCGCAGCTCCCCGAGCCTGTTGTGTGCTCACACGTCGATCCTGTTTACTTTTGTCGCTCCGTTCACATATGCAACAGCGGCAAGCAAAAACAACCCAACAGTCCAAAAATGTGTCAGGAAATCTGCAAGAGCTGTGAACAGGGGGAGCGACTCCTCCACGAAGGAAAAAATAAGAGCGATGAATATAGAAACCGGGGCACGCGAAAGGATACGCGGCGGGGTGCGCTGTGGGAGACGAGGAGAGGTGTTAGGAAAACAAGCCGGTCCCCTTATTTTCCTTTCTCAGTAGCGAAGAAGCAGGGGAGGCAGGAGGGGACACCAAGCGGCGGCAGCTCTGACGGGAGAGGAGGAAACCGATTCTGAACACAGCGCCTCCGAGGCCCCCAAGGCGGTTCCAGCTGGATCTGAACCTTTGGGTGGGGGGGAGAGAGCAGGGGGAGGGACTCTGTGTTGTAGGAGCAGCACTGGCCGTTTATGGTCAAGGACAGAATTACAAGGGTGCCTGACCCCTCTGTTTCAGGGCAAGTGCTGCTGGTCACCAGCTGGGCACTGGGAGCGTGGCCCCCTTGTGTCCCGTGGGGCACAACCAGGTGGATTACGGGGCTTCTGTCTCTGGGAGCTTGCTGCGTGGACCCTGGGGAGGGAGGGGGCCAGACTCCCTGCCCCAGTGGCCTGTTCAGATGGGATAATCAGCACCTCTGCACGCTGCGCGTGTAGGCTTGACAAGTCTCCAATTCACAAGAGTGCTACCAAAGACTGGAAAAGAGGCCTGGCTGTAGTCCCGTGCCTGCCCCCCGATTCACACAAAAGAGCGAAGAAACGCCGTGTTTCCTAGGGAGGGTTTCCCTGCCCAGCGGTAAGGTCACCTGCTCCTGTCCCGGTCCCTTCCTCGGACTCAGAGCCAGCACACCAGCTGGCGTTGGCATGGACAGAACGACCGACCAGTACCGAGTGGCCATGGGGCAGAACACTGGGTTGGCTTTTGTACATGTAACATTGCTACGAACATTCTCACGGCAGCTCCTCTCTGAGTGAGCCAGCTCCTCGGGTTTCCTTTTGCTCTGGGCGAGCCCTCTTTCCAGTTTACAAAAGCACCCCGATTTGCCGGGGATGCGGTAAGGAAATGGGGTGTTCTTATCTCAGTTCGCCTGCTGTCTGACTGGGTGCATGGGACTGTGGGGGGAAATTCTGCACTGAAGGGACCGATTCTGACCCTGTGGCCCCCTAACAGTTAGTAGGAGGACGGTGGGGTGCCTCCTGCATACCGGCTGCCTGCGTTACCAGCAAAGGTGCCCGAGCCGAGGTCGCCCGTCACACACACCCCCAGGTCCCGCTTCCCTGAAAACTCGGGGGAGCTGGGAGCACAGACGAGGCCTGGCTGAGAGGCCCCAGTCAAGGACCACACAGTGGTTACAACTGGACACATCCCTCACAACACCACATGGCTCGTCAACCTCTCTTCTCGAACACTACAGGGTTTTGGGGGGTTTTTTTGTTATCGTTGTTGTTTTTTTAATTTGGCTGGGATCCTGTGGGTTACTGCAGCCAGTGCAAGGCCTTTGCCTTTAAGTGCGCCTTTTCACCCCCTCTGCACCTCCACTTCGAGCAGAGAGGGAGTTTTGCCGCGGCTGACACTGCCTCTGCCCGAGCACTTGAGTAAGCGGCTAACTGTGGCATGGAGACCGTTTCTATTGGCTCCCTGTTGCCCGAGCTGAGCCTCTCTCCTGTCAATTACTGCGGCCGGTGGCTGCAGTGACGAATGGGAAGCCCCCGGCCGCTCTCGCCCACGTGCCCATCAACACCGGCGTGAGGTGCCCAAATGGAATCAGGTGGGAAAAAGCAATCAGTCATGTTTGATGAAGGCCTCTCTTTTTGTTTCTCGGGATTATCTTCTAAATGGCTATTTCTCTGCCGGTCCCAGCTGGCGGTGTTGCACAGTAGAAACCCTCATGGGTTGGAAAACTTATATCAGTTTTCCTATTTCATAGACCGCGGGCTAAGGGGACAAGCAGACACATCTTTCAGGAGCTGCTGGGCAAGAGTCAGGATGGTCGAAGGGAAACGTTGGGAATGCTTCTCCTTGAAAAGAGGGGGTGGAATCTAAGGAGTAGGGATTTGCTCGTTGTCTGTGAGCATGAGTTTACTTGAACATAAACAATGTATTTCAGGGCCACTTGGTAAAATTCATCCATTTTTGATCATCTAGGGATAATGAGTGTTTGATGGCAGAAACTGGGGGATACTCTGTAATATCCCCCGTTAAGGGGAGCTGGTGTGATTTACAAACAATACGCCACGTCAGTCCGCTTGGATCTGGAGTGGGTTGGGGTCTTAAAAAGCTGTCCCCGGGAGGAAACATTAACGGCCGTTGATGGAGCTCTGGTGGGAGTGAGTATCCTCCGGTGAGGGATTCTGACAGCCACGACAAACTTTGTTTTTTGGAAATCACTCATTAGACGAGGCAGGTAGACTTTTTCCGAGCTTGTGGGCTTCTGATTATAAAACTCTGAGCATGTTTGATAGCAGGAAAGGAATGCCTGTCACTCAAAGCTGACATGTGATCGCCTCCAACTGGCAGGTAGCTCTGGCTGGCTGGAAATTCCCAGGTTACAGCATCGCCCCCAAACAGATTCACTACAAGTTACATCTGAAGCCTACACGAGTCAATAAAGTTTCCTTTGCAAGTCCCCCCCATTAGAACTCTTAGGGTGCTCCCTCAGACAGAGTGTTCAGAGCTCAAATTCAAGGACAGAGCAGGAAGTCTGCAGAAAAACTGAGCACAGGCTGACACCACGTGCACTGTCTTGATCACACTCGTCTGTAGCACAGGGGCCATGCAGGCTCGTTAAACCTGTGTCACCTGCCTCGAAACTTCTACTTTGGAATACTCTGTACCTTCAGCCTTATGAGGTGAAGATGGGTGTTCATCATCCCTTGCCTTTCTTCCCTAACTCAGTTGTCATGGCTACCGTCATCTTGGTCCCTTGTTAGCTGGAAATGGAACACTGCAGCTTCCCGCTAGTCGGGGTTGTAAAAGATCATTCTGGCTTGACCGAGGTGGGAGAATATATAGTGACTGAGTGAAGTCTGAAAACACTGGATGGTGTTTAATACTATTAACTGAGTAACAGAGATCTAGAAATGTCTACAAGAGATACATCAAAAGAATAAGGGGTAAGATAAATTTTAGAATGACAACACATGCAGCCCTGGCTGGTGTGGCTCGGTGGCCTGAGTGCCGGCCTGTGAACCAAAGGGTCGCTGGTTCAATTCTCAGTCTAGGGCACATGCTTGGGTTGCAGGCCAGGTCCCTAGGAGGGGGCACACGAGAGGCAACTACTCACTGATGTTTCTCTCCCTCTCTTTCTCCCTCCCTTCCCCTCTCTAAAAATGAGTAAATAAAATCTTTCAAGAAAAGAATGATTACATGTGTAATGTTCAAGGGGCACATGTCAAATACTCATTTTTTAATCAAAATGTAATAATAGTATTTGGAAAGAGAGACAGTGGTGGTATTCTTTACTTTGATTTATAGTTGAATTAAAACATATTTTGTGAGCATACAAAGGGGCAATTTATTATTTCATGAATAATGGTAAGACTCACTCTTCCGCTCTTTGCTCTCACTTGCAGTTGCTCAGCCCTGGGTTATTTGTCCTGCCTTCTAACACGGATGGGGCATGCGTGCGTGCATGCGTGCGTGTGTGTGTGCGTGTGTGTGTTTGTCTGGAATGCTAAAGAGGTTACTGCAATTTTAGGAATTTCAGTGAAGGGAAGTATTAATTGATGGTCAATAAGCCCTACACAAAAGTTGCAACTTCTATTGATGGTATTAATGTAAAGATTACAAAAAGAAACATGAATGTCAGCATATGAATGGAAACTAAGGTGAACTGTTTTTTAAAACTAACCTAAATACCTTATTTTCAATAAGGATCCAGTGACATGAAAACCAGCAGTGTGTAATTCTAATCTGATGTCGACCTGTCCGTGGCTCATCCTGGGTCCGGGGACCTCTGTTAGCACCATGAATAGACAGAAAGAGCAAGTCTGCATCACGGCTAACACCAGGGAACTGGGAACTTTTAGAATTTTACCAGTGTGATCAAGTTAGTATCGTGTCTAATGTGTTGTCTTGGCTTGCTCTGCAACAGCATATTCCAGAACAATCCCCAAATCTGTTTTAAATAGTACTTCCATTCAATCAGGCTGATTTCCCTATATTGTACTCTAATTGGCCCCCCTGCAAAAACAAACAAACAAACAAAAAAAAAAAACAAAAAAGACTCCTGTATAATTAAACTCAGCTTATTTTGAGGAAGGTTTTCACTTCAAATATTTTTATAACCATCATATAGGGATTAGCTTTTAATTTTCAGATGAGTAGAGAATCTGTCACCAAAGTTTATATCATGTGGCATAAAATTATTATTTAGCCCACCTGTTGCACAGAATCCGATTGTTTCCCTTCTTTCGCATCACTTTTCTTTTCTCTTCTGGCAAATTACAAAAACTCTGGGGAGGAAAACATACACGAGCACCTCAGGTCGTTGCTTTCCCCCACGGGACACGGTTGAAGGAAGCCCGCAAGTCATTCTGACATTGCTCCAAAGGGGAAGGCCTCTGGAGTCGCCATCGCTGTGCCACTCACGGGGACTCAGCCCCCAGAAGGCAGTGGGGCCACGCGAAGGTCCTCGGCCGCCCTAAACAACTGGACCCCCGTGAGCCACAGACTGGCTTCCTCATCCCCCGCCCGCTCACCACAGAGAGCCTGTCTCCTCCTTTACGGAGACGACGGCCCGAAGGATGGACCGATGCCGTCTTTCTTCTGTGTCACCTCAAAGTTTCCCTGCTTCTTGTTCATACTTGCATCGCCGTTCTCTAGCACAGCAGCTTTCCACCTTTTTAATCTCACGGCACACCTACACTAAATACCGAAACATATTTTTGTCTGATCTCACAAAAGCAAGGTGTCGTTTTGACTCATTCATGCCACATGGCTGTAGTATTGGCTGTTGTCGACTTGAGTTCTCATTGAGTCCTCACCTGTCCATCAGCTATGGGATTTTAACTGAGATTTTTAACCCCCCAGAAGTTTTCCCTTTTGTGGAAAAAAAAAAAAGGACCTTGGATCATTGTGAAGATTAATTCTTCATAGACATGCAATGATTTAGCATGCAACAAACAAAATAATGTCTCAAAAATGGGCAGCTAATACTATCCACTCACTGCAGTTATTCACTGGGCACCTATGCCCTGCCGGGGGCTGTGGCCGTTGCTGGGGGTGCAGGGACAGGTGGGGGTGACTGGGGCCCTGCTTGCATGGAACGCTCCATCTTAGCCAATGGTTTCTAGACACTAACATGTTTCAGATGCACTGGGGGACTTGTGGGAGCACAGAGGGTAGGGCCCCATCTCAAGGGTTTCTGACCCAGTAGGTCTGCAGTAAGACCCAAGAATGTGCATTGCTTTCTTTCTCTTTAAAAAATTCAAAGGAGGTGGCACTGCTGGGATTCAGTTGGGTAAAGGAGGTCCCTTGAAAGAGAGGCAATTAAAAATGGGCTCTGAACAAGAATACCCACCTCCCACTGCTCTTGCAAATCCTGAGTGGGCTAATGCATTTGAAGGCTGGATGGTGTCATAAACATGGTAAACAATCAACAAATAGTATCTCTGGTGACAATGATGATGATGAGAGAAACAATGAGGAGAAGGGGCCCTGGACAGGTGGAGAGGCTGGTGAATTTCAAGTAGCACAGTAGAAAGCATCTGACCAAACAGCAGAGTTTAGAGTAAGCATGGCATGATGAGAAAGGTTAAGTTAAATTAGAGGACTCATTGGAGGAATCAGAAAAACAGAGAGGAAGGTTCATGGCAAGATTGAAGAGGACTGGAGTGTCAGACTGAAGACTGATGCATTCAGATTTCCTTCATTATAGACAGTGAAGAGCCACTTACGTCTGATGGACTTCCGTTGCCATCTGATGGGTCATTCAGTCTTCTAAGAGAGGCGTACGTTGTAGCTACATTTGCCCAGCACAACACGGTGCACAGGAAGATGCAGGCAAGGCAATGATAATCTTTTTTAAAAGATTTTATTTATTTTTAAAGACAGAGGGGAAGGGAGGGAGAAAGAGAGAGAGGGAAACATCCATGTGTGGTTGCCTGTCATGTGCCGCCTACTGGGGACCTGGCCTGCAACCCAGGCATGTGCCCTGACTGGGAACTGAACCAGCAACCCTTTGGTTTGCAGGCCTGTGCTCAATCCACTGAGCTACACCAACCAGGGCTCAATGATAATCTTTATCTGAAGTGGTCCATGAAGTTGATTGGCAATTTCACTTTCAAATAAACAGTTACTCTTTCTAATTTGTCAGAATTTGCATTTCCAACAAGTTAAGATGAGCTGCTGATGGTACTGGTATGAGAATCCCTCTTTGAGATTCACTGGTCTAGTCTCTTATCTTCCCTGTTGTTTTTGTGGCCCTGACACCTGTCTTTCTCTGGCTGGTGCCACCATATTCCTCGACAAGCTGGAGAACTTGGAGGCATCCTTTATTCTTCCTTATACTGTTCTTTCTTTCTCACTGCCACCTCTTTTATTAAAAATCTTTGTTCAGTAATAATATAACTTTTTCTAGCTAATCTCTTCCTTTTATATTTTTTCCTGCTTGCTACTTGCAGATTAATGTTCTTAAAATAAACTCAAAATATGTCAATTCCATGCTCCAAGCCCTCTTCTGATTTTCTGCCTTCAGAAAAAAATTCAAATTTATGACTTCAGACATTTCAGGCTTCAGTGCTCTGGCCTCAGTAATAACTCTGATGGAGTAAGTAAAAACCCTTCAGAATTTGGAGACATTTGATCTTGATTGGAGAAAAAAAACATTTCCCAGAAACGAACATGATATGGGTTCATCAGTGTAAAAGAGCATGGTGTATTCATGTGCGTTTCACCAAGCATTGCATTGGGGTTAAACGGATGCTTCTCAAACAGTGTCTCTCCACTCACTCACTTATGTTTCTCACCTGGGCTCTGATTCCTCAGGCCCAGAATAGTGGGAACTTCACCATCTTCATTTGTAACCAGCTGCTATAGCTCAACACAAGAGAACCACTCTCCTAGATCAAGATCGGGAAAGAGATAAAGGTAGAAAGATAAAGTAAGGGCGGGGAGGGGAGGCTTAAAGATGAACATGCAGACAGCCACTTTCAGGGGTTCGCCACAGAGAGTAGTTACAAATGGGGAGAATGTGCTGGGCTCAGGAGGAACTGTCTTGGGGAGCGCCAGCGGGAAACCCATGCTAGAGCAGTTCCGGTCAGAGAACAAAGGTGACAGTAGGGATCCAACGCCAAGGTTGTTCAGGAGGCATTGCAGAGCTATCTCAAAAATAACTCGGTGTTCAGTTAGACGGAGCAGTGAGGGAAGGGGAGAACTGAGGAGTGATACACTACGTTTTCTATTCGGGGTATCCGGAGCGTAGGAGTTGCCATTAACTAGACATAAATCACAGGCGAGAGAGAGAACAGGCGGGGGATGAGGGGAGGAGATAATTAACTTGGTTTTGGTCATGCTGAGTTTCAACTGGGTTGGATGCAGCGAAGATGTGTGGAGGATCTGTAACGTGCCAGCATCACGCAAAGCAAAGGGGGGCAACAGGGAGGAAGATAGACAGTCCCTGCCCCCCATCCCTGGAGAGAAGTGAACGCACAATTGCAGTAATGCTGGATCCGTGCACGGCTGGTGAACCACCAGGTGCCTTGGGAGTGCGTGGCAGGTGTCCCTGTCCTAGTGTGGGATGGCAGAGATAGTCCTGGAGGGCTTCCCAGAGGAAGTGTCATTCCATTAAGACCTGAGGGTTACACTGGAGTTTCAAGTCAAAGGTCAAAGGAGAGGAGAGAAAACATGTGCCTAGAAAAGGACCAGTGGGTGCAAAGCCCAGAAGTGACCGAGTGAGGACTGCCTTTGCGGAGCACAAGGGAGTCTGTTGGAGCAGAAGTGAGGAGTGAGGTAATAACCCTTAGGGAACAGATCAATTAGGGTATTGTTCACTCTTCGATAATAAAAAGATGCCCAGAAAAACGTGTTTGATGTGAGAGGAGCTTCTCTCCCCACAGTGGAACAGTCTGGTAGGGAGCACACTGAGGGCCTCTGCCCTCCTCGACACGGGAGCTTCGATCCCTGGTCCAAAGCAGGTCAGTTCTTGTCACCTCCGGCCAGAAAGGTGCAAGAGGGGGTCCAGGCAGTTTAACGAGAAGCCTTAGAAGTGGAATGCATCACCTCTCCTGTCATCCCAGTGGCCAGAACCTAGGCATACGCCACTGCTAGCTGCAAGGGAAGGCAGGGAACAGGGCCCCGTGCCCAGCTGATAGCCCCCAGCAGGAAAGAGGCAGGAGGGATAGTGTAGTACAGCCGCCTACAATAGAAGCCAGCCAACAACGGGGCTTGGGAGCAATAGCAAGGATTTCCAACCACTTCCTAATGGAACTTGATAGATGTGAGATAGAGTGTAGCATGAAGAGATTTCTAGAGAGTTCTATAAATACAGGTTTCAGTGATAGCAGACTTGATCAGGGAGACCAGTGAGGGTGAAGGAAAAGCAGAATGTAAGGAGGAAAGGGGCCATTGGTCAGGAACGGTCTATATATATCTTTATATAATGTATATACAAATATGTCACATATATAATTATCCCACTTGCAGATGAAAAAACTGAGACCTCGGCTAAAAAATTGTCGGCAGCCACAGCTGGCGAGAGAGACAGAGCCATGAGACTCAATCCCAAATCCGTGTGACACACCGTTTTGCACACACACTGTCCTGGTACACAGGCTAGGGTCGGAGAACCGTTTTCTGAGCGAAGGAGTGCACACTAACAGGTTTGGGTGGGCTGTGGCCACTTTGCTGAGAGCGCCTCCATCACAACTAAAATCTGAGCGTGTTTCTTTTGACTTCACGCAAGTCTGTGAAAGTAGGAGGTCGATCTGACAGCTGCCTGGTTCTGAATTCCACACAAGTTACTCAGGAAGAGTGCTGACATGGTAGCTAGCTACAGAGTTACCTCTAAGCATAAAGCTGTTTTTCATCTGCTCCTGAAGATGGGTTTGAAGGGCCCCCTTCGCCCCAGCTATTAAGGGGGTCGCAACTAAACCACGCTGGATCGGCTGGGTAAACGCCGTATTTCCTTTTTACCACCTTTTCCCCCCAAGTCGCACTGCAGTGAGTTACAGCCTTATTCATCACTTCTTCTCTAGAAAGACACTTTGAAAAATTGGGGCTTTGTAGTAACATTGACAGCAAGAGCAGGTATTGTCAGCTCCCATTAGCATGAATTTAATCTGCGGTTCGCTACCATAGACAACTAATACCACCCCGCGGTGGGCATTCCTGGGAGAAATGAGAAGGCGCAGAAATAAGCACAGTTGCAGCAGATGCAGAGAGACAAGCTTTGGGGGAGAATTAAATGCAGGCTGTGTAAATAGTTTCTTTTCTTTTATCAGTAATGAAAAGTTCCTAATCCACTCTGTGCTGGGAAGACCATGGTGGGGGTATGGTTAATTGGTCTTGAAGGACAATTAATATCTGTCAGGAGCACAGACAACACACACAGGTTTTGCAAACAGTCAGTCCCTTTGCCCCCTTTTCCTCTGTTGTTCTGTTTATTGTGCCCAGTTAATGTGCTCTTTTGCCATGATAATCTCCAGCTAAATGGTAATTGCTCTACTGACGGCATTACTGTACATTTTTGACAGATCATTATTCATACTTAACCACTTGACCTGGAATAAATGTTAAAGCAATTACCACTGAGAGCTGTTCTATGAGAAAATTGAGGCAAAGTTTAGAGATAATCAAAATGCAAAGCTGATCATGATCGCAATTGGAAAAATGGCAAATCCTATTAAACAGATTTTTATTAGCCAAGTTGATGCCAGTAGATATTATCTGGTAATTTAGTCTTATTAAAAAGAAAATAAAGCAGCTAATTGTTTACTATTCTGGAACTTATTCCAGCTTGCAATTTGCAACTGAAATTAGGCTTTATGTGGCTCATCTATTTTGTCACATTGAAATATGAAATCATTTGGTACAAAGCGCATCTGCTTGGTGCCTCTCACATTACTGGAAAAATCCCTCATTCAATATGTTTGGGACCTGTTGAGGCATGGTGGATGGATTAATTTATACCAACTGATATGAAAGCTAATATTCAGTATATTTTTATTAGCTCAGATATCTCAAACGTCTGTGTTTCTAGGGATTAAATTTGATCCCTCCTTTATCTTTCTTTGTATTCAAACACTGACACAAATATGTGTTTGTTAAGTCAGAGGGCAACAGGCTTCTGAAAGCATGTGCCATACGTTCTAGTCCTTAGGAAGAAAGAAGTCAAGTGTGGACTCAAACCCATGCACACGAGTGTAAGGAGCAATGATACATTTTCAGCACATTTGAACATAAGTAATTTTAAAATTTTGTCGGCAAAAAATCTTATGTCCACTGTGTGGTGATGAAAATACTTAATTATACTCAATTATCTAAGGATGATTTGAGAATGCATGGGGAAGGTTCTTTCCCCCCTTGGTCTTAACCTTCCACTTTGCAATCAGCACGTCCCCGGGGGGCTGGCTCTTTAGCGTGAGCACACACCCCCGTGAAACCCGCGGCTTTCTCTCCCTGTTTTACGTGACCCGAGCGGCTCGTGGGCACACAAGCTTTCCAGATGACGATCTTTGGAAAGTTGTCTGTGCACAGAATCTTTCCACAATAAGTTGAGAAATTACTCAACACAACAGCCCTTGACAAAAATCCCATTTGAATTTCTGCACGGAACTCCCTTCCCCCCTTCCTTTTTGAAGGCCGCTGCGCTAAGAGTTTGGGGTCAGTCGGTCTTTGGGTGACTCTAGAGCGGAACTCTAATCAAAAGCATGCACCAAGGGGACAGGCATTCTTAAACAGATAGTGTAAAGTTTTACGGGCCCTGCGGAGCCATGAGCCCCGTTTGAAAACCACCGTTAAAACTCAGAAAACCGATCACTGATATGTCGGCGATATTGTTGTCCTGGGAGGCGCCGTTACCTGGTCCCCTCCAGCTGGTTGCTGCAGTTTCTGTATTAATGGAGGGTTTTTTCCACAGTTAAGGAAAGGAGAGACTTTCTTTTAATAAGTCCATAAAATATTAAGTAGGTTTTCCCCTCGTTCTCCTGTCATGTTCTTCTCCCAGAGGTGGCCTTTCAACAGTCCAACACGCATCCATTGGGCAGTCACATAAGGAGTGGCAGTTTGTAAAAGCCCACGTTCTGCTTCTCAGTTCTTGAACTCGGCCCTGTCGAATTGACAGTGTTCGAGACCTCAGACGCTAATTATCTGCTGTTCGGGCAGCAGTAGCGTTTCCTTCTACAGAGGTTTCCCCCAAGGGTGTTCCGGGTGTCCTAGCAATGTGCTGGCCGGAACGGCAAAGAATGCCACGGGGCTGCAGTGCATTTGCTATGTTGGTTAGCTTAAAGTTTTTTCTGATAGAGCGTGTGAACTTCAAAATTCAAGTGGAGATTTAACCCACTCTGGCTTATGAATGCTGAATTATTTGACCTCAGATATAGATGTAAAGCTAAATAGAGTTGTGACTTCTCCAGTGTTTCACTCGATGCTGAGTTTGCATGGTACGTAGTGTCCGTGGGCTGAAATGATGGAGCGGTCTTCATTTGTTTCTGAAAATCTGCAAAACCCCGTAGGCTTTCACATTTTCATGTGCGTAGACTGTTTCTGTTGACTGCATTGGTTACTTTAATCAATATATGTGTTCTGCAATGAATGTACTATTTTTATGTCTTTTTTTCATTTCTTTAAAAATGTTTGACTTTGCTGAGGTCACGTCGGTTAATCAAATACAGATTTCAGGTGCACAGCTCTGTAGCACATCGTTTGTATATTGAGTTGTGTGTTCACTGCCCCAGGTCCAGCTTCCTTCTGTCACCCTTCAGCCCCCCTTCACCCCCTTTTTACCTCCTCTCACCCCGTTTCCTTCTGGTAATCACTGCACTGTGGTCAGTGTCTGTGAGTTTTTTTATTGCTTGTTTTCTTTGCTTAATCCCTTCACTTTCCCCACCTCCAGCCCTGATCGCCATTTCATCTGACAGCGGCCACTGTTGTCTGTGTCTGAGTCTGGTTCCATTTTGTTTGTTGGTTCATTTTGATCATTAGGCTCCACATGTCAGTGAGATCATATGGTACTTGTCTTCCTCTGACTCATCTCCCTCAGCACAGTGCTCTCCAGGTCCACCCATGCTGTCACAAAGGGTAGGATGTCCTTCTGTTTCATAGCTGAGTAGCATTCCATTGTGTAAATGTACCCCACATGTTATCCACTCATCCGCTGGTGGGCACTCTGGCTGCTCCCAAACCTTGGCAACTATAAATGATGCTGCTATGAACTCAGGGGTACATTTATCTTTTAAATCAGCATTTTGGGTTTTCTTGGGATAAATACCAGAAGTGGGATCG
This sequence comes from Phyllostomus discolor, assembly GCF_004126475.2. Lineage (NCBI taxonomy): Eukaryota > Metazoa > Chordata > Mammalia > Chiroptera > Phyllostomidae > Phyllostomus > Phyllostomus discolor. The sequence continues at coordinate 88,716,170 of NC_040913.2, read as the reverse complement.
CTGGGTCATCAGGCAGTTCCATTTTTAATTTTCTGATGTAACTTCATACTGCTTGCCACAGCAGCTGCACCAATCTGCAAAAATAGCACATAAGGGTTCCCTTTTCTCCACATCCTCGCCACCACTTATCGTTTGTTGATTTATTGATGATAGCCATTCGGACAGGTGTGCGGTGGTATCTCATTGTGGTTTTAATTTGCATTTCTCTGGTGATTAGTGATGTTGAGCATCTTTTCATTTGCCCATTGGCCATCTGTATATTCTGTTTGGAGGAGTGTCTATTCAGGTCCTTTGTCTATTTTTTAATTGAGTTGTTTGTTTTTTTCACTGTTACCTTGTTTATAAATGTTGGATATTAACCATTTATCAGCTATATCATTGGTGAATATGTTGTTCCAGTCAAAGGGTTTACTTTTAACCCTTTGGCTGATGGTTTCCTTTGCTGTGCAAAAACTTTTTCATTTGATATAGTCCCAGTTGTTCATTTTTCCTTCTGTTTCCCTTACCTGGGGAGATGTATCAGAAATAATATTTCTATGAGAAATGCCCAAGATTTTACAGCCTATGCTTTCTTCTAGGATTTTAATGGTTTCAAGTCTAATATTTGAATTCTTACTCCATTGACTTTATTTCTTTGTCTGTTGTAAGAAGATAGTCTTGTTTTATTTTTTACATGTATCTACCCAATGTTCTGAACACCATTTACTGAATAGACTATCCTACCCCATTCCATGTTCTTGCCTCCTTTGTCAAATATTAACTGGCCATAAAGATGTGGGTTTATTTATGGGCTCTCTATTCTGTTCTGTTGACCTATATGCCTATTTTTAAACCAGTACCTTGCTGTTTTGATTACTATGGCCTTATGGTAAGGCCATAGGTATGTTAAGGCATGTAATTCCTCCAACTTTGTTCTCAAGATTACTGGGTCTGAGGCCACTCAGCGAATGTCCCAGGGTATACCAAGTTCATCTGCCACCCACCAGGTGCTCGAGCACCTTTGTGGTTGGGTGGGGTCTCAAGGAGTCATCAGGGTGGGGCCTGAAGGGTTTATCAGGCCCAAACAGACCAAGACTTGGTCGTGTGAAGGGGAGGCTCTGCACCAGTGGGTGGTGTGAGGGAAGCATGGCCCGTGTCCCAGAGCAGCGCCACTCAGTCTGCCGCAGCGTCTGCTGGGAGTCACGTCTCAGCAGGGCAGAGCCCAGGGTCCTGAGGGCAGGGCTAGCAAATGGCCTCTGTGGGGAAGGCACCTCCGGCCAGGTCCATGGGTAAGTGGGGTTATCCATCCTACCCCAAAATTCACAAACTCAGTCCCTGACACCCCCCAAGCTGCTCAGAGCTCTACCCCCTGGCCCCGGAAGCTGACTCCATAGCAGCTTAGTTTTTACTTTTATGCATAGCACTTGCACCAACATCCCTTGCGCCCTTTCTCTTGAATACTGGCATCCCAGGAATCTGAGCCTAGAACTCTCCTCCTGACCTTGGCCTGGGCATAGACCCGAGCCTATTCTTTCATTAGGGCATCGTGTCAACGATGTTAATGTGTGCTTCCCACCAAATAATTTTCGTATTATGAAGTTGCAGAAAAAAATCCATGCATGCCTCACGTCAGCTGCATAATGAAAGAGCTGAAGTGAGTCACAGAACAATCAACAACTAAGGGCTTTATATTCTTCTTCTTGAATGGTCCTACACATTGAGTCTGCCCAATGGATTCTAAGAGGCTTTTTTTCCCCCCTTAGCATTACTTTTACCCTCTCCTCTGCCATTTTCTATGAGCACAGACAGGGCAGAAAAGGAGGATAAAATGCTCCAACAGCTGCCCACCAGTGTTGGTGGTGAATGGCCATTGACTAATTAGAGATAAAGATTAAAAACTGTAATCGAATTCAAGGTCAACTATGTCCTGAGCCTCGAACCCACACACTACTAATACATTGGCTGGCAGGGATAGTTTGGTTTCCTGCTTTCCATTTTTATGTAATACTGGACCAATTTCTAATATGTAAAGTCATTTCCATTTTTTAAAAGATTTTGTTTATTTATTTTTAGAGAGGGAAGGGAGGGAGATAGGGAGAGAGAGAGAAACATCAATGTGCAGTTGCTGGGGGTCATGGCCTGCAACCCAGGCATGTACCCTGACTGGGAATCAAACCTGTGACACTTTGGTTCGCAGCCCGAGCTCAATCCACTGAGCTACGCCAGCCAGAGCTCAATTTTTTTTTTCAATTGGATCAGAAAACTGGTTACTGGTAACCCAGCCAAACAAATGCTCTGCTTCAAGGACATTTTTCCAGGGGACCGGACAATGTTGCGTGTGGAAGGCCTCATTTCCCTGCCCCTGTGCGGCTTCAGGTCCTCCACTCCTGTCCCTGGTCTAACTGTCCCCACCGCCATTGGCTGGTGGCAGTGGATCCGGCTCCCTCCCGGGTCCTGCGTGATCCCTCGCCTGTTGTGAAGCAGCAGCAACTGCTTGGCTTTCCCCAGAGACACCTGGATTTGAGGACAGTAGGCATTCTAACGGGACTGTTGAAAATCTATCAAAATTATATCATGAATAATTCAAGACTATCTACTTTTTTCTTCCAATCCATTTCTCCTCTCTTCTCTCCTTTTCCATCCGCATTCTTTCCTGGACACCTCCAGTCCCTTATCCGCATTTTCATTAATGAGCTCACTGTTTTTAGGGGAAATATTACAAAACAGATTCTAGGCAACACAGAGTGAGGCAAAGTTAATTCTAGTTCCGAACGAAAGGATTGGGGAAGGTTTTACAACACATGACTTGTTATGGTAGCCTTACATGTATGTGCTGTGCCATTTCAGCCAGCGAGGATGGGGAGAACATCCTTCCAAATTAGAGGGGCACATTTTCCAAGTGAGGTCGGACTCCCACATCCCCCACTGGGGCGGGCGATGAGCAGCGGGAAGAAACATGCGAGGGACGGCCAACTCTTCCCGGGTGGACACCGCTCACCGCTTCCCTGGGCCGTGGCCACCGGCCCTTCCTCGGGGCGCCGTGTCTGGTTTCCGTGCGGCTCCTTCTCGGTCATCGATGCTGCCATCTTCTGCACCCCTAGCGGCTCCGCTTTAGCTTTCCAGATGAGTTCACGTTTATCTTCTTATTCTTCCCTTCTGTCATTGGCCTTGAAGACTTCAGCTGTCAGGTGACCGCATTAAGGGCTTTTTGAGCATAAAGATCTTCATTATCACTCAGCAATGATTTACTATCGTGGCTAAGAGGCTGTGGAGCTGCACCACCTGGACAAGTTTCTTGTCATTTCTGCACCTCAGTCTCCTCATCGTTTAATAGGGATGATAATAGTACCTATTATAGGAGATTATTGTTGTGAAGCTTAAATGAGTTAATGCATCAAAAGTGCTTAGAGTGATGACCTAACACGTCTTCTTAGCTCTCCGCCATCAGATTATAGATGTCTCTATGAACTTCCAAGTTCATTACACAAATTCTACACGGGCCATGCCTTGTCTATACAGAGCTTCAGCAGCCAGAGGCCTGCGTTCTGGTGTCTGTCCCCCGTTCCCAGCCTGCTCGCGAGACCCAGCCGTCTGTCACATCAGCGGTGCCCTCTGTCTGGTCCTACCCCTTCCACTCTGCCACCTGCTCCTGGTCCACCTGTATCGCTCACCTGGGCTCTCAGCCCTCGGGCTTCTGCCAGAGAAGCAGGAAGAGCCCTGGACGGGACAAATGCTGCTTGATCGCTAGGCTGTGCGTCAACTCCTTTAATCCTCCAGCTCTCCCAAGGAACTTAGAGATTATATTTTCTTCTCTTTAAAGTGAGATATTAATCTTACTAGTGGGGAACATTAAGAGGACCAGTGTTTTCCAAGTATTTGGGTGTGATGAACTCATTCCATCCTTGCGTCAATTCCTTGGCAGGTGTTGTTCTTGTTCCTACTTCAGTGCAACAGAGAGGGGCGCTCAGGTAGGTGAGGTGGTGTCGCCAACTCACGTTCCAGAGCTCAGCCACGTCGGCCTCCAGACTCCGCTGGAGCACATCCAGGACCCACACTCCCGGGCACTCTGACGTCGTCTCTTCCTAAACTCTGAGCGCGGCCTGGAACTCTGTGGGTGCTGGATGTTAGGTCATGTTTTCTCAACATTTAAACTAGCCCTTAAAACATTACCAGGAATAGCATAGGAGCATTGTTTCAAGTGCAAATAGAATGGAAGACAGACAAAGAAAACTAAAAGCTTCCTTTTCTTTTTCTCCTAAGCTCATCCCCTGAGAGAAACACATTGTGGTGCGTCCTTCCAAAATGTTCTATTCCTATTCAAGGGCCGATGCGAATAGTATTGGCATTTATACATATATTATGAATGTATATATTACAGGTGCATATTTTTTTGTTAATGGGTGGAATCATTATACACACACACACACACACACACACTTTCTGCACAGAGACAAGGGAGATCATTTTTAAACACACTCCTTCGATTTTGGTAATAAAATGAAAATGTTCAAGAAAGAAATATAAAATGTGAGAAGGTTTATTTAACTTCATAGGTATGTATATTTCAGTAAAAAATTTAAAAGTAGATAAATTAATAGTATGGTATATACATGGAAAAATAATGAATTACCATATTCTGCTGTATATAATGTGCACACTTTTGCCCAAATTTTTGAGGGGAAAATAAGGATGTACATTGTACATGGGTAGTTCTAATTCTGTATCTGTATAAATGTTTTTAATTCTTTTATGTATGCATATGTATTAAAAGTATAACTCTAGAAAGCAATAAAGATACCCATATGTAAAATGACACCCTGGAATACAATAATCAGTTTTGTTTCTAAATACAAATAAATAAATGACTTAAAATTTAAAAAAAATTTTCCTGGAAGTTTGGGTCAAAAACATGGGTGCACATCATATGCTGCAAGATACGGTAATACTTTTTAAATGGCATGTATATGTTCTTTAAAATAAAGCCTGTGCCTACATGTTGGCTGTCACAGCAGTGAACAGTTCTATTTTAGGCAGTAACTTCTGCAAACTCATCCATGATTTTTCACTGTTGGACTTCATTGAAATTATAGTCAAACTTGTCAAAATACTTACATACATACTTGCTTATTGTTGACTGAAGCATATTTTTTATTAATTTTGATCTTGGAAAGTTTCCTTTACATGAGACAACATGCACCAATTGGAATAAGTCTTAAATGTAAGGAAAATCAGGCAGTGATTCATATAACCCCATTCTACAAAAAGCTTCCAGGAATTGCAATCATTTCTAGGTATTTTTTTTCTTTGGGGATAAATTTTAGCAGCTTTCAGATATATATCCAGTCAAGAACTTTCCACTCACACGCCTTCCCCAGAAAAGTCATTATAAATTCCCATGACATTTTGTAAGGACTTCCAAAATGCATGATGGTTCAGAATTGTCCAAGCTCCCTGCTGAGAGTAGTCGGTGCCCCCACTTCCCACGTGTAACCAGGGGATGCCACAGAAGCAACGATGGCCCAGTGACAGAAAAGATAAACAACAGAGCTTGAGTCCTGGCTCCCAGAATCAACACGAGCCGCGAGCCAGCCGCCTGCTCTACGACTGGAAGTTCTGTGAATTAAGACAGAACAGAGCCCCTAGATGGAACAGAAGATCTGTTAAGGGGTGAGGAATACAAATGTGCTGTTTTGAAGTTCACATGTAGTTTGAAGCCACAGTAACCTCAGCAATTGTCTCAACCTTAGACCAACAACAGTTTTGTCAGGAAGAAGGACTTCATCACTGACACTTAGGGAGTGCTGGTACACCGTGAAAAGAAGCACGCCAGATGTGGGGAGTGCCAGGCGTGTTTTTAAACGTGCTACAGAGGACCCGCCCCTTGGCTGCCTGCACTGGCGTGGCCCTGCTCCCTCTCTCGGCCCCGGGCACACCTGGACACACTTCCACCCCAGTCCCATTCTTGAAGCAATACAGAGCCCTTCCCCACCAGCACAGAAAAAAAACGTCTCCCTCATTCTTTTTCATAACTACACCATTTCCCCTGTATGGAAACAGCCACACCATTTTACTTTGATGAACGCTCAAGTTTTTATTGGTGCAAACAGTGCTGTAACGTATACTCTTCCACGTGCATCTTTGCACAGCGTTGGAGCAAACAGGTAGATTCCTGGAAGTGCAGTTCTCCCTAAATTCCAGAGTCTCCTCCCCACCTCTCACTTGGCATGCCCCTCCCTGCACACCCCGCGCCTTCACCGGGACGCCGCCCCTGCTGTCTCCGCCCATTAAGTTCCTTCTGTCGGCCTCACTGGGTTCTTTCCTTAATCTCCATCCATTCATGTCTGCCCTGAAGACCCACACCAGAGAGGGCTTCTGAAACGGTCTCTCCCTCACGCCACTCCTGCCTTCAAAAATCTCCCACCACTGCCATCGGTCTATGATAAGGGCTCACAACCCATCCTCTTCGGAGAAAGCTCTAGAAATCCGGGAAGTGGATGAGGACCTGCCACTGAGGCCCTGAGGTGTGAGACATGCAGCTTAAATGGTAACCAGCCATCTCCTGTTTAAACTCATGACTTATGTCTCCTACAAGAGCAGTTTTACTGTTGTTGGTTTTACATCGCATTTCCTCGATATTTCTTTTTTTTAAGATTTATTTATTTATTTATTTTTTAGAGAGGGAAGGGAGGTAGAAAGAGAGAGAGAGAGAGAGAAACATCAATGTGTGGTTGCTGGGGGCTGTGGCCTGCAACCCAGGCATGTGCCCTGACTGGGAATTGAACCTGCGACACTTTGGTTCACAGCTCAAGCTCAATCCACTGAGCTACACCAGCCAGGCGTTTCCTCGATATTTCAAATGAAGGGATATATTTCCACTGAGAGCCACATGCATGCATCTGTGCATGTGTGTGAGTGTCTGTTGGTGAATAGGATGAGTATATGAGTACATACACCAGCACACATACATGTGGACACATGTTAACACAAAGTCCCCAGTTCTCTGTCTGCCCTTTTGTACCCCTTCATAGTTGTGTCTCCCTTCTGCCGGCTTGTTAAGTTCACTTGTCACTCATTCTGCTCATCTGAAATCACATCAGTCCTGTGCAGGCCCCACTTTTATTCCTTGTATGAGTTGGCTGGGGTGGCCGCAGCAAGGTCTCACCGTGAGCAACGGAACCAACAGAAAACGTGTGTTTCATAGTTCCGTAGGTCAGAGGTTCAAGATCAAGGTGTGCACGGGGCTACATCCCCTCGGCAGGTGCAGGGGGGGAAGGGTCTCTCCCAGCTCCGGAGAGTGAGGTCCCAGCTCGTGGCAGCATAACGCCAACCCGCACACGGCAGTGCGCCTGCGTTCAGACTCCCCGTTCATGAGAACACAGGTCACTGGGAGAGCATTGCTGGTATTTTCAGAAGGAAGCACACATGGGTGAATTTCCTCTCCAGTTCCCTAAGATCTCCTGTTTGTTTTTTTCCATCTTTCACTGAGTTGAAAACAATCCGTTTTAAACGGCGACAAAATGCACGAGGATTAAAGTCCGTTGCAGGTCATTTCTGGGCCAAGAGAAGTAACACAGCAGCACCGCTCTGTGCTTCGAGACCTCGATGATCTGGCATCACCAGGGACGAAACCGTGAAAGTGAACTGGGCACTCCTAGCAATCACTCTGTACCACAGCGGACAAAGGGACAGGCACTGTGGCCTCCCCCACATCAGTATGACGGCACCTTAAATAATTATATTTGCAACAACCCCACTGGAAAATAAGGTTCCTTTCTGAGGCGCTGGTGGCCAGAACTTCAACACAGAGATTGGGGGGAGCCCACGACTCAGCCCGTCACAACTCCCGCTCTGAGCCTTGGCCCTTGCCACTCCTTCTCCCTGGAATGTCCGGGGTTGCCTCCACCCTTCCGACTCTCACTCCAGGACTCTGTAATATCACCTAGTTAAACTTGAGTTACATTTTAAGAGCTTGGTACCTTTTCATTTTGCCTGATAGCAAGGCCCTTGGGAACGTAATCATAGAGGATAGGTTGATGATAGATAGATAGATAGATAGATAGATAGATAGATAGATAGATGATAGATAGATAGGAAGGAAGGAGGGAAGAGAGGAGGGGAGGGGAGGGGAGGAGAGGAGAGGAGAGGAGAGGAGAGGAGAGGAGAGGAGAGGAGAGGAGAGGAGAGAGGAGAGGAGAGGAGAGGAGAGGAGAGGAGAGGAGAGGAGAGGAGAGGAGAGGAGAGACTGGAAGAAAACATTCCCCGTTGCCTAGTGAAGTGCTCTGCTCAAAATACCACCAATAATATGTACGTAAAGAGTGACTGAAGCTCCCTCATAATTTACAGCATTGTTAGGAGTAAAGAGGATGTCTGAGAAATATTTTTCCAGTAAAAACCTAACCCTATTTAAGCAGCAAGGGTTCAATTCCCCCAAATTGCCAAGAACATTTGATGCTAGTCGCTAAGTTTTACTGAGGACCCACCAGACGCTGGACACCGATGTCAGCACTTCCCATATGAGCGCATCTAACCTTGACCTTGCCCCTGAGAGACACTATAATCACCACCCACCTTTACATGATGAAGGGATCCGCAGAGCGGCTAAGTAACTTGTCGAAGGTCCTACATTGTTACATAGTTTCTTGGGAGTGGTACTGAGGCTGCGGAGCACCATGTGCTCCAAATGACTGGTCCAAACGCCCTGTATTTTATGGGGATACAAAGTATGTCCCTGAGACATACATCCTTTAAGGGGTACATTTTGAATAGGGCCTTCCCAGGAATCCTGGAGAAGTGGGGTTAGGGTTTTTTTGTAAATAGGCGATGTTACTCTTTTTCCCCATTTTTCTCCCATCGCCTTCTTCCTTCCTGCTTAGTTTCCCCAAGTCCCCTGTTCAGACCGGAGACTTACTTCAGCGAGGCCGGGCAACCACAGTCCATGAGCAGGTGAGGAACCTCTCCAAGGGGCGTGGTTCCTTCCATCACCTATGTGCACACCTGGGCAGATGTCTGTCCAGCGCCTGGCACACCTGGATGCCTCTTCAGTGCACCCGTCTGACCTTGACATTGGAGTCCCCAAATGAAGCCCGCCCTGTTTAGGGATGTTATGGCTGTGTTCACATGCTTGTTTGACAGGACCTCTAGAGAGAAGTCCAGTTTGTCTCTGCCTGCTCGAGTGATACAGTTCAACACAGTGTAACACACTGACACCCTGCATGGTGAGATATAAAAGATGGCTTTATTAGAAAGCTGTTCATAAAAATCATTGTATGATTACCCTGCTAAAAAGCAATGGACGATTTCTAATTTTAGACATGAAATTTGCTTTTCATAGGTGACCCAAAAATATATCTTACCCAGAAAAATGTGGAAGATAAACAGCTGATAATACTACTTCTAGAAATTGATTTCCACACTCAAGGTAAATGGATTGCAAGTATTGATTAGCACTTTGGAATGAATGCCATTTCATAATTTTTAATTAACCATTTGGTAATATTTAATGGAAACTACATAATGCAATATACATGAATTTGAGAAACAGGCAGGCCACGGTGCCAATGGCCTTGTCCGCTGTGGCACACCGTGATTGCTAGGAGTGACCAGTTTCTCCCTACATTTTCTTCTCTGGTGATTCCAGACTACCAGTGTCTCGGAGCACCGAGTGCTGCTGCTATGCTAACTCTCTCGGCCTGGAAAGGACCTGGAACACAATTCAAGCCCCGTGCTTTGTTGTTGCCATTCAAAATGGATTGTTTCCAACCCAGTGAAAGACAGGAAACAAACAAACAAAAGCAAAACAAAAAAAAAAACAAGAAATCTCAGGGAACTGGAGAAGAAATTCACCTAGGTGTGTTTTCTTGGGAAAAGCCTAGCAGTACTAGATAGCATTAGTGTTACCATAGACACCTGGAAGAGAAGTAAGAGGAAAGAGACTTGCACTTGGTCACAGGCCAGGAAAAACCGCAGGTCCGCCCGGCCGCGTAGCCCGCGTGCACGAAGGAGAAGAACAGAGCTGCGGCCCTCCCGGAGAGCACCACTGAAGTTCTGTGTGTGTGCTGCAGGAAGGGCCCGGAATTTAAATGAACCATTTATGCCTGGGCTGCCCCGGGGCAGGTACAAGGTGCATCAATAATGCAGTGTTTATTTGAAATATTTTATTATAACACACATTTATTACTAAAAAAAATCTAAACAGCGGAAAAAGCCTGCACTGCACAGGTTCAACTTCTGGACAAGTTATTTTCAAAATAGGATTCTCGGCAAATTATATCATTTCTTTCAATACTTCACCTGTGACACGATAAATAATGCATATTTATTTAAGGAGTGGTATTACACATCGCTACTTGTGTCGTACATAATTTATAGAAAATGATCTACCAGCACGGGTAGGTCATGTTCTCTGTGAAAGAAAATGGTTAGAATCAGAGAGTGGTGGAGGGCTTTAGGGTTTTCCTAGTGTTACAGGGAGCAAATCAGACCCCCTAACAAATTACTTCATGTTTCCCGAACATCATCATCAACTTGCCTTCCATGGTTAAGGGGAGGGCGACGGCTACTGAAGTTTGTCGTGAATTAATTGGCCCGTGCATGGCGCACAAATAACGCGGGAGGAGCTCGCCCTGACCCGGCTGGGTTTGCCGGCCCGGGGCGAGCGGAGGAGCCCGGCTGCGCTTCCCGAGGTCCCCGTCCTTGCGCGGGGCGCTGCGGGGTCTCTGGAGCAAACAGACCCCCAGCCACTCCTGCCTGCACTGCGTGGGAGCGGTGTGATTTGGGGCGGGCTTTTTCATCCCACTCTCCTTTTCCTCAGCAGAATCAGCAGAAAAATACAATAAAGGAAATGAGGCAAAACACCTTAGTGCCCGGTGCTCAATGCACATTATTCTTTCGTTTCCTGCTACGGCCTCCCTTGCCCATGGAGCGCGCATGCATCACGGCAGTCGGGTACCAGGTGGTTTGTCTGCTTCCCCGGGAAGTTGATTACTAACAGGTAGAAACTTTACCTTTTCCACGCTCGCTGAAATGGCAACGGGCGCGCACCTGGTACTTACGCTCCACTCGTGAATAGGGTTTCCCTGGGATGCGCTCCGGTGTCTCAGACAGGGTCGGACACTGGTCTGACTCAACACAGCACTGGGGACGTGGATGCCGGCGCGTGGGAAGGGCGGTACCCCAAGACGGAATAGGATTTTCCTCTTTTATTTTTCTTAAGGAAATGATATCCCTGCAAACTTCTTCAGTTCTAACTTAAGTTGCGGATTTCCAAAGCAGGTTCTTTTGACGGGGCGCTGGCATCCCTGCCCCCTGTAGGGGGTCGGTAACAGTGTTTGCCCACGGAGAACACACGGCGCGTGTTCTGGGCACTGCTCCTCCAACAACCCTGCGGGGGTCTGTCGGGGGAGGGGTTTGTACAGTGACAAAAGCGCCTGTGGAATTGCAGCCCCCTCCGTTAAGCATGTGTGTAACCCCTCTTCCTGTGACGTATACAGTGATACAGAATCCACTGTGACTTCTAAGTGAGGTTGAATGTATGTGATGCGCTCCAAGAAGACAAGATGTGCTTTATTTGTTATTTCTGTGTATGGTGCTCTCCTTAGTTTCGGAGACAAAAAGAGGAAAATGAACATTTATTGAGCACTTCCTGCCACCCAAGCACTGTGCTCAAGATTGTTCAAAATCATCTCACTTCAACCTAATTCTGTGAGGAGGGTGGTGATATATTCCTTTATTATGCAGGAGACTGAGCTTAGTGGAATTAACCAAGACCCTATGATGAATTACATGCAACTTTCTCCTCTCCCATCATACTGCGTGAAAAGACTCCTCAGGTTAAAGGGGAGAATAGTCTAGCATTTAGTATAAGAAGTTATCATAACGATTCTTTCTCATTACATTTTATTTCCACAACAGTGTACAGTACACACGAGAGGACATAGCAGGATGCAGGATACAGGGTACAGGATACGTGGGCACGAGAGGCCGTAGCAGGAAACAAAATAATGTGCACTGAGCACCAGGCACTACGGCGTTTTGCCAGTAGTGTACAAAAGTGATTTCACGTACATTACAGGTCCTAGAACTAATTTCCTCTTGAATGTGCCAGGGACCGTGCTGGGTACTTTGAATATAATGTAACCAATCTTCAGAATGAATCACCCAGCGAACATGACCCTCGTTTGATAGAACCGGAGACTGCTGGGGTGCAGTACTTCACCCTTGCCTCTGACTCGGACAGGATGGGGCGTGCTGGTGCTGGAGGAGGCTGTGCACGCTTCAGGGGGGTGGGGGGGGGCTGCATGGGAACTCTGCTGCTTCTGCCCAGTTTTGCTGTGGACCTAAAACTGCACAAAGAAATAATGTCTACTTGGAAGAAAAACTATATATCTAAGGGTGGCATAAAATGTCACATAAAAGCAAGCAGTTCAATAAATATTAACGGTTGTTGACAAGAATTATGTTTCAAAGCAGTTTCCTACTAAAAATCCCTTTTAAATGGACGAATTAAGAATAAGACTAAAATGAATGTATTGTTACTTCATATTATTGTTTCTTAACTCGTGTAGCTTTTGTTAATGAAGCTCATTCTTAATTCAAAATCTCTTGGATTCCACTATTTTCGACGTGAACACTTTGAGCAAAGGTGTGGTAGCCCACCTTGGAAAAGGCAGGTGTGTGTATGTGTGTGTGTGTGTGTGTGTGTTCAGAATCACAGCAAAATCACATTATGTATATTTGTGCTTGCCATCTCGTAAACCGACAGCCGTAATGGGGCATTGCGTAATTTTGACCCAGCACAGTAAAAGATTTCACAGTTACAGGAATAATTTTAGCAATGTATCTAGCCCCGGTTCCAAAGCTGGAGTTTATTGGAATGTTAGTAAATGGCCCATGGGGTGGGGGTGGGGGTGCTGTTTCATGTTTAACAAAGTTTGGGAAATGCTGGGGGAGACGAGCCCAAGCAGGCCCTTTCTGCACAGGGCTTCTCAGAAGTCTGATTACGCCGCAGTGCATTGTGGGATTCCAAGAAGGTAGGTCGGCAGGCGGTGGTTCACCAACTTCCTTGAATATGACGCTTCCCCCCAGCCCCAACAGGCCTTTTCTTAAGTGTTTCAGAAAACACAACCTTGGAAGTACTGACTTGGAAAAATGGACAGTTGAGGGCACTGATGACTTTTTTGGACCGGAGTTACCCTGAGTCAACAGCGTGATGCTCAGCAGGCCAATGGGCACGCTCTGTTAGCGTTTTGGACCACAGTTAGAAGAGCGCTCTGTGCTTCCAAACCTTCTTGCTTTTGTCCAGCTGTGATTGCCAGAGATTATATTGAAATGTATAATCGGGACCCTTTCCGTGTATGGCATAGTCATCAGATTTTCTCAACTCACTATCCCATGTATTTTTTACTCCACAGCTGAATGAGAAACAGGTTCTGTGTCTTTAACACTGCCCCATGCATGCCCCAACGTGTGTATCAGTGTTGCGGACACAGGAGGTACTACAGGGAAAGCTGTTTGACGATGGTGACGTACGGCCCCTGGAAACTTCTCCCGCGGCCGGATGGCCGGCCGAAAGCAAGGCTGGGCCTGTCTGTCCTGCTCAGCTCATCCCAACGTAGGTTTCTTTGGATTGAAGTTATTTTCCAGAAACATGATCACACCAAAGAGCAGGTAGCATGTCCTTTCGAAAACCTATAAGACCTGTACTTTACTTGGAAGACAGAGCTTATTTTAAGAAACCATTCATATTTTATAATGTGAACTGTTTTCTTGCCGTTTGGAAAATGAGTTATATCGGAAGACTTGTGGCTACTTGGTAGTAATAAATATGAATGTTTTATACGGCCTTTTCAATTGTTTCAGAACTTTGCAACAGACTTAAATGTTTTTACTAATATGGTTTACAATCTTTTATTAGATTGCCTTTATCTGCCATAATTTGGAAAAGAAACCTTAATTAGATGGATGGCAAAATAGGATTACTGCACGTATACATTTAGAGTGTGGCAAATATTGTGTTACCTTTCTAACCGAGATGCGCCAGTGCTCACTACGCCGTGCACTGTGATGGGCGGGCGCTGTGGCTGCTCCATGTCCCAGGTCCTCAGAAGGCGCCAGGACCCCATTTCTCCAAAGGCTGGCCGCAGAGCAGCGAGCCTGATTTTCAGAGGCCATGCAAAAAATGGCATCACTGCTTTACAGGGGCAGCATGAAGGGTAAACATTTTTCTCTGAAAATAATTGTGGCACTCAGAATAAAGGTGGAGTGGGTAAAGGACTATAGCGGGACTTCTCCAATGTAGTAACTTCAGATTCCACAGTAAATGTTTTGGTCGAGTGGGTCACACTGGTGGGTGTGACAAGAAATGCCCCTTAGGGAAACAGGAAAATGTCTTCTGCAGGAAAGCATCCCAGAAGAGAGCACGCCCAGCAGAAATGTTGCATGATACTTCAAGTAATGTCTTATCCGCTGACCCGCTTTCAATGAAACCATTATTAATGAACTCTTTGAAAGTGTTAGGTGAGGCTTGTGGGGGTGGGGAGCATTTTATTGTTTTTGTAGTTGAACTGACAGGCACGATCTTTTTGGGGTACTCTTGAACTTCGAAGCATGCTGTAAATTGGACTTATAATTCCAAATGAGAGCATGTTGCAATGAAATGCACACCGACTTAAATTGCAGTTGGTATTGGATCTACACATAGAAAGGCGAATCTACAAATAATAGTGTGTCCTCGGCGATAAGCAGGAACAAAGGGGTGGGAATGACTGGAAGGTGGGAAACCTTGACTCCTTCAGGTCTATGGATGACTATAATCTTAGAAAAGTACCCAGATGCTATTTTTTAAATCCCCACCCAAGCGTGTGTTTATTGATTTTAGAGAAAGGAGAGAGAAAGAGAGAGGGAGAACATCAACTGGTCGCCTCCTGTAAGAGCCCCAAGGTTTGAACCCTGTCACGAGCCATCTGCTCATGATACGGTCTTTCCTCTAAGTCAGCCGGGCAGCTCCTTGGCGAGCTGGCTGCTGAGCAGTCTGGCACCAAGGAACAGACAAGAGCCACACAAGGTGACTGTGCTGTGCATTCAGCTTTCATTGAATGCAGGTTCACTCAGATAGGACACCAACACACACTGATATCCTACTCGCACTCTGACACAATGTAAGAGGTATATAACGCACACACAGCAATCAGTGGGGGATAAGGAACCCGAGTCCCAGGCTCTCAGTCTGCAGGCCCAGGAGACAGCACGGAGAGCAAGGGAGTCATCAGCAACTTGCAAGGAAGGATCTCAGGAGCCAGGGGGGCAGCAGGGCTGATGAAGTCCTCAGTCCAGCAGGGCAGAGCCTCTGGCAGCCGATGGCAAGGGAGACCAGCGGGACGTGGGGCAGCACTCTGGGGTGTGGAGCTCAGCGGTCTCAGCAGTGGTCTGGAGCTTGCCTCAGTTGTCCCTTGAGAGTGGTGGACTCCACCCTTCTGGGTCTCTTAATAAATGTCTGGGCACCCTGATGCTAAGTAGGGAATTTCCCCAGGCACCTACCTACACAGTCCCTCTGTGTAGACACGGCTGTTCTGATCACACATGTGCAGCTATCTTAGGTGCGTCTCCGTGCCAGATGTGTCTGCTCTGACTTAGGTAGTTTCCCTCTTGAACCGAAGTGTCACGGCTGACTGGCAGCCATCTTGGTTGACATGAGTGACTCCACTTTGTTTTATATACTTTATGCTGCCAAGATTGGACCACTGCCATTTCATTGGTCCTACTCCCCACAAACCTGCAACCTTTGGTGCAGAGGACGGTGCTCCAACCAACTGAGCCACACGGCCAGGGTCCAGACAGACACTTTCTTAATCTTGATTTCTTCCTCTATAAAATAGGATTTTCATTAGAATGGACCATGTCTTTCACTACAAAAATTGGATGCATCTCTAATGATAAGCCAGAAACTCCCATTTATATTAAAAATCACAAATATGTTAAAATGGAAACATTTTTCATTGAGGTGCATGCATAAACTATGTCTAATTGGTCACAGATGAGGAAGCCAAACCCTCCTGAGCACATCCTGTCTGTCTGACGTGGACCCCAAACAGTCCAGGGAGCAGGCCCGAAGTGTCAGAGCACCTGAAGTGTCAGAGTGGCCTGACACTCTCCCCTCCTGTCCCTTCTGTCCCCTTCCTGAGAAAGCCCTTCCAGCCCAGTGATTTCTGCACCACCTAACGTCCATGATCTGGACGTTAGGTCCAGATCCTCCGTGTCCAGTTCTGACCTCCCAACCTCCTGACTCGTCTGTGCAGCTCCCTACTGGCCACCTCCACCTGGATGTCTCCATGTGCCCCTAAAACTGAACTCCTAGAGTCGGTCTCCTCTGATCCCCGTCCCCTTCCAGAGAATGGTGTGGTCACCATCCCGCAGGACACCAGAGAGACACTGCTTTGAGATGTTTTCTTCCCCCCTTCACATCCAGTTAACACTGCCTGTTATCTGTAATGTGTCTCCTTGTTACTGTGCGCCCCTTCCATATTCTAAGATGCTCCTTTCCCTTAGCTAACTGACAGTGCAGCCTCATAACTGTTCTGTTTTCCTCTCTCCGTGCCCTCCCCACGTTATTCATCTCCATGCTGCAGTTAGAGTTCTTCTCAGGAAGTTCAAACCCAATTATGTTTCTCCTCTGCTTAAAGCCAGTGAATGCCTTTTCATTATTCTTTGAGTAAGGAAGGCCCCTAAGTGGTCAACATGGCCCTTCACGATCTAACCCCTGCCTGCCCCTAGAGCCTCACTTCAAACTCCAAACTCTTCTCTGTTCTGAGTTCCAGACTCATTGGTCTTCTCTTGGTTCCTTGGGTAAGTTGTACGTCCTCCTACCTGGGCATTTCCGCATCCCGTTTCTTCTGCATCCCTCCCTCTCCCCAGCCCCCCTTCTAGGAAACATTTTCTGATCTCCTCGGTCAAGTTCCCCTTCCGTGTGGCCTCAGAGGATCATATTTATTGGAGACACTTGATCTCAGTCACATGTACTCACCAGATCTCAGGCACCGTTTTCTGCACTCCACAATACTCACTGGGCTCCTGCTGTGTGTTAGGCACCTGCTGTGTGTTAGGCACTCTGTGAGATGACGATACGCTTTGGTGAACAGCTCACTTCCATGCCATTAGAGTTCTCATCTAATGGGAAAGATAGAAAATAGACAAATACATGACCAAAACAAAAAGGTCTATACATGTTAAATTGTAACAGCTGTTTGGAAGAAAATAGACTTTAGTCAAAGGGAAGAAGGGGTTTGCGGGAAGGCCTGCTCTAGGGGATCGGGAAAGACCCCCATGAGAAAGGAACTTCCACACTGAGAGTGGATGCACCAGGGCTGAGGGGGAGGGGCCCAATAAAGGGGAAAAGGTCTGGCCGTGCATTGAATATTGAGAGGGTCTCGGGGCAGGGAAGAATTTCGCTCTACAAAGACCCTAAAGGAGGCCTCTTTGTGCCCCATCCTCTAGTCCTCCGATCTGTGAGCTCTAAGAAGGAGGGAACGTGTCTCTCTCGCCATTTTTGGAAGGTAGTGCAAACTCTTTGACTAGTACATAGTTACTGAAAGAAAAGAGATAAGCAGATATAACTCGCTTCACAAAATGACCTGGTTCAAAAACAAAAATGCATAATTTAGGTTCCAAATAAAGGTATTATTTAATAGTAACTTCATAATCATTAAGAAAAAGGTTACTCACCAACTTTCTGTTACATTATTATACATATCCTTGTACTAACGATTATACCTGTGTAATTTTCTTTACAGCCCCTCAGTCTGTATCTATTCATACCATCTCTCTTGCGCTGTTTGAATGGAAAACTTCCCAGGAAGGTTTTAAATAAAACAGAAATGAGAGCATAATTTTGGATTAGCATTGCCTACCAATAAAAGCATAAATAACAGCAATGCAATGCTAATACATATAATCTCTTTTATATCCCTATACTTCTCAGTGGTAAATTATAAGCCTTCTTAACACAATCAGTTTAAAATCAAATTTATGTTCACTCTGTCATAAAGATCTTTAAAACAAGCAAATTTCCGAGATCAGATGAGGACAAACAAGCAAAATAACATGTTTTATGGCATTATTGAAATAGTTCAATGATTTGATTCACTGTTCTGGATAGAAATTCAATTAAACTGTTAGTTTTCAAGCTATTTTTATCCAGGCTAAATCATTCTGAAAACAACTCACCTTCCTCCTGCAGAAATGGATATGATGCCGATTTAATTCACTTAAAAACTGGTATACCTTCATAAAATGTGACAAATTAAACCATTTGATCAAGTGCATTATTGGGGCTGAATTACACAAAACAGTGCCTATGTGCTAGTAATATAAATAATACATAAGCCTAAGTCTCTACCTGGAAAATCAAGTGGGAGGTTGTCTGGATAATTTAAACACTCACTTCTGCATTATTTATGCGGTTGGTTCAAAGTAGGGTTCGGGCGGGATGGGACTTGATCACAAATCATTGTCTGAGGCTCTCAGCTGGCGTGACTCAGAAAACAGAGTTTTACCCGGCAGATTGCTTGTGTTTATCATCATCACGTCCAATCAATTTCCCCTCCGAAATTGTTGTAAATACCCATCTCTATAAAAAGTGTCAGGTGCATCTCTCAGCTACACCTACCTGCAACTTATTACCACACTCTATCATAGATTTAAACACTCTATTTTAAATCCAGAAAAATTAAACCCGTCTCCTCCTCAAACCTTGTGACTGAGCCACTGCCCTGCAGGAATGTATGTGAACCCTGTGATCTATACACTAACTGCTCTCTCTCTCAACTCTGCTGGCTATAAATAATACATGCCTTTGATAAAATAATTCCTACGGTGTTTTTTACCTTTATATTTAGAAAAAAATGTCCTGAAGAATATCCAGTACTTAACTCATCTTTTAAAAATGTATTTTTAATCACTTATAACACATCAAACACATTTTGAAACTGAAATGTAACTGGTTCTATTAATGCACTAGAACAAACCGGACAAACTGCAGGTCAATAGGCAGAGGAAACGCATTGTTCAGGTGTGCTTGAGGGAGGACCCGTGTTGGCCCCGCCCCTCAGCTACCAGAGGTCTGTGACATTTGTTGATCCCCCCACGACAATTTTATCCAAAACAAAATACCTGGTGTGGCCCCTAGTATATCCAAAGGCTGGTCGGAACTCTCTTTCTTGAAAGAACATTAAAGACAATTCACAGGGCACTGGAGATCTTACTATCTCCAATTCAAGCTGTGAATGTATTTGGAAGCCACTTCATTGACAACACACCAGCACATTTTGACGAGATCGTTTTCTTATGAAGAGCAATTACAAAGCTTCTGAGATGGTGATCATTTTAAAAATGTAGGATCAAGTATTTCTACCACCTGTAACCCCATCACAGTGCTGTGTGTGTGCGGGGGCGGGGGGGGGGGGCCGGGGGAAGTGTGTTTAATCTGCCAGATCGTTTCTCTGTGCTGCCTCTGTCCTGGGGATCTTTACCGTCACGTGGTCCACTGTGTAGTTCAAATACCCAGAGTCATCAAAATGGAAACCCCGTCGATTGTGAAGATATCGTACATTATCCTGGTTTGCCTCTCTGCATAGGGCTGTGTCCCAAGGACCCGCCGTGCTCTTTAAACTGTAATGGGAATGTGGCTTGGCCACTGCTCAAGTCCACGTACATGGTCAGGTTTCGTAGACACAGCCTTAACCGCAGCGCTCTGGCTCTCCCACTGACTTCGTGCTTCCTAGAAGGGGCTTCTACCTCAGCATCACAAATAATTGTCAGTTGTGCTTGCAGACCAATAAAGCTCATGTGCAGAGGGTCCGTGGGAAACTGGGGCATCGTAAGCTCAATTGTGAGCCAGAAGAGGCAGTGGATATTATCTTTGTGTCCCTTCAATTTGTTTTCCTAGGAAACTGTACATGTGGAGCCCTAGTAAATATTACTATGAGGTATGTGTATAATTCTTCTAGCTCGTAGGAGCATGAGCACGGACTGCACCCAAGATAAACACACATTCTCGTCCCACAGAAAGAGGGCACGTGCTGAGTTTCCAAGCCAGACAGAGCACAGGTGAGAAGGGAGGGGCGGATGCATTGAAAACGTACCTTGCGAGTTAAATCCCATCGTTTGCTGTGAGGTGGAGAAGTGGTTTAATTGGGAATAAATGAAGGGATGACCGCATGTCAGCTTCCGAGAACTGGCGCTGCTGACACGTAACTGCATCTTGGTGTGTCCTTGTCTCCGGACCACACCACAGCGGCGGCGGTCACGTGCAGGCATGCAGGACACCGGAGACGTTCCTCTCCGGTTCCAGCGGCATTTATCACTGGAATTGCCCGATTCAGAAAAGCCCCGGGGCTCCCACGGGCCATGATTATATGAGCGCTGTTTTTACTATCCACAACTAGAAGGTATTTTTCTTTATTGCCTGAACGTAATATCCTTTCTGGATAAGTAACTTGACAATAAAGTTAGCCACTGCTTCCTCTGCCTAGCCCAGAATTTTTCTTCACTCTACCAAAAATATTACTTTGACTTGAGGGTTATAATGATTCACGGAATCACTACGTCACTGTTGTAACATCAAGCCAGTACTTTCCATTTCTGTAAGAAAGAAATGCACATGCAAAAGCTTGATTTTAGGCAGACACAGCTTTTTAAAAAATTTTCTGGGATAGATAAAATGCAATACATAGTGAGTTATTTATTAAAATAGAAATAAAACATGGTAATAGTATAATGGAACGCCACACCTATATCACTCAGGGTTGCCACAGTTGCCTGCGCATGTGCAATGCACCTTGAAGGAACACTGCTGTCCCTTGTGTCCCACCTGAGGTCACCCCATCCAAAATGAGAGCTTGGTTGTGTGAGCTCGACAAGCCAGCTTATGTGAACCTAAGGCAAAGATGTTGTAACTAGGGCTCAGGACTAGGAATCCACTAGATGTGAATCGTCAGATGAGTAAATGTGACGGGCACCGAAGGCCCCACTGTGGAATGCTCCAACTCGAATCAACGGCCGCGATGGACAGAGAGAGATTCCCGTAAGTCTCCCAACAAGGGGTCCTTGTGAGCAGGGCCCGTGACAGTCACAGAGGCTGTTTGTCAAGTCGAGCTGGAAACCTCGTTCAGCCAGCTAGAGCCTTTACTCTGAACCCCCCCTTCTGCGGAGGTCTTCTGTTCGGCGACAGCTGGCTTTTCCCGAGACTTTTCCCTTTGTTTTTCCCTTTACGTTTGCATCTGTAGGCAGCTTGCCGGTCGGTTCAGTGAAAAGTGAAAAAAGCGGTTGTTTCGTGAAATTGGTTGACTGTCAAAACAGTTGACCCCGTGACCTCTCTACATGTAGACACTGCTGTTTTATGTGAACTCTGGACACGGCCTCTGTTACTGGAAATAAAGCTACTGGACTTGCTTCGGGGTCTGGCTCAAAATAGCACCAGCACGGTGGCAAGAGAAGGAAGCATACGCTCATACACACCAGTGACCTGTACCACGTACAATACAATCGGACTTCCACGTGACCGAGGCAGATGGCAAGAGTGGGTTAGAAGTACGTAGAATGGAATAAGGAAAAAATACATAGCCGTCCACTTGGGGTGTGTGGGAGAGGAAGAACGAGCACCAATTCCAACCACACCCGCGTCAGCGTGGGCGCTGAGTTGGGCAAAGAGCAGGGACTCTGGGAACCGGTGGTGGGCATGCGGCCCCGTGGGCTGCCAGCCTGAGGGCCGTGGGGAAACCCTGACAAAGTCTTAGGCTAGAATGTATGAGGAGAGGTCAGAGAATCTAGGTTGCTGATTAGAGAGAGAACAGAATAGGCCCCTTGGAGATTTAAGACTTTATACTTGGTCATGTCTTTGCCATCATTTTAGTTGAACCTCGTGCCGACTCCTTAAGCAGACAGGATGGATGTGATCATTCAGTCCCTCTTGGTGGATGGATGGATCAGTTGT
Organism: Phyllostomus discolor; assembly: GCF_004126475.2. Taxonomy (NCBI): domain Eukaryota; kingdom Metazoa; phylum Chordata; class Mammalia; order Chiroptera; family Phyllostomidae; genus Phyllostomus; species Phyllostomus discolor. The sequence goes on along the minus strand of NC_040913.2, from coordinate 88,694,209 downwards.
GGTGGAGGGGCTGGGGGCCTTTCCCAAGGCTGGGGGAGGGGGTGGCACAGACACTGTGGAACCTGAGATGAGATTCTCCATGTCCTGGCATGCCCAGGCATGCTCTCTGCCATCTGTGTGTGCCTCAGGTCCAGCTCCTGCACCAGGGAAATGGGGTTGTATGAGGTTCCCCTAAAGCAGAAGCTGGGACGGGATTCGAGAGTCTGGGATTCCTTGGGGAAGGGCTCCCCAGGAGGAGCCTGTCAACAGGATTGGGAAGGAGAGGGCTAAGCAAGGATGTGCACTCCAGCAGACCTAGTCTTGGCCCAATTCCCACGAGGTGCCACAGCATAAACCAGTGCACTCCTGCCTCCTGTGCCCCCAAGTCTTGAGGGGATAGGGCCACAGCCTTCTGTATCCCCTGGTGCAGACAGCCCAAAGCACCTGGAAGGCTCATTCAGATACAGGTTGCTGGGATTACACCCGATTTTTTATTCTGCAGTATTCATTCTTCAGTATTCTGCAGCATTCCATGAATTTGTGTTTCAACAAGTCTCCGGGTGATGATGATGATGCTGCCGATAGCCCGCCCACCTTTCGAGATCCTCAGGCCTAGAAAACAGGGAGCAGATGGAGTGGCCGGGTCAGGGGTGGAGCAGTGGTCGGAAGACAGGACAGTGCCACGTCTCAGGCGGTGGTTCCGAGAGGTGAAGGGGCACGACCCCAGGCTGGGTCAGAAGGAATGAAAGAGGGGTCTACCAGGAGACAGACCCCGTGCTGGCTGCAACAGGTATTATATAGCATGGGGGTTAAAATCCCATGTTATGAGTGGGGCAGGCTCCCCACCCCCTGAGCAGACTTGGAGTCCACAGCAGTTTATTTCCTTCCGTGAGCTGCAGTTCACCTGGACGCTTGGGTTTGTGGGAATCCAATGGGTTAAACTGTAAAGAAACTATAATAATGGCTAGCACTAGGAAGCACTTAATGAATATTAGTTATCACTACAGGAAGGACAGGGAATCTGGGATAACTCTGGGAAGTTTATGGCTTTAAAGTCTAAGTAGACTCCTATGCTTGGAGCTCCCGGAAGATTCCATGCAGGTCTGTACCCCTGGGTGTTTGTGTGTGCTGTGTGTGCCCCACATTCTGCTCAGCGTAGTACCCCCTGCCCCCACCCCATTCCTACTCGGTATCCCACAAGGGGCGTGTGGGAGAAGGCAGGGAGATGGCCAGAGTCACAGCCACACCAGTGGCCAGAAGCCCAATCCTCTCAACAAACACTGTGCAGATGAAGTTAGATTTGAAAGCCCCTTGTTTTTAAAGTGGCCTGTAGAGATCTCTGCCATCTGTCCCCTTCCTCCTCTCCCATGCCTCATCCTTCTCGGTACATAAAGAAAAGATGTTCTCTGACTTTTAATCTAATGTTTTCCCATCTTACTCATCTGCGTGGTTCCTGGAGCATCTGTGTGAAACTGTAAGGCATGCATTTTTGAAGGGCACGAACACGGCAGTGTCAGTGGTACACACTAGGTTTCTCGGCAAACCCTAAATGCTCTAACACACACACTGTGTGTCAGGAGCGGGGCCGCATTATGGGTGGACTAACGGGAGAGACAATATTCTGTAAGGACTGATTCCAGTGCTGCATCAAAACTAAGGCTAAGAAAATGAAAAGGACAGGAAATGAATGTTACAAATTGACACTTGTTTTTAATATAGTCATCTACAAAGATGCCAGGATACAATTAGTTGTGTGGAATGCGATTAAAATGATTTCTTTCCGTTTTCAATGTTGGGCAGAATTCATCATTCTTCTGGTGAGGTTTTTTGTTGTTGTTGTTTAAATAGCATGTATTGTTCTAGGTCTAACGTTACATAATTATGGCCCATTAGTTTTAAAGTTCTGGAGGAAAATCTGTAAATGAAACTTGAGATTTCAAGTGACTACTGCTACAACACATGTCCACAAGAGCACACTGTGTCGCCTCGATGTATTATTATTCACTGAGGGGCTTTTGTGTGCCGGTCGGCGCTGCTCTGAAGCACAATATGTTACTACTGCACTCACCGCATCGCGTTGGTAATGTTCGATTAAATCCACCTCCCACTATTCCAGGCAAGCAAATGTTAAATAAAACCTCAGACATACCTCAACAAGGCGGTTAGGCGTTTTCACAATCATACTCATACAGAGCCTCACGTGAGATCCTCCAATGTCCAAGGCTAATTGAATCGAACAATATTTAAAGAGGAAACAATGGAGAGTAACATCGAACAATGTATTCCCACTCTCCCGACCCACCCAGGGAATGAGTTTCTCACTGCAGACGTGACCACGTGCCCCGTGTTGCCGGGAAGGCAGCACGTGATTAATGATAAGTCAGAGCGTTGCCTCGAATGCACGGAATGTTTGCAGAGATGGCCCGTGTCAGAAACCGCCACTCCATGCCACCCCTGCGGGTTTTCTCATCCACTGGTGGGCGTACCTCGGGCACAGGTTTCATTGTAGCTTGCAAACTATTGCTCTTGGGGTGTTAGTAATGCTTGTCTCATTCTGACATTTTGGCGATAGAAGGTGTGTTTGCATGGGAGACAAGTCTCAGGCTGACGAATGAGAGCCCAAGCCATCCTCTCCGTCTGCATCTCTGTCTGAGTTACCCTGCCCTTTGCAGAGCTCTGGCAAACCCGTTTTCCCCATCCCTATAGGCGGAGCACAGTGACACCAACGGTGATGTCTGTAGTTTGGATGTCGGCAGCTGCAGAGGGTGGGATGGTTCTCAGGGCAGCGCTTGCCACCCGCCGCCCTGGCAGAATAAATAACAGGCACCGAGAGCCTGCCCTGGAGGGATTCGGGATCACTGGAAACTCCTCATGGCACCATTTGCCTTGAGATAATTCCTTCTTTCAGAAGGACACTTTGGAAATCTTTTTAGTTTGTATTTTAAACAGTGTCACTTAACTGTTGTCGAGTCAGACATATGTTTCTTCTCTTCCCTCCAAGAGAAACAAAAAAAAACTACAATTGCTTTTCTTTGGCTAGAACTTTGTCTCAGGTTGTCTGTTTTTAACATAATTCAAAGGGCAAAGCTTCCCTCTAGCCTTCTTTACCTCTTCAGTAAATGTCTATTGAGCACAATTAGATGGAAAGCTCAAGACTAGATGTTACAGAAATTCAGATAAGTAAGACAGGGTTCCTGGTTTTACAAGATTTACAATTTTGCAGGGGATGTGATGTGTACTCGTACTTGTAGAGAAAAAGAAAAGATGGTTTTTTCAATTAATGTATCTACATTTTTTAAGTAATGGTGCTCATTTAATTCATTTGTTTTCTTCTATGGAAATCATTTAGTAAGTCCCCTTTTTATTTAAAAGTGGTGTTAAGTCTTAAAATTAAAATAAAAACTTCAGACTGTTATTTCCATATTCTTTCATTTGAAAATGCTTTCTCACCTTCTAGGTGAGAAACTAAATTTTCTTCTTCCTCTTTTAAACTTTTTTTGACACTCTTCCGTTCATGAAACGAAAAATTGTTTTCCATAAAAATGTAATCTCTGCTAATTGCTTAAATGCTGCTTCTCTGGGTCTTCTTATTAAAAGGGAAACACAGAGTTTCCATGTAAAATGAGTTTTAGAAATATGTGCTGTCACGCCAAATTAGTGATTTTATAGACCTTCAAAGTAAAATTTTATTAAACCGTTTAATAGTCATATAGTGGAAGAAGAATGCCAGTTTAAATGGGGCTGGCCGTGGCATGTGTAAGTAGAAAGACATTAGGCCAGCTGTTACTGAAAATGACTATTATTTAGTGGTTATTTTGTGCCCTTTTTTTGCATTGTAATGAAACCGTTTAATCCCACACTTTAATGACTAATCTGTGGGGTGTGTAGTGATTTCCACTTCATCAAAATCAGCTTTGCCGTGAAGATAGCACAAACTTTTTTAGACACTAAGAGTAATTGCTTTTCTTTGTTCTCCCCTTCACAGCTGCACATTCTTACCAAAAGCTGGCTTTTCTATTATTTTCCAAAATATTTTCACAAAAAGTTTGCAGAATGCCTTGGGAGACCTATTTTTGTTTGTGTCACGAGAGAGTGGCCTGTATCTGGGCATTGGAGGCGACCTTGGCCTTTGGTTCACAGAGGCCCTGACAAAGCCTGCTGGTCTGGGGAAAGTTCAGGAAGCCCTTCTTGCTCAGAACAGCACGGAATCCTTCCGTGCCAGGCATCCCATGGAGCCGTGTCCTTTAAGGATGCAGTTGGGACTTCCTTGTACCCCAGATGCTGTGAGCGTCTTCTCAGCTGAGACTGCCCTCTAACAAAAGGCTGCTCCAAGTCCACACCGAGGGCAGGCCCATTTTTCAACAGATACTTTCGCAGCATTGTGAATAATAAAGTCTTTCTGTGACAGAAACATCAAACATTCTATAAGTAATACTAGCGAGCATTTCCTGAATGCTTACTATGTCTTGTTGTAAGTGGGGCTGTTATGAGTGATTTACATACATTAACTCACGCTCAGAAAAATCCATCAATACAATTGTCTTCTGGGCATGCTCTACTCTTCAGAAGCTGTGTATGAACGCCCTACATTTTTTGGCAAATAAATTTGCTACCATGTAGCGGCTATTTTAATCACCACTGGAATCACCTTCGTTTGATTCTTACAAAATTGTCATAGTCTTATAACCAGAGGAAAAAAATGCTCATTAACCCGAAGTTGAACTTGATTGCAAATCTGCTCACTTGGGTAAGTTTCTTCACCTAAGTCTAACACTTTCCTAACATTTCCAGCTCACTGCTGCTGCTTTCACAAAGGACATTTTTTGTTGTTGTTGTTTGGTTTGGTTTGCTTTTTTGCATAGAGCAGACCCAGGGGAGAAATGCAAACTCGGTACTCTGGATGCAAGTCATGTCTTTAAATTCAACAAAGTTAGGTTTTTCTCTAGATAGAAACCATTCATGGACTGAAGTCTGTTGTTGGATTTTTTTTTTTGCTCTTGTTCAGATGGCCCTTAGGGTTTTCAGGTAGGTGTCATTGTGTCTCATGTTCCCGCCTGTGAAAATCAACTTGCATTTGAATGTGCATCTTGACCCATAAATGGCACTGTGGTCCACTGATCATCAGACTTCAACATTTCCTGTCGGACAGTGGACAATGGGAAACAATTTTTGTCTAAAGGAGGAGGACTGGGGCACATTCTGTGTGCACGTCCCTAGCATAGCACGGATGAGAGAAGCCGCGCCACTCAGGGCCCCGGGAGGAAGGGCATGTCTCAGCGAGTGAGCAAACTGACCCAGGACAACAGGGTGTCTGCAAAATACCAGATTCTCATCTCTGCTTCCAGTTCACTTCTCCCTTTCGCAGGATTGCATTCACCCTAGTCCGCCTTCGTCTCTAGCTTAACACTGTCTCAAAACGAGGATGCATCACATTCTCTCTTCTCCATTCACGCTGCCGTCTCTTCCCCTCCACTTGGCACACGTAAACATTATCCATCTTTAAACCCTCGTGGGTGGTCCGACGTGAAGAATCGCAGGCCTGCGTTGGGGGCCGATGACAGAAGACACGTGAACAGTGCAGGAGATATTGTTATTCTCTGCGTGGATGACCGGTAGCTATTTTTAGAATTCTGCTTTCCAGTGTTTTTTGTAAACAATCTGTGTTACATGCTGCTATTGTAGGTGGGAAAAAAATCATCTGAAAAAAAAATGTGCACACAACTGTTTTTGGAAAATTGTTTTCTGACAGTACTTGCATTTAGCTAAATTTGATATTTGATTGATTAATTAATTGATTGGCTGAAATCTGGCAGAATTATGTGACCAAAGTGGAATTTCTGTCCGACTTGGAGAAGCCGGGACAAATTATGTCCCTGCTGGATGGATCTCTGGGTCAAAAGGTGCCACAAAGGAAGGAAAGGAAAATCAACATTTATTGAGCCCAGGCTCAGTCCTCAGGTACTTCCCCTGTGCCCTGTGCCTGGGGTTCTCCCGACAATATTTGTGGTTCTGGTGAAGCGTGGCCAGAGGGAGCAGGTAACTCAGTGGTCAGACTCAGAGCACTCGGTGGTGGCTCATCCAGTTTTTGGTAAAACTAAGACATGGGCTTCCTTTACTATATTTGAGATAGACTCCCCAGAGGACATTTTTCTCTCTGCTTTTCACTGGAGAAAGGGCAAAGGAGGAGAAGGTGAATAAAAGTCAAACAATAATTCACGAGCAACCTTCATGGTAAAGGTTTAATGAACTTTAAAGAAGCTGGCTAACATATGCTTTTTTTTTTTTTTTGGTGGCTGTCACTGAAGCAGGTCAAGTGTACATTCCACTCTAACACCGAGGCCAATCGACTGCTCACACGCCAAACAGAATCAGTAGCTACGTAGACGGGAGGAGGTGACGCACGTGTTCAGGGAAAGGAGGGAGGCGGTGTCCATTGGAAATAAAATGTGACTCCCGGAACCCAACATGGCAACAGAGTCTAGCTGATGGGGCTCATGAAGGCAGCTAGAAACATCTGCTTTCTCCATCGAAAGGACTGAAATTCAGGGGTTAACGGGCTAGTCATTCACAGAGAGGGCAGGCCCGTGAGCATTTAAGGACTGGCGGGGAAGCGCACCCACGTGAGTGCACACGCACACGGACCATTAGTGCTCTCCCGCACCTGCGCACAGGAAAGGAGATCTCCAGAACCAAGAGGTTCCGTGGTCTTCGATCACTCACTCACACCAGGGCCATCTGCACTGTGACAAAGCTCTGAGGTGGTGCGGTATCACTGTCACTAACCACCGTCACCATGTCTTGTCAACACAAAGGGCATTTGTTTCTAGAAGAAAAGCCTGAAATATATACATGAGGTAGGCAAGAATTTTTTTAATGGGCATATAAGCCTTTAAATAAATAATTATCTTTGCTGAGCACCTTTAAAAAAACATATGTATAAAAAATACATACTGAAAAAATTTATACTCAACGAAATCGTGACATTCACTCATCTAAAAAGCTTTGCTCATTCAAACCAGAGAGATTCATCATGGAAAAGAGATAAAAATATTCCCTGAAAGAGAAGGGAAATAATTTAGCAGTAAATCATAGAGCAGGGCTAACATGAATCACAGGAAAAGGTACCAGCTCTCATGATTTAGGTGACAGATAAAAAATAGCCCTTCTCGGATTGACAGTTATAGGTATAAATGATAAAATTATTCAGCAGTGGTATGTTCTCCTCCTGCCATTTGTCATTTTGCATCTGATTACTTCTAAGAATTTAATTAAAGGAGCAATAGAACCGCATAGACCTTTTGCGACTCTACCAACCCAATGCCTTTTTAAGCCTTTTTAAAGAAAAACATATGACTATTCTATCCTCCTGCTTTCTCTTTACTAAATGCTCTGTGTGTCTTCATGCCTGTTATTTTTCTTCTTTATGTCATGTTAGGCTTGCAAGAAAAATGTATTAAGAAAACATTAAAAATAAAATGTCGAGGCATCCATTGCTGTTATTAGCAGAGACATTATTTTAATTTAACCATACACTGAGAGACAAAAAATAAGAACCGCTGCTTCACTGATACCTCCAGATTTTAATTTTGAACTAAAAACCAAAGGTAATTGTGTCTCTTCTTCTCTCCGGCTCCCCAGCTCCAGGAGATGACTGTGAGATCTGTGTGTGTCCCCGTGTGTGTTTGTGTGCCTGTCCACACACTCACACGTTTCATGTCAGTATTACACAGGTTTTTCTGTAGCAGGTCTACAAATCAAAAACTAGTGTTTAATATCGCAGATGAAAGACATCTTTTAAAAGTACGACGTCTTTTAAAAATGCAGTTTTAGCAAAGGTGCATAAACTAGAGGGTGCTTTCCCCCCACCCCATATACTGTATATCGTAACGGCACAAAGAGCAGTTTTACACAAACAAATACTGCAGCGAGGTATTCCTGTCAAAATTCTTGCAAGGAAAAGTTTCAAGAACTATCGTGACCATTGCACAATGTGACCAACTAACACAACCTTAAAAATACATGTGTGTGTGTCTTTTATTTGCCATTAACTGTTAATACGACAAACCCAATTCACGATCACTTTAAAGTTTTGCTTCAAACAACGTAAAGGTTCTAAATGACTAAATTAAGGCTTTTCTGTGCTTTCCCCCCATCTCCCAGAGCAGAAATTAAATCAGTTTTAATTTATTTTATTTGCTAACACTGTGGATATAATTATTGCTGCCAAGTCTTTTTAATTGTTTTCAACTAGGTGCTTGTCTTGAAGTTGCAATAGACTCCTAATTTCACATTGTTGATATTCCCTTGTTAATTCTGACAAAGCATCATAAATCCAGGTATTTAGGTTTATTGAATTTTGAAATGAGGTGATTAGTTGGTTCATGGATGAATGAATTGATGCAAAACAAAATGAATTTTATGATTTACTATGGTTTACAAGTTCCCTTGGAACCATTATGTGCAAATTGTAAAGTGTATTAAGAGGTAAGGTATCACATTTATAATCAACGTGGCAAATTTTGCTCAAGTAAAGATATTGAGGCATTCTGCAAAAGAGTCACTGTTGAATAAGTGTCTGGCACACACAATTAATTTCCACTGTGTTGTCTTGTCCTCCATCATTTACAAATCAGAAGGGCGAATGCGTAAGACGCCGGCGGCTTCCCAGTCAGTGCAGACAGCCACGCTGTGTCATGTTTGGGGGTTTAGGTTATAGTCTAATGTCCACGGTGATTCCAGAGCAGAGCATGTGTTTGGTTTGGTATTACAACAAATGCAAAACTGTGTGTCTTCGTGTCCATTCACAAAGTTCACTTGGATGGGAAATACGAATGCCGTACTATTACAGTAACACCGGAGATTCCGTTTGGGTCAGGGTCTGTGGCTGGAACCAGCAGGCGTGTGTCCACACGGCGTGAGGGCCACCCGTGGGTCTTTGCTGCTTCTGAAATTCCATCATTAGTAACAGACCTCTCTCTTTTTGCTTTGTAAAACTAGTGAACGCACAAGGTGTAGACCATCAGCCTCCCAGCAGCTCTCTGTGGCCAGCTGGCCCGGAAGATGCTGCCTTTGTCATAGGTGTATCAGGGTGAGCACACAGTAACTCTTGAAGTCCAGTTCTGGAAGGGACACAGCAGAGGAGATCTCTGGATACCGAGTCCCTCTGAGGGCTGAGGGACAGCAGGACAGGGTGAGTGCTGAGGGGTCAGGCTGCCCTTTCTCCCGGCCTCAGTCGTGCGGGACTGCTACAAGGACACCCCGCAGCAGATTACATGCACCAAGTCTTTCATTCCCAAGCAAATCACCAATTCTTTCACTTGCTGCCACGCACTATTCCTCTTTTATAACTATTTTAACAGAAAGTGATCTGTAAAGGAATACACTGTAGTTAAGCCTGAACTGGTCCTTCTGTTCAGTAAGCATCCCACGGCAAACCTACTGTGTCTGTCAGGTTAAAAAGTAAAATACTCATTTCTCTATGACTTGTCTCAGAGACCTCACAGGCCTTCAGTGGTGACCTGTCAGGTTTAATTGTTTCTAATCAGATCCATCACCCGTGATTTGTATTTCTCGTGTGTGCTAATTGTCACGGACAGTCCATCCCTCAGACAGCCAACGGGGAGACGCACAGGGCCTGATGTGCCCTCATCATATGAGGAGTATAGTTAAGTGGTCTCCTTACTTTAACTGTGAAAAAAAAAAGCAGAGGTCTGAATAATTTTTCCCCTTCAGGGGAAGAAAAGAAATAGTTAGAACTCCTCCTTTGTAAGCTCTAGAAGCTCAGAGCTGGGGAACTCGGGTGCGGTTCTGCAGCGGGAGTCTGGGCAGAGCTGCGCACTTTGGGAGCTCGCCACAGTGCCAGGTTCAGCGTCGGCATGGCACCCTGGGCACCCCGCCTTGGGCAGCGGGAACTCAGACTCGCTGCCCGCTGCACGGGGCAGATGGAGCAAGAACCGCCTTGCACTGGAGTGGGCACCAGCAGAGACTTGATTGGCTGGCTAGGTCTTGTTGGGTAAACCTAGAGTGGACGATGCTGTTTTACTCATTTGTGTCCTGTTTTCAGAGCAGGATTCTATTCTGGAGAGATTAGCAGCACAAAGTCCACAGTCCGGTTGCCCGGGCATCTGGGATAAGTTTTTAATCCTGTTAAGCTTTTACTTCTATATCTAAAAATGGGATAATAGTAGTATCTGTTTCACAAGACTGTTTAAAGTATTACATACAATTATTCTATGGTGCCAAGTCATTAGAACAATCCCTACATATGGTAAAGTTTCAGTAGAAATCAGCTATTATTATGAGGGGAAAGAAAGAAAAACTGAAATAAGTTATTTTCTGACTTATGCCCACAAAGAAAAATTGCCTTTGTTAGAATAAACTGAAATTTGGTATCAGGTCTGCTACAACCTGGAGATACCCCTATAAAATAGCAAATCCATCTATTGATTAAATCTGCAAACACTCTACGCAAGTTCAGCACATGGTTATGGGCAGCAACACAGGCGTGTGCTGGGCACCCACTGCTGGGCCAGGCCTGAGAATTCCGGAATCAGTAAGACAGTTCTGACTTTAAGGCATCAGTCAAAGTCCATGAGCAAGTCAATAGTGAAGGCTCAGTGGTGGTTGGGGGCGGGGGGGAGTGTCGAGCTGAGGGTGTGATCGGAGCACACGCGTCACCAGCCAGGGCAGGCCACCTGGAATACGGCAGACACACCTTTGCTTTGATGCCAACCAATTTGTTCAGCCCAACCTTCTCTCTTACTCAGTTCTTTCCTCTCTGTGGATAATAATGTGTTTATCACCGGCAGGTTAGTGATCTGCCATCCGAGACAAAAGAAAATTATTCTCATTTTAGTATTATTCCAGCCGTCTCTCTATCACCTTAACTTCAAAACCAAATGGCTGCAAAGTCACTGTCTACTTTCCCCACATCCTTCAACCCAGCACATCCTTCAGATGTTGATAGATTGATTTCATCTTGTTTCCATCATAAGCGCTCCGCTCACTTCAGAAGCATGGGAAATATAAAATGTGACCAAATGGTTGTTTCTTATTCTCGTCATTATAATTCATTATTTTCAACACCCTAGGGAATGCTATCTGCCTCATAACTAATTTGGTTAGTAAATTATATAACCATTAGAATAATCTGATCCCAGAATGTCCGGGGAAAATATACAACTAAAGATGGCTTCTCTGTCCCTCAAATCTTAACATTGCTTTATAATCCAGAATTTGCTTGACGATGATTCGGTTCTTCAGCAATAGATCCAAGGCAGAGAACTATGATATGAACGATTGAGAATGAATAAATAATCCCCCAAACAACTGCATGTAGCATTCAAATAGGTTTTCATTAGTGACTGTACATTTAAACGTAGTAGTTCTAATAGTTGGGGGTCTCACAGAAGAATAAAGAAAATAATGAAATCCCAGGATTTTAGGTAATTCCTAAACCTCAGTCTCCTTCCTCTCGCTGCCGCCTCCCCGGCCACCCACTCCTGTGTGGACAGTGGCCATCGCACTGCCCGTCCGACGCTGAAGTCACAGCCTCACTGTGGCCTTCACTCATTCCCGTCTTCACTCTGGCAGGGGGACCACTGTTTTGGTTTGAAAGACTTTCCTTCGGCTTCCGGGCCAGAATAGACAGAAATCCTTTTTATGTTAACCAAGTACTTCATTAAGTAATGTAGGTAACTTTGCAGATTTCTTTTTCAAAAAAATTTTTTAAGCTGCTAATCCACCACGTGATGGGAACGTGGCCACGGCCAGCAACCAGCCTGCTCAGGAAAATGGACAGATTCCGGCAGGGAGTAGTCAGTGATGCGAATTGTCTTCTTTTTATAGGCTAAGCACTTTTCTAGAAGAAAGCCTTTTTAAAAAAAATATTGGGATTCAAACAGCACACAGATGGAGGTCTGAGTAGATCTTTACTAGTCTGGAAATTTTCCTTAGACCAGTATTTGGAAGTAACGCCACGTGTGAATGCGTTCTCCAAAGCTGCACACGGGCTCGCGTTTCCCAAGGCCGTCTCTTCGGCATCCCGTGACAGCGCAACGTGGCGCGTGATGAAGCCGTGGGATTGCATCCCAGGTGAGGATGCCCACTAGGAACTGATAGAAGGAGGCATTTCAGCTGACAGCGTCGTCGTCTCTGGCACGTGTAATAAAATCCTGCAATGACAGAGCACGTCCCTATCAGAGTCAGCACGCTGCTGCTGGCTTTCCGCCCCGCCCTCGCTCTCCTTCTCCCTCATCAATATTCCTTCATTACCTGGCATTTATTCACCAATGGATCGAACAAGGGGAAGTTGTCTCCCCGAGGCCGTGGGCGCAGGCTGCACAGACGGGGAATATATCAAGAATGCCCTCTGATTGCGTTGATGAGCAGATTAACTTGCAACAGGGCGCCCCGTCGGACCCCACCACGGATGTACATGCACACTATTCTATATTCCAAGAGCTCCGACCGCGTCTTCGCATGCGCCTCGTTCCGTGCGTTCCTAAGGACAGTCTGGTTAGGTGGGCTTTGCAAATACAGAGCCAGACTTGGTTTCTTTTTATAGTCTCCGTGTGTAGCTCAGGGACTGGTCCCTAAAACTACACGCTCAGTCAATGGCTCGCCAACCGGAGTAGTTACGGGCTTCATTTCGGATGAACGTGAGCATGCACGGTGACCGCTAGTGAGCTCTAAGGGCCGAGGCGGAACCCAGGGCTTTGACTCCCTCACTCAGTACTCACTCTCTGCGTTTCCACGAGGGCCCGTTCCATCAGGGTGCGGAGGCCAGGGTGCGGGTCAGACCACAGAGGGCTGGGGCGGCAGGGAGCAAGGGGGCGGTGCCCGAGACATGGGAAGGAAGTGCTGCTTCAGAAGCCGGTTTCCTCTCCTCTTCTTCTCTGTCACCCATCTTCTGGGATCAGCTAGCTTCTCTCCTCCTGGCTTGCCCCCCTGCCTCTCCTCCTCCGCTGGTCAGGAGCCCATGATTGCCTATAAGCATTGGTCTTCCATTACAGGACATTTCAACACCAGCACCATGACCCCAAGGATCTGCCACTAAAACTAGCAGCCCCGGTCTTTTGTTCCAGGTGGACCAACCTGCAAGCCCCCTTGCTGCCAGAGAGATGGTGGTGGGAGGGGGACACTCTGTGGAGGAGGCCACAGGCCTTCCTGACACATCCGATGGCCAAGGTGAGGTGGAGGGCCCCTTCCTTCCTTCGAGGCCAGCAGACACATAAAGTGCTTCACTCCAGTGTCTTCCTTTCTTTTTCCGCGTTTTATAATCCTACAGTGCAGTGCGAATCTCCCCTCATTCCTAGAATCAACCACGATTAACTGATACATGTAGAGTAATCAGATTTCCCAATAGGCTGTGTCCCCTTAACTTTAGTTTCTAAGAGTAAAGAGGAAGAAATTGACATCTACCGAATACCTACTTTTAAGGCTGTGTTTAGTTTCATTTTCTGATCCTAATCTTGAAACGAATGCCAAAAATCACCTAAGACAGAACTGAACACATCTTCCTTTATGAATGAGCACGCCAAGGCTCTGAGATGTAAACAAAGGGTCCAAGGCTGAAGTTGTTGACATCTGATTCCAGGGGTTCTTGACATTCTCCGTGGTCCGTTCCGGGTCTGAAAGATAGTTCTAGTTCTCTCTTCTTATGCCAAGGAACTTTTCGGTACATACATTTCCCATAAGCCTTGCATTTAAAAGCTTTCTTTTAGAGAGAAAAAAGAATCACTCTCCAAATACAGATTTCTGCTCCGGAATAGGAGCCATCCCACAGCCTCGATAACATTATAGTTTTGGTTTCGGGGTGACACCCTGAGAGGCCGTGTAGACAAGGGAGGAAACGTAACTCCCTCATGGAAATGAGCAGATCGAGGACCTGGTTTCACACAAGCCAGAGACGGGCAGTGAGATCCGGGCAGATACCTAACTCCTTCGGACCTCAGTTTCCGGGCCGGTGTAATCAACTTGATCTTGAAGGTGTCTTCCAGTTCCAGAGGCTATCTCTACATTCCAACTAGCTGTCACTTTTTAAAAAATCGATTTTCACTTATTTATCCAACACATAATTTTACCTTCCTCAAAAAAGATAACCACTTAGGAATGTGTCTGTTGTTTTTATGTCCCCCCCGATGGAGTTAACTGATGCTAACATGAGTGAAGACTTCAAATGAAAATTATTTAACTCATATTGCATAGAAACTTCGGTAAAACTCTTTTGCAGCAGATTAAGTGATGGAAAACATACACGTGCCTTTCCGTGGAAGAACAAAGGGAAAGAGCGCTGCTGAGAGGGAGCTTAAGGTGTCAGTGTACACTCCTTTGAGGGGCCGAATCGGTGCCTCCACCTCAGTCTCCATCAGCACAGAGGCTGGCGCGCGACAGTGAGGAGAAAGCACTGGAGCTGGGTTATCAACACGTGGTTATACAGCCCGTGGAAAATCACTAGGTGAGGGCTTCCCCACAGCTGAGACTGGTGCAAACTAGGATCTCCTTTACATACATCAGGAAGGGCACACCGACCACGTACTCAGAGTACTTTCATGGGTGCGGCTTCCTCCCAAGGCGTTGCGTTAGAGATGCGGCTGCTGTCACCGCTCGGGGTCGCTGTCCTGTTTCCTTTTCTAATAAAGCACATCTTCGTAGAAACTGTTTGACGTCTAATAGCTGCAGAAGGAAAATGGAGTACGCCTTATGAGACAATTAACGCCCTGTAGTTTAACCTCCACACGCAGGGACTGGCTACCTAGCTAATAGGTACAGAGATTCCGAGGAAAACGAGTGACCAGGTTTCCTGCAGGTGACGTTTTTTCTTTCTTTTAACGAAAAAGATGGTCGACAAATGAATGCAATTCCTTAATGAGCTGTCTGTTTGTGTTGTTTAAATCTTCCTGTAGACTTTTCCCGCTCCCCCCCCACATAATTATAATGACAATGCTCCTAAAATGTACAAGTGACTCTTCCATGTGACTGTTCCATCACGCACATTCAGAATCAGCATCTCCAGTGAGGCAGGCCCTGGCTGCCTGGAACAATGTGGCTAGATTGTCCAGATTGCTTGTGGAAAATAAAGGGCTCATCAGAATTACCTCCTTGAAGTGAGTGTCAGCATTTCCAAGTCTGATTTTTCTTTTACTCAGAGTCATTTTTTTTTCCCTGCAAGAAAGCAATCCTAATATGTTAGTGACAAAATTATGTGTAATTTTTTTTGCTTCTCAAGAATGTTTCTTTCTTAGCTTTAATCAAGTTTAAAAGAATTAATTGCTTCTAAATGAAGTGGTAAATATTACTAAGGCAAAAAAAATCAGTCAGCTAAACTCCATGGGAGATGAGGGAAGGAGGAAATAGATCTTCCTTTGTGATCCTGTTAGGCCTTGACTTTGGTGTGGCACTTGTTCTTGGTTTAAACAACACACTCTGTTTCGTGTCTCATTTTGTGGCTACTTTGGTGCGTTTGCCCACTGACACTGCATAGGAGAAGCCTAGAAATCTTGATGAAATATTTAATCTCATCAAAATAACATTTCCCCTGGAGCTCCATTCTTGTTGACCTATTTATACGACTTGCCTATAAAAAGATGAACTATTTTTGGTCACCAGAAGTACATTTAGAAAAGAAATTTCCTTAATAGGAACAGTCACTCTCATTTTCAGCCCATTGCCCTACCAGGACGCACGAGAACCAACGGGGGAGGTGCCCATGTTTTTCCTCTAGGGGGCAGGGTGGGGGAACATTGTTGGTGTGAACAAGCAGAAGAGAATGTTGAGCAAATGACCCGATCGGTTTGGACAGCATTTGATTGTAGACTGTTCGCTTATGTTTCTGGACAGGGAGAAATGCCAGGTCAAATTTCCAGCTTTTACACTTCACGCATTTCAGTAGAACACGTGGCACCTTTGGTTTTTAATTTCACCTTCGCTACCAAGGGGAAAGTGGTGTCATTCCACAACAGTTAATTGGCTACCTGCAGTCCGTGAGCTGGGGCAGCATCCCCGAGGCTCTCGGAAGCACTTGTCGGAGCTCACTTTCCAGGCACTTCCCTTTCCCCTTGACCTCGTCGAGGGTAAAGGAGGTCAGACTCAGGTGCAGCCCAGGCATTCTCTGGCCAGAGCGACTGACGTGACCAAGTAATCCGTGTGTGTCCCTTTTCACTAATCACACGACTTTCCCTTTCACGAACGGCCAGCAGATAATCGTTAGTAAATGCAATTCGCCACACTCCACGTAGTGGTTGAGGAACCGGAAGCAGGCAAGCAGACAAAAACACCGTTGAGCTTGCAGGCAGCCAGTGTTTGCGATTCAGAGGAGCACCATGCATAAACATTGATTTAGCCACGAGCTGACACGTATAAAGCTTTTGCTGTTTCCAGGAAGCCCTGTGGTCTGGCTAAGGAACAGCCAAGGGCAAGTGCCTTTACCTGGATGGCAAGGTCACATTCCATTTAAATCGCCTGGTCTGAAATAAATAGGCTTCCCTAATGTTAGACCGCCACGAGATTGCCATGGGTGAGCATCAGTGCTCCAGATAGCATGCTTGCCTTCGTGGTGAAAGACTCCTAGGGGGCAGCTTGTTGAGTCTAAATAAATATTTCATTAATCCTGAATTGCTACCCCTAATTTGGAAGCGAAGGATTTATTCAAATCAATGTAGACTCCCCCCTTTCTTCGATACATGAGTTATATTTATATACAATGCACAAAACTTTTATTTTTCTTATCAGGGCCTCCAAAGTGACTGGTAGTACTTTTCTATGTGCTGGGCTGGGGGGGTGTTGGCAGGTGCTGGCTGGCAGTCCTGCCGCCGGGCCCACCGCAGGAAGCAGCCCAGCTCTGTGTGGCCTGACCGCATTGGTGGTCCCGAGTCCAGAACACGCGTGTAGCCTACCCTGAATGTACGCTGTGGACATGTTGCCTGCCAGACACGGGGCGAACTCATGCGGCACTTCTCTCCCCACACCACGGTGCTATTAGTCCAGTCCTGGCTGCAAGCAGATAGCAAGTAGAACAGACCCTCAGCACCGCAGCTGGCTGTGGCAGGAGCAGCAACCAGACAATGTCAATGTCCTCTGTCCCCAATTTGCTGTCATGGGCTGATTTCTCTGGTTTAGTCATAGAGATTCAAGGCCAGTCCTCATATGCATGACCGCCTCACTTGATATTAAGGTACATAAATCAAATTGAAGAACTCAACCCTAGCTACAGGCTAATTCCAAAGAGGATTTCTAAGAGAAGATGAATTAATACTGGGCAGATTTTTTATTGCTAAACAGAAAAAATAAAGGAAGGCCTAGAAGTAAACCCAACTTCCCAAAGATTTTTTTTAGTTAGTGAGTAATATGCCTGTCAGACAAATCTATGATACTCAGTGCAGACGGAAAGTTCTATTTTGGTAAAATGGAAAGTTATTTGACCAAATGTATACAGATTTCTAATTTATGAAAGTATAGTTATTGTCTTATATAAAACCTCTCTTTCAAATAGTTTGATTCTGAAAAATGAATTCCGCAAGGCATTTTAAAGTAAAAAAGCCCAACCATCGGATAACAATGCATAGTATAAACGCATAAAAACCACCTTGTACTCACTGCTCAGATGGATTGCAGAGCCCCTACTGCGTGTGGCATGGTCTGTTTTTGTGGAATTCAACTTCATCATGTGTCCACATTTTTTATGATAACTTCTTTGAATATTAGTCTTCATCATGCCTTGTTTTAGACATTGGTTACTGTAGCACACTCAGCACTAATGAAGCTAACACTAGTTATAGGTGTCGACCATCCCTAACCAATATGGAAAAAAATAGCTAGCATTTCGTAAGTGCCAACTATAGTCTCAATACTATGCACATATTAACTTGTTTAATCCTCACAACAATCGATGAGGCAGGAGACTTTATCATTGCCATTTACAGACGAGGAAATAAAGGTGCAAAAAGGGTTGCATTACAAGCATTATATAATGCAGCATTATAAGGCTGCATTACCTCGATCAGGGTCACAGCGTAAACCCTGGACCTGCCTTCAAACCAAAGCAGACATTGGCTGCTGTAGAGCACTCTGCATCTGGCGACACTGACCAGAGTCTACGCCGCTGGTCACCCAAAGTCGCCACCCCCCGGACTGCCTCACAGTCCACGTGGTCATGCCATACACCCGCCAGTCTCCCTTGACTTCAGATGGGGCGGTTGAATGCACCACGGACTGCCCACTCTATTGTCAGAGAGCCTTCTTTTCTCAGCTAAGTGCTCGGGGACTGGAGTAATTCACCCTCAGGCTTTCCCTCTTCCAGTGTGAAATATTATTTCTAATATACATAAAGGAAGATTGCATAGTTTTAGCATAAATGGATGCACACAGCTCTGAGAGGGGAAATAGCTAAGGCCCAGTAACTGGATGATGGATGTCGTCTTTAACCCGGTGTGATGCGGCTGCATGAAAACTTCCCTCCCTCTTCCCGCGTGACTTCCCCCTCCCAGACCCCAGAATTTCCCGGGAGTCCGGCTGTGCCCTGCTCTCCGCAGCAGAGCCCAGTGCTGAGGCCCCCGTGAGCCGGCCGCTTCCTCCTGGCAGCGGGGCGGGCACCTCCGTGCTCTCTGCATGGGGCCGGTGGAAGTGGGGTGTGTCTGCCGAGGTCAGCTCATCCTCCCTCTCCTCCCAGCCCCCTGGGATGTAGGTTCCTTTCTCTTCACCGGACAGCAGTTCTCCGGGAAGGGTTCCCTTCTCCTCTGGGTAAGTGCAAAGAAAAGCGGCGCAGGGTTTTCTTCAAGCTCATTGCATTGCCTTTCGCCCTGCGGAAATGGCCCCATGCTTCAGTGACCGAATACTGGGACGTGTACGGAGCCTTGTCTCAGGCACACTCGTGCGGAGCTGGAGTGACACAGGGAGACCCGGGACAGCCCTGTCCCCGGCCTCCTCTGGCAGGACCGTCATCACCGCAGTCAGGCGGGCGGATGTGGTCGTTGGGCGCCATAAAGAACCTCATTCGCCAATCAAAACAGCGTCGAGAGGATTCAGAGCCTCCTCTCTGGTTGCACGAGGCTGCAAGTTGTCACGCAAACCACCCTCTCTAAGCAACTCCTGTACATGCTCCTGCTCAGCACCCCACCTGTTTCCCTGCTCACTCCCCTTGCCTGCCTCTGGTCCAAGAAGAAATGTGTCTGCACCTGCAGGCTTCGCTCCACGCCCCTCGCCCTCTTCCCCCTGATCCTGCCCAGCAAAGCCGAGGCAGAATCCCAGAATCCGTCCGGCCCGGGAGGAATGCTGGCAGTGGTAGGGGTGGGCGGCACCCGAGGAGCAAGAGAGGAATGAATTCTCCCTAGCAGTTTGGAGGACGGAGAAGAGTTGATCATTCTCAAGGGAATGCGTTCTAATGCTCATAAATAGGTCATGGGTTTTTTTTTTCTCTTTATTCCACCTATTCCCATATAACCCCCAGCCAATGTGGTTGAGATAAAAACCACATTTTTTTTCTTTCCAGGAGACATGGAAACTTACAAACCAGAACAGAAATAATAGTTGGTAGATCCATCCAGGAGTTCTCCCACTTCGGCAATTGTTCCTGCAAAGTTGCTCACCCTGTAATATTTACTCAGGAGTTGATTTCATTTCTTTCTATATGTTTCTACAATGTGCTACACTAGGCGATAGGATTTTTTAAATCCTCCTGAGGATATATTTATTTGAGAGAGACAGAGAGACAGAGAGAAAGGAGAGAGAGAGAGAGAGAGAGAGGGAGAAGGAGGGAGAGAGAGAGGGAGAGGGAGAGAGAGAAAGGAGGGAGAGAGAGAGGGAGAGGGAGGAAGAGAGAGAGGGAGAGAGAGAGAGAAAGAGAGAGAGAGAAATGTTAATCAGCTGCCTCCAGTATGTGCCCTGACAGAGGATCAAATCCACAACCTTTTGGTTCAAAGGAAACGATGCCCTAACCTTCTGAGCCACCTGGCCAGCACGAGGTGATAGTATTCTAATGATCAAAGAGAGACCGTCATCTCTGTCTGGAATGACATAATACTTTCACTTTAGCTGTTCTAAGAACCACGAGGAAGGCGCGGCTTGCAGTGAGTGATAGGTACAGGAGCGAACCTCCGTGTAAAGCCGAGGGGAGGGCTCGTGCTTACAAAAGCTTACTGAATGAATGAATCAAGACATGGAAACATCATGTACAAGGCTTTGGAGGCTTTATTGGAGATTCTAAGTTATCTTTTCTGTGTTCTCCTTTTGATCCATTGCTTTCACGGTGGAACATTCCAAGAGAAAGCGTGGAAGTCTGCATAGCAGGAGAACCTCATCTGAATTCCAGCTCGCTGCTATTGCAGCCGTCACTGTTATTAATGGAGAAGCGGCTTATTGCTTTTTCATCCTTGGCTCTCACTTTGGTTGATAAGCAAACTCAATTCTAACAAGTGCTTAAATCTTTCAGACTTGTTTTTCTCTCTTTTTCGTTAGCTTGAGTTTACACGTGACCACGTAACAGTCATACTGCCCCCGGTGTCCCCATGAGGACACACGTTTAGAGAGACCAAATAGTGTGGCCCCATTCACGGAGTAGAGCCACCGTGGCTCCTAACCTCACGCTATTCTTCACTGGTTTCGTTTAATACAAATTTAAGTCGTGGCATTAGCTTGCTGGGGCTGCTATAACAAAGTACCACGAAAGGGGGGCCTTAACCAATAGAAAGTTATTTTCTCCTAGTTTTGCAGGCTGGAAGTTCAAGATCAAGCTTGTGGCAGTGTCGGTTCATCCTTGGGTCTGGGACGAGAAGCTCTGTTCTGGCCTCTGTCCTTGAACTACAGATAGGCCGTATTCTTCTCGTCTCCACATCATCTTCCTCTGTTCGTGTGCATGTCCAAATTTCCTCTTCTTCTGAGGGCCCCAGTCGTGATGGGTTACTGCCCACCCCAGTTAGCTCATTTCAGCTCTGTGGCCTCTATACAGACTCCCCAGATGTAGTCCATCCTGAGGGACTGGGGGTAAGATTCCAGTAGTCAATTGGGAAGGAGCACAATTCAGCCCAGAACACTCGTCCTTCTGAAGTGTCCCATACACTCACTGGGACTGAAGTGACACAGAACAGTTCCACTTTGCAGAAAATTAGAGTCAGAGACAGCAAAGTGGTCAACAAGACAGATACGTGAACTGTACGATCGTGAGATTACGATTGTGTCCCATTCATGGGTGGTACTCCTTAGATAAGCGGTCTTTATTGATAGGGGATGAATATTAAAGTGTTTCTAATAATGTCACCTCTATTTATGTAAACAAGACGTCATTCTGCATTGGGGAACCTCACCACACTAAACGAAATGGGGAAGTGTCTTCCCTCCGTGACCTACTAAGACCTGGCTGCAGGGTAGGCAAGACCTGAATTAGGAGAAGCAATAGAAGGAGAAACACACGGGCCCAGGTTTCTGACTTGGTTTTCTCCACCTCAGGGCTGTCTGAATGGTTCTGATATTCATTAGGGTGTTCTCCCATTTGCACCCATTTCATCAGATGCAGATTTCCAGAACCCAAGTGCAGGCAGACTTAGTTAGCTACCAGTGAGGCTGAGGTCGCCAGAGCCCTTGTCGGGAAACTTCCAGATAAGAATGTGCAATAGGTGTTACTTCTTGGTATCTCACGAGAGAGAATCTGGTTGAAGGGGTAGGTTGCACACCACAGCGTTACATTCTCCAGGAGACACACCAGAGAGTGCTTTGCCCCCAAACGGGAGGTGCTCAGCACACAGGAAAAGGAACCCTGCTTCTTCCTACCGTTGTAGGGGGCCGTGTTGTTAGATGTGAAACTGAATTACTAGGAGAAGCAACAACATGGGGTGGCATTTAAAAACAAGACAAAATGGATTCGCTACAATAACTCTGGAAGCAGAGGGCTGCTTTATAGTGTCTGTTTTATAACAAGTTTGGGTAATTATTTTTCTGTTGGACTCAGTTTTTCCCCAGGTTTGAAAGAATCTGGCAATTCAAAGGCTAACAGAAGTTCAACAACTTAATAAGGCAGAAAAATACCGTCCTTGGAGACTAGTCTGAAACTTATAATAAATAAAACACTAACACAATGAACCTAGAGTTCTTGGTAAAGCCACCATCCCTTTGTAGATTTTGATTTACTTATCTATAAATGGGTTTCTGAGAAGTCAATGGCTAAACTTCTAAGAAGGTTATTTATTTTTGTGTGTAGTCCTATGTGCATTATTAATTTTTCTATATGGAATATCTATAACTTATTCCCAATTATATAATGTATCAGGGGCCAAAAAAGTCTTAAAATATCTGAACCAGATGACCTCAAGAAACATTCAAAATTATAGGTTCTATACAATCTGCTTCTTTATTTTTAAAAATACTCTTTTATTTATGCATTTTTGAGGTAATTAGAATTAGACAGCAGTCTCAGTGCCTGAGTACTTAGTATTTCAATAATATTTTGGAAGCAATAAAAATAAGAGTATTTTGTCATTGTTAAATATACAACTATAATATTTATGAGCACAATATTCTTTTATT